>NW_006787659.1:976387-1023413 GCF_000442215.2 Lipotes vexillifer | reverse complement strand
AAAAAAAAAAAAAAAAAAAAAAAAGACAAAAAATTTGTAAAATGAAGTATAACTACAATAATCAGTAAAAGGATAAACATGAAAGTGTATAACATCAAAAACACAAAGTGTGGGGGAAGAGAGTAAAAAAATGTGGATCTTTTAGAATGTGTTTGAACTTAAAGGATTACCTGTTTAAAACAAATACAGTTATAAGTCAACAAACAAACAAACAATAGAAAAGATAGATGAAACCAAGAGCTGTTTTTCAAAAAGAAAAAAATCGATAAGCCTTTAGCTAGGCTTATAAAGAAAAAAAGAGAGAGGACCCAAATAAACAAAATAAGAAATAAAAGAGGAGAAATTACGACCACTATCACAGAAATACAAACAATCATAAGAGAATACTGTCAACCATTATATGCCAACAAATTGTATAACCTCAAAGAAATGGAAAAATGTCTGGAAATAACCAACCTTCCAAGAGTGAATTAGGGATAAACAGACAACCTGAAAAGACCAATCACTAGTAATGAACTTGTATTAGTAATTTAAAAAAAAAAAACAAAACCCTAGCAAACAAAAGTCCAGGACCAGACGGCTTCACAGGGAAATTTTACCAAATATATAAAGAAGAGCTAATACCTATTCTTCTCATACTATTCCAAAAAATTGAAGAGGATGGAACAAATTCATTCTAGGTGGTCACCATTACCTGATACCAGAGCCAGACAAAGACACTACAAAAAAAGTAAATTACAGACCAATATCTCTGATATATATACATGTAAAAACCCTCAACAAAATATTAGCAAATCAAGTTCAACAATATATAGAAGGATCATGTACCACGATCAAGTGGGATTATTCCAGGGGTGCAAGGATGGTTCAGTATTCTCAAATCAAACAATGTGAGACACCACATTAACAAATGGAAGGGTAAATGTCACATGATCATCTCAAAAGATGCAGAAAAAGCATTTGACAAAATTAAGTACTCATTAATGACAAACCCACAGCTAACATCATACTCAGTGGTGAAAAGCTGAAAGCTTTTTCTCTAAAATCTGGAACAAGACAAGGATGCCACACAAGCAGAATGGCATTGCATCATTAACTTAGGGTCTACAGCCCAGATTTTCCATCTGTACAGGACAGTGGTGTAACTCTGGCCAGTGCCATCAGAGGAAATATCAGGACCTTGAGGGCAGTTTAGAGGAGCCTGTTAGAGGTTTTCTGGTTAGAAGGGGCTCTGGCATGGGCCCCCCGAAATAGCCAGGCCCCTTGTGTGTCAAGTCCTCGTGGGTTCCCAGAAGCCAACTTGGATGGCCTTAATTTCTTTTTCTTGTCCAGGGCTTGACAAAGACTTCCAATACTATGTTAAATAGAAGTGGCGGGAATGGGAGTACTTTTATTGTCTGTATGGCCTGTAAGAATGATTTGTATTGTTGCGGTCCCGCACACACCTGCGAACTCCCCCGGAGAGGAACCAGCACCAAGGAAGAATAGCCAGAGCCAGTGTAGATCAAAAGTATATTAATAATAGGCGTTTATTAAACACAAACCGATCGATCGGGGCCTCTCCCAAAAGGAGGGTGAGACCCCGAGACTTCACACAGGCGCTGTTTTATATCCCAGGGTAAACAGGTTGTTCGTGCTAATTTTAACATCTCAGGTCGGCCACCTGGAACTTCAGAACTTTCCTGTTCACATTATGCTGGCAAGCAAAGCTCAATTTCACAGAAGCCAAGTCAAGCGATTAGCAATAAAAGCAGTTACAGTACAAACAGTTTCAAATCAAAGCATTCCATCATTGATTCTAGGCATTATAATCTAAATTATAAGTTCTGGGACAATGTGTCTCGCCACAGTATAGTTTTGAATGCATGAAAAAAATCCGAAGAAGAATATTGCGTGACACATGAAAACAACATGAGACTTGAGTTTCAGTGTCAGTATGTACAAGTCTCATCTGTTTACTGTTGGCCATGGCTGCTTTCTGCCCTGAGACAGCAGAACTGAGAGAGACCCTTTGGCCCAAAAAACCTGAATATCTACTATCTGACCCATTACTGAAAAAAATTGCTGATCCCTGGCTTTCACTCAAAGATCCCTTGCCCTCTTGTTTTTGTTGAACTTGGCCAATGGGGAGCAGCTGTTGGAGGTCAGGGGGCAGGGGAGGGTGGGCTTCGGGACGTTTACTCCCTGCCTGTCTCTCCTTGAGTCTGCGGGTTGGCTGAACCAGCTTCTGAAGGTCACAGCTCCTACCAGGCGGCCCTTGAAATGCAAAACCCTTTCCACCTCCATATACCAGCATCTGCACCCACCCTTCCCCTCCAGGCCTCACATCCCTCCTGTCCCGTGGCCTTGGGACTGTGCTGTCCTGCAGTTTCCCACATTCTGCCTGTACCTCTGTAAGGAGCCCTTTCTGTTAAGTGACGCCTGATTTATTTGTGGCATCTATTTCCTGCTTGGATCCGAATGGATAAAACAATACTAAAGAAATCAACGAATCAGATCAAGATAATTTTAGATGGTGAAAATAAAATATTGAAAAGAAAACGGGGGCTTCCTTGGTGGTGCAGTGGTTAGGAATCCGCCTGCCAATGCAGGGGACACAGGTGGGAGCCCTGGTCCAGGAAGATCCCACATGCTGCAGAGCAAATAAGCCTGTATGCCACAACTACTGAGCCTGTGCTCTAGAGCCCGCGAGCCACAACTTACTGAGCCCACATGCCACAACTACTGAAGCCCATGTGCCTAGAGCCTGTGCTCTGCAACAAGGGAAGCCACTGCAATGAGAAGCCTGTGCACTGTAACAAAGAGTAGTCCCTGCTCGCTACAACTAGAGAAAGTCTGTGTGCAGCAATGAAGATCCAACGCAGCCAAAAATAAATAGATAAATAAATAAATATATAAAAATATAAAAGAAAATGGTAAGGTGATAACAGATTGGAGGGGAAGTTTGAATGCTAAGAAGAAAAGAACAAGGAAATGATCTAGGGAAATGCCATTTTGTGAAGCAGAAGAAGCAGCTGGTGCCAACTTCTTACGAGTGTTTGAATCACAGAAGGGCCACTGCAGGCTGCCTGGCAGGGAGTAAGATAAGATGAGTGGGTTTACCCGTGGCCTTGTAGACACATGGTGTCTCATTATAGATGCAACGGAAATATTTAAACAAGGATGGTGTAATCTAATGTGTGATTAAAAAAATCACTCTGGCCATTGTTTGGACAGGGAATATTTTGGTGGAGTTTATTGCAGTCATGGGCAGGTCCTCAACCTGAAGGCTGCAGCTGGGTGTTGTTCTGGTATCTTCCAGTGGAACTTTGGGGAAGTTACTGGGCTCAGGTCTGGTTTGAAGCCATGTTAGAGTTGGTAGGGGAGATGGTGATGATTGGAATTAGGTTTCATGAAATCTTTCGTGCATTCCATTGGATTTTACACCAAGAGGACATTGCATTTCTTTACTTCTTTGGGAGATAGTGTCTCGCTTTCTACATTTTAACTCTTCTATAGTTTTAAAAGCTATAATCTACCCTCTCTTTAGACAGTCAAGAGTAAAAGCTAGTTTCTGGGTATATTTTTCTATCTGGTTTCTGTGAGAGCAGAAAATCTGGCATGAGCTTGTGATTATGCTTTGACTGCACTGACTGGTGTTGATTGCGTTCTCTGTGCAGCTCTGGATTGTTCCTTTGGGTTTCTGGGTCTGGGCACTGTGGTTAACTTTTGTATTCTATTTGCAATATTTCAGCCACATTCATTTACAGCCCACACCTTATAAAAGCTGGTATTCATTCTCCCTGCCCCCACTTCCCCACCCCTAAACACACACGTGAACACACACACACACACACACACACACACATGCACACACTGTTAACCTGGTTGTAAAGTCAGATCCTTGTTGGCCTCTTGTGATTGTTCCCAGCATCCTGGACGATGCTCTTGAGCTGGGACTGCATTGCAGGCTGTCAGAAAAATTTGACACAACTCTTCAACCACCTGCCTTTGTGTATTTAGGATTTTCTTTTCTCCCAGCTTCTGTGTTTCACTTAGTTTTGCCTGTTTCCTGTGGTATATGTGGTAAGCTCTTTTGGTAGGGCTACACAGAGTTTAAGACAGAACCATAAGCGTATGTATGTGTCATTCATTTATTTAGCAAATATTTACTGGCTGCCTTATATGTAGCAGGCCCTGTGCTAGTGAGTGGTGAGTCTTTGTCTTCAAGGAACACATGATGTCCTGGGGCACTTAAGCATCTAAGCCAATCATTATAATTCAGTATGATAAGTGAAATAGAAAGATGATGACTGTCATAGAAGCAGTGAAGTGCAGTGGTTGACAGCCCAGATGCTGGAGCCAGACAGCCTTGGTTGACATCCCAGCCTCACTGCTAACTATTGCTGTGTTTCTGGGCAAATTACTTAAACAGTCTGTATCTTATTTTCCTTCTCAGGGAAAAGGAAATGCTGTAAAAGTGTTAAGATAGTTAATATAGCAAAACAGCCATAAGAATGCCTGGCATATAGAAAGTGACTCAATAACCATTGTCTATTGTTATTAATATCCCTCAGAATACTCATGGGATTAAACTTTGAAAAGGAGGATAGAACTTAATATGGGTTGGTTACTACTTGGAATCTGGAGGATTTTTCAGAGCAGTTAAGAAGAAGCCAGTTTCTGGTTCATGAGATTATTTTTAGTAACTAAAAATACAGTATTGTACCCTTAAAGATACTTTCAATATATCTCTCCCCTTGCATTCATGCTTTAGACTCAAACCTTCTGTACCTAGCTTGCTCTGTTGCAAAAAGAAATGAAATGAATCTTTTCTGTTTATTAGTAGAGCCAGTTGCACTATTGTAGGGAACATTTTTCATCATGTAATTTTGCACTCTGATGCCTACAACTTTTAAAATTAGCTGTCTTCCTCTGGCTTTCTAAGGAAATGGGTAAAAACTGGATATGTTGGTTTTAATTCCCATTTTTCAGCATTGCACCTTCTAAGCAGAATATGCAGGTAGAGCCTTCAGAAATGCCTGTGAGTATGAAGGCTAGAAAGCACTAGCCTAACCATCAGCAGCCTTCCCACCCACCAGTAATCCCAACCTTCCAATGTTCTTCTGAAATCATTACACCTGCTAAGCTCTTATTGACACATCCTTCTCCTTGGCATCTTGAGGGACCATGTCCAAGACACCTTTGAATCCTCCTTAACTGACACATATTAGCTGCTCAATCACTGTTGAATAAACAGATGAGTAAATGACTTTAGTGTCTGGGTCTGTCATAAAATATGTTTAGCTCCTACTCACTTAAAGAACTTACTTCTCTCTCTGACATAAATGGTACCAATGTTTTCTTAGGTCAGTCTCCCAAGCCAGTAGAAGTAAAATCAAAAAATAAACAAATGGTACCTAATCAAACTTATAAGCTTTTGAACAGTAAAGGAAACCATAAACAGAATGAAAAGACAACCTGTGGACCGGGAGAAAATATTTGCAAATGATGTGACCAACAAGGACTTAATCTCCAAAATATACAAACAGCTCATACAACTCAGTAACAAAAACACTAACAGTCCAATCAAAAAATGGGCAGAAGACCTAAGTAGACATTTCTCCAAAGAAGACATACAGATGGCTAATAGGCACATGAAAAAGTGCTTATCATCGCTAATTATTAGAGAAATGCAAATCAAAACTACAATGAGGTATCACCTCACATGGGTCAGAATGGCCGTCTTTAAAAAGTCTACAAACAATAAATGCTGGAGAGGGTGTGGAGAAAAGGCAATCCTCTTGTACTTTTGGTGAATGTAAATTGGTGCAGCCACTATGGAGAACAGTATGGAGATTCCTCAAAAAACTAAAAATAGAGTTGCCATATGATCCAGCAATCCCACTCCTGGGCATATACCCAGACAAAACTATGATTCAAAAAGATACATACATCCTTATGTTCATGTAAATAGCAGCACTATTTACAATAGCCAAGACATGGAAATGACCTAAATGTCCATCAGTGGATGAATGGATGAAGAAGATGTGGTATATATATATATATATATATATATATATATATATATATATATATACGCTAATAGGCACATGAAAAAGTGCTTATCATCGCTAATTATTAGAGAAATGCAAATCAAAACTACAATGAGGTATCACCTCACATGGGTCAGAATGGCCGTCTTTAAAAAGTCTACAAACAATAAATGCTGGAGAGGGTGTGGAGAAAAGGCAATCCTCTTGTACTTTTGGTGAATGTAAATTGGTGCAGCCACTATGGAGAACAGTATGGAGATTCCTCAAAAAACTAAAAATAGAGTTGCCATATGATCCAGCAATCCCACTCCTGGGCATATACCCAGACAAAACTATGATTCAAAAAGATACATACATCCTTATGTTCATGTAAATAGCAGCACTATTTACAATAGCCAAGACATGGAAATGACCTAAATGTCCATCAGTGGATGAATGGATGAAGAAGATGTGGTATATATATATATATATATATATATATATATATATATATATATATACACAATGGAATATTACTCAGCCATAAAGAAGAATGAAATAATCCCATTTTCAGCAACATGGATAGACCTAGAGATTATCATACTAAGCAAAGTAAGTCAGAAAGAGAGACAAATACCATATGATATCACATATATGTGGAATCTAAAATAGGACACAAATGAACATATCTACAAAACAGAAACAGACTCACAAACATAGAGAACAGATTTATGGTTGCCAAGGGAGAGCGGTGTGGGGGAAGGAAGGATTGGGAGTTTGGGATTAGCAGACACAAACTATTGTATATAGGATGGATAAACAAGAAGGTCCTACTGTGTGCTACTGTGTAGCACAGGGAACTGTATTCAATATCTTCTGACCATAATGGAAAAGAATATAAAATAGAATGTATGTATATATATAACTGAGTCACTTTGCTGTGCAGCAGAAATTAACACATTGTAAATCACCTCTACTTCAATAAAATTAATTTTAAAAAAAGAACTGACTTCTGTCTCTCCTTCCTTTTCCTGTATCTTACTTGTAGACAAGAAACTATAATATTTTATCCCCCAGGTAGGACTGCTGAGGACAGTGATGCTGTTTTAGTTTTGCATAGATGTGTCCAGACAGGAAGACAGCTTGGCACTGGAATTCAGCCTATGCTCTGCTCACCAAGCCATGTGCCCTGGCAGGTAGCTCCATCTAATCAGAGGTGGAGCTGCCTTTTCTTCCCCTGGCACAACTGTCCTTTGGCCACTTCAAGTGTCCGTGGGACTTTTCTCCCCCATGTATGACACCCCGCCCCCCCGGTACCTTGTACTCACTGTTCTGCTTGGGGTGGGGGGAGACCTGTATCTAATTTGTGTACAGGCACCATATAGTCTGCTAGGGGCAATGGTAGTAAATTCAGGATTTCATCATCCTGTTCCATGATTACCAACAGCTGAAGGAGAATATGAAGAGTAGATGAATTCCCTGTTTCATTAGGCCTGTTGCCCCAAATAAAGATCTGTCATAGTATGAATACCAGCTTCCTTTTGTCACCCACCCCATGATCTAGTCTACACTTTAGAGCAGTCGGCTGTTATTTTCAAGTGGTTTCATAATCATATAGATAACTCGTGACAGTACTTTCCTCTCTACCAGAATATTAACTTTAAAAGCATCTCCTACTAATGATGATTTTTTTTAGCACCAACTGTACGTAGGTGAGCTGGAAGGAATTTAAAAGTAAAGGTCTCATGTAATCCTTAATTGCCCTCTCAACCAAGATTTTCCAATTCCTGCACCCACTGAATCTATTTTGAGAACTGCTGATTAGAAAACATGAATAACTTGTATTTTTTTCCCTGTGCATCTCCTGTTTGCTCTAATGACCAATAAATGGGCTGGAGTGCAGGAGGCTGCACATCAGCCAGGCCCTCAGGGAGTTCCTGCTGGGATGGGGGGCGGGTACAAAGATGCAGGGGAACTGAGCCCAGCCTTCCCGGGTGCCCGTCCAGCCCATGGCCAAAGGCTTCATGCAACTAACCTTACCTCTCTCTTGGCTGGTGGCAGGATTTCAGTCACTTTTAAATCCCCACCCCCGCAATGATGGATTATAGGGTTCAAGTGGGCAACCTTAATAAAAGAAGGAGGCTGGTGTGATAAAGGATGTGGTGGAGATGCCCATGGACATGTGAGTGCTTTCTCCTAAAGGAAGCAGTAGCCAGCCCCACCCCCATGGTGTTTCTAGGCATTGCAGTATTTTCAGAGGAAACTGAAAATGCTAGTTTTTGACGTGAACTGTAATGAATTTTTAAATGTTGGCCTGAATTATTCTGAAACAATGTGGGACAAATGAAACACTTCTGGATGGGATTCAGTCCTCCTGCTGAGAGTTCATGACTTCTGAACAGTGGGGGTATGTGCAGGGCAAAGTCCTGGATTGTTCTATTTTAGAATGATTCCCACCTGGGTGGGTGCAGTCACGGTGTTGGGAGGTTGGGAAGCGTGAGGCTAAGGATTGATGGGAGGGACACACTCCCATGAGGACAGGCGTGATGAGAAAGGGCCGGGGGTATGCTTATTCATGGAACAGAGTCCCGGCATCTGGAAGAGGTGGCCCAGTGCTGTGCTGTGTATCACCCCAAACTGCACACCCAGCGAAGAGCTGACCATACCCACCGCCTGAGCAGGAGAGGGCCTAGTGTTTCAGCCAGGGTTCTGCACAGAGATGGGAACAAGAGGAGATATGTAGATATACATGTGCGTGTGTATGTGTGTATATAATGTATGTTTATGTAACATTTATAAGTACTTATATTTATAAATATAGAAAAGATGTATACGTGTGTGTGTGTGTGTGTGTGTGTGTGTGTGTGTGTACACAGATAGATGATTTATTTTAAGGAATTGGGTCATGCAGTTGTGGGCTGGCAAGTGTGGAATCTATAGGGCAGGCCCTCAGCTTGCGAACTCAGGCAGTATTCCTACGTTACAGTTTCGAGGCAGAACTGATCTCTGGGGAGCCCCTGTTTTTGCTCTTAAGTCCTCAACTGATTGGATGAGGCCCACCCACATTATCGAGGGTAATTTCCTTTAAGTTCACCACATCTACCTAATACCTTCCCAGCAACACCAAGATTAGAGTTTGATTCGATAATAGGGTACAGCAGCCCAGACAAGTTGATACATAAAACTGACCATCACACTCAGGGTTAGTGGTGTTGGGAGGTTGGGGAGCATGAGGGTGGGTGGGTGCTTCCAGAATTATGGTCAGTAAAGCACTGAGCATAGGCCCCACACACTCCGTAACATGGCATTGAATGCAATAAATCACCTCTAATCCCAGCCAGAGGAGGAACTGTCTTGCAGTGAATAAAGTTAAAGCTTCAAGCCCACTCACGTGCAAGGGTCCTTCCAACGTGCTGTACTTCCTTTTGTGTTCATAACATTGAATTCTTTTTCTTGGTCATCGCTTATTGTATAAGCTCCACATCCCTCAAAACCTGACCTGCTTCAGCTGGCTCTGCTACTAGTTCTGTGTACCCTCCGGCCAGCCCTTCTGTGTTTCTGAGCCTCAGTTTCCTCATTTGTAAATTGAGGAAGAGAATTCTAACCATCCTTCTGGGGTACTTCTCAAGGATAAGAGACTGTGCAACTATGAACATATAAAAAACCTAAATGCTTTCTCCTAGTTTCTGATCCTCAGAAGTGTTCTAATATTAGTGTTTTATTAGCTAAAAACATAGCACCAACTTCTTGTACTCAATAAGAAAGGTAATTTAAAGTGTGAGAATGTATAATCCCCCATCCCCAAGGGGTATAAAGAGCTCTTTTCATTTTGAATAGCTGGCTTTCCAAACGCTTCATATTGGAAACGCAGGAAACATCATATAGCCGGGTCTGTGGTACCCGGGGCCCCTCATTTGGTGTCGCTGGAGCCTGGCCTGTGCTGAGGGTCTTGCACACCTGCTTCTCAGCCTGCTCCTCACAGCAGCAGTGTGGCAAGTGTCAACCATCCCACTTTCCAGATGAGGAAACTGAGGCACAGACAGGTTAAGTTTAACTCACTCCAGGTCACATAAGCAGCAGAGCTGAATGCAAACCCTGTGGGGTGCTGTCTGTTAGCTGAGGTCTAGAGGTAGAGAGGCAAATGAGAGCAGCCACCTGGAGCCTTGAGGAGAGGGTTTGCTGATGGCAGCAGCCACTTTACAAGCAGACTCAGGTCCTGAGCACCTGCTGGGAAAACGAAGTCCTCTGCTGCCTCTCAGGGAGCCAACCTCAGGGCCACCCTGTATGGTAGTGCAGGGCGCATACTGCCCCAGGCTCCTGATCCTTGGCTAGTGGCGGCTGACATCTGCAGTGGCCCAGAGAAGTGCCTTTTTCTCCCTCACACAGGTCATTCTGTAGAGCTGGGGCCCTGGCCAGCCTGCACAGAATTCTTTCCATTCTTTGTACAAGTCCCTCCCTCATGCCATTTAACACACTGTCCCTAGTCCTCTGTACACATTTGAATCTTGCCGATTTCATGGGCCAACCCCTTTGTGCAAATCCTCCTTCACCTTTGTGGTTCGTTCTGCAGCTCCACTTCATTTATTCACTCATCAACACACGTATTAATCACTTACTAGGTGCCCAGTACTGTTCTAGGAGTTGGAGTTAGGGTAAGGGTAAACTCAGAGGTGAGTGAGAAAGAGGCTTAGACATCAGGAAGTTCAAATTCATGGAAGGAAATGAGTATCAGAAAATAGTCATGACAATAATAAAGTTGTGTTGCGTGTTCACTATGGGCTGGGAATGTTCTAAGTGCTTTGTTTGCATTAATTCATTTGAACCTTACAATGATCCCAGGAGTGTTGGTAAGATGAGTATTCCCATTTTATATTAGACTGAACCGTGTGAGATTGCTGTTGTGATTGATGTAGGTCAGAACAGTCCTAGACCGGCAGTTTAATACGGTTCAGCCTAAGAGATGTGGAGCAGTTACACGCCCAGTGCGCCTCACACTGTACGTGATGGAGCTGAGGCAGGGACCAGGAGCCCGCATGCCCTGCCTGGTGCTGAGCTGCCTGGACTTTTATGCTCAGAGGAGCGGCCCTGCCTGGAGGGGGGATGGCTCGGCTAAGGGGCACCTGTGCTCTTATTTCCTGCTCTTTGACTCTGTGGCTGAACCTGTGTTCCAGGGTTATCCAGGGCGGAACCTCCATATCTACTCATCTCCTGCGTCACAGGACCTGGTCCAGGACTGGGCTCTTAGGAAACACTCTGTAAAAAATTTTTGTTTGATTAGTACTTTTACTGTCAGTGTGTCTAAGTTTTCTGAGAGAGAAACATGCAGAGAAAGAAGAGTATAGGCTGAAGATAAGAATTCAGACTTTAGAAGGAGGGAGAGAAGAAAATTTGAGAAGGAACTAAAATAACTAAAAGTTTCTCTGAGTCAATAGTAATTAATAATAAGTAATTAATATTATAATAATCTAAACTAAAAGGTCCTGGAGAGGTGAGGATTGGATGTTTAGAGTATGAAAAACAAGTGAATGTGATTTGTGAAGGAATACAATTTTTATGGCATCTTGAAAGATACCCTTGAATGATGCAAGTGTCGTTCTCACAGAAAGAAGTCTCAAAAAGTGCTTGGTGTCTAAAGTGTATGTTAGAACTGAAAAAATGATCTAAAGAAAAGAGATGGGTAGAGATTAGAGCAGAGTGTCAAGATTTCAATATGTTTCCACAGATCTAGTTTGCAGCAGAAGCCCCTTTATTCACACTTAGTGACTGTTTTCACCAAATAGAACATTCTTGTGTGCATATAACAGAGAATCCATTGATAATATATACATATGCTCATTCTAACATAACCTAAATCTGCTAATTATGCAGTAGTTTGTGTTGGTAACAGGATTTTATACTTCTGCTTTCTAGCCTAGTCCTACTTTTCTTGCCAGCCATGGAAACATAAAGGAATGACTGAAACTTTCTGTAAAATTTATGAGATGGTCTTATTTTTATGATAAGAGATTCACCCTTCAACACACCCTCTGGTAAATTTTACATTTTCCTCAGATTAGGTTAAATCACAGCAGACAACTAAAAATCATGTTGTTATTCTCCTTAAATTCAGTTCTAGGCAAGTGCACTGAGGTTTATAAAGTCCCCAATAACTGTCTATAATATCCAGACTTTGAAATATCCCAGTGTGTGGTCAAAATGCCACTAAGTATGCAGTTCTCAAATGGGAGGAGGGGAATTTTGCCCCTCCTCTGGGACATTTCTGGTTGTCACAACTGCAAGAGTGGAGGTTGCTGGTGGAATGTAGTGGGTAGAGGGGCCAGGGACTTGTTTTTAAAACTGAAAAATATATCTTATTTGAAAGCATGTTAGACTTTTGACCTCATTTTTTTGATCTAAGGAGTTTCACCTCTGTTCTTGGAACTCTATTCTTAGAACTCATGAACAAGGCATGAACCAGAACTAGGAAGTTTTAAAGTATACAGATATTTTTGCTGAGTCAATAAATGTGTATCATGCTTTAAAATCCTCATAAAATTCTGACGAGCCTTTCTGAACAACCCAATCTATTTTCTGGACAAGAGACATTTGGGGGCAGTTTCCACCTTTTGTTTAAACCTCTTTCTTCGGGTTTGTCTCAGACTGCACTGTCTTGCCTCCAAGCACCCGCTTTCCTACGCATCTCCTCCGTGGCTGGAGTGCCTTGTTTTCTGTGCACAGAGGGATGTGTCTACTGGAAAGCATCTTCATCTTCTTCCAGTAGGTGATGCCTGTAATCTGCGGTGTTCTGTCTCATGATGTGCAGACGGTGAACTTTATCATGGACTTCCTTTCTTTGCTTTCTGAATTGTGATCATTCAGACACGTTCCTCTTCAGAGCCTCTACCACTTGGTTTCTAGCTGCAGTTCTCCCAAGGCCTGCGGCCAGATGCACAGGTGCAAAAGACACCACCACTGCCCTGCATCTTGTACCCACCTCTGGTGATCTTTCCCTTCACCTTCTTGTGAAGTAGAATATGCTCCAGCGTAGCCTGCCAGGCCATCCTTCACGCTGGTTTTTGGGCGTTGTTGAAACTGGGGTAACTATCACACCCTCTATTTTTAATTTAATTTTTTATTTTATATTGGAATATAGTTGATTTACAGTGTTGTGTTACTTTCTGCTGTACAGCAAAGTGAATCATTTATACATGTAGATTTATTCATTCTTTTTCAGATTCTTTCCCCACATAGGTTATTACAGAATATTGAGTAGAGTTTCATGTACTATACAGTAGGTCCTTGTTGATTATCTGTTTTGTATATAATAATGTGTATATGTTAATCCCAAACTCCTAATTTATTGCTCCCCTGCCATGTTTCCCCTTTGGTAACCATAAGTTTGTTTTCTAAGTCTGTGAGTCTCTTTCTGTTTTGTAAATAAGTTCATTTGTATCACTATTTTTTTTTAGATTCCACATATAAGTGATATCATGTGGTGTTTGTCTTTCTCGGTCTGGCTTACTTCACTTTGTATGATAATCTTTAGGTCTATCCATGTTGCTGCAAATGGCATTCTTTCATTCTTTGTTATGGCTGAATAACATTCCATTGTGTATATGTACTGCATCTTCTTTATCTATTCATCTGTTGATAGACATTTAGGTTGCTTCACAACCTCTTTTAAAAGGCATCTGACAAGGTCTTTCTTGGCTGATAACATGATGATCTAGCCATTATCCTGTGTTTGTGTGTTTTCTAATTATTTCCTCCTGGGTTACTGAGAATTTCCAAGCATTCGGTACTCAGCATGGTCTTGTCTTTGCCTCTATTTCAGTCATGTCACTTGGAGGAAGCCTTTTCTTTGGGACTTTACCAAACTCCAGCCTGCTGCCTGGCTTGGCACAGACCCTACTGTGATGCTTCAAAATCACTTCATATTTACTGCTCTTCCAGAATTTATGAGGAATATTTGTCTACTCTAGATAAAGGTTGGAAAATACTTAAATAGTATAAAGATTAGAAATTACTTATAATTTTGTACTGTTGACTGTTAAAAATTTAGGCACATTGTTCTATGTATGTCTGTGCATAGGTGGACGTGGGCATTGTTTTTTGTTTGTTTTTTTACAGAATGAAGAGCATACTGTTATTCAGCTTATTTTACAATACTTAAAATATAGCAATCATTTACCCATATTCTTATGTAGTTTGGGTAACATTTTTAATGACTGCATAGTATTAACAGATAGCTGGACCACACACACACACACACACACACACACACACACATTCCTTTATAGTTGCTTTTATTCGGTGTTTACATCTGTGTCACCTCCCATTGTGACAGGCCCTTAGGCATGTGTGCACACCTCTGGTGGCTTATCTCAGAGGGTAAAGTCTTAGACGTGGAAGTGATTAGTAAAAGGCCTTTTGATGCATGTTGCCAATAAACTCCAAAAAATGTTTGCCACTTACTTCATTTTCTTATTCTGAATTGGCTAAAACTTCCAGGCTTCATCCTTGATTTTTTGAAATCTTTCTTTCAATGAGGATTTTTTTAACTCCCACTATTAAGGATATTATGTTATAGAAGTGTCTATTCCAATTTTTTAAAGTGTCTTAATTAGGAATGGATGCTGAATTTTATCAGCTGCCTTTTGGGCATCTGTCTATGTTATCATATCATTTCTATCACTTGATTTATCAACTTGAGGGAGTATGTTCATGTGTCATCCTTGCCTTCCTTGCCCTTTGGGCTTTCGAGGCTTCTCCTTGCTCAGGGGGCATGGGCATCCTGTGAGAAGGGAGGTACAGTGATGCTGTGGGCTCAGAGCCTCTTAGAGGAGAGGGGGCATGTACTCCATCCCTGCACAGCTGACTTTTCTCGAAGTTCTTTGTCCCCAGTTTCAGTGATGGCGCCTGGAGTGTCTTTCCTGGTTAAGGACCTGTGGCCTGAGTGCTGTGGATAGAAGGAGGCATGACTTGATTCCAAGTAGGGTTTCCTATCTTTCTTGACACACTCTCTTACCCACTTTCTCACTGGAACCTCACACTTGAGAGGTGCTGGTGAGACATTTTAGCATTTCCTGGTTACACTGAACTGCTTTCTCGGGAAGGGAAGTTAATGCCAAATTTTGCTATATTTTTTAGCTCAAAGGAGATCATTTATGGCACCTATATTGCTGGAAATGTGGGACCATTGCCTCATGTCATTGTTGATGATAATGATGTATTATTCATTGTTGATTTGATTTTGTTCATTTTATTTTTTTGTTATTTTATTTTATTTTAGTTTTTTTATTGAAGTGTAGTTGATTTACAACATTGTGTTAACTGATTTTGTTCATTTTTATCACTGATTAGGAGAATGATTTTTAAGCCTACACATATAGTGTGGAGTACCCCAGGACAGTTGGATAAAGCTTTCTAATAAGGAAAAAAATGATAATGAATTTAATGTACAGCCTTAAACATGTGTTGGATAATGAAAAAAGCCTTATAAAAACATGCTAATGCTGCCTACTGGCACTATCTGAAAAATTTTGATTTTAGCCACTCCAATTATTTCAATTACTATCTGAGCCTGGAAATAATTTCCTGAAAACTATATTAAATATTGCATGATTTACCTTCTTAAAAGTATAAAAAGAATAACATTTGACAATACCATTTTAGACCTTTCTGTATACTAGACCTTGTACAGTAGTGAATTTTAAGCTAAGCTCATGGTAGAAATTTGGTGTCCACAGTTGACATATGCCCAGAGATTTCAGTAGTTCTAGGCATCTTTATAAATCTGTGAAAATGTACATAGGAAATCTTGTGGGTGCAGGCAATGAACTTCTAGACACGTGTTCCTTTGAAGTGAAAAAATATAATTTGAAACCTATGGTGTGTCAAACACAAGAAGCCAAAGTCACTATGATGTAATGAAAAACAAATTTAAGTCGAGTGTTTTGAACAACTCCAGAATATCCAGGGCTGTGGAAGTTATCAAACAAGGTGTGATCTGAGGGCAATCTTTGTGGACGAGGGGAAAACAGCTGAATGTTGACAGTGAATGCAGGTTTCAACAGTCAGCTTTACTAAAGCCCTATATTTGCCACAGTCCTCAGTGGGGTTGATCACACTTCTAATAATGCTTGTGAATCTGTGTTTCAGAGCTACTGTAAAGGTGAGAAAATCATTCACAGAGTACTCATTTTAACTCATAAGCTTTAAGCGATATCATAAATGGATTGATCACCTCATTCAAAAAATTTTGAAAAGCGGGTATTTTGATTGAAATATAACCAGCGACCGTTTCAAGTTTCTTAAGGTAGTAATCTCACATAATCACATCATCTTCAGTTTGATAGTGTGGAAATTGCAGATTGAATACAGCCCTTCTTTTCTACATTCAATGAATATATTGCTGTAAAGCTATATGTAAGTCACATTTAAAAACCGATTGAATCATTTTTGATATATTAGAGGACCTCACTGTGTGAAAGAATACATTTGGGAAAGACTTTATGGACTGATGTGTCATCTCCTAGTTTATAGTATTTCAGTGTGGATTTTCTCAGGCTTGTTTAAAGTGTCCACTTGTGGTTAATCACTCTGACATCCTGATGTGCCTTACCCACGTTGGATGTGAAAGAAAAACTGAACACGGAGTTAGCAACTAGGAGAGGGAACAGATTACTGCATATGTATTTTATTTTGTCTGATTTTTATTTTTTCAAGGTTACATATAATTTTAAAATCACACAGTCCTGCAAAACTCACCATGAATGACAGTAGCCCTCTCAGCTCCATTCCTAGTCTCCAGAGCCAACTGCTTCCAGCTTTTAGAGCTGTTTCTTCTGTTTAATCTCCATGTTTCCAAAAAACAAGTTTATACTCCTACTTCTTTTTCTTGTGTTATTGAAGTATAATTGATTTACAGTGTTGTGTTAATCTCTGCTGTACAGCAAAGTGATTCAGTTATACATATATATATATACATTCTTTTGTAAATATTCTTTTCCATTATAGTTTATCACAAGATATTGAATATAGTTTCCTGTGTTATACAGTAGGACCTTGTTTTTTTGTTTTGTTTTGTTTTTGCGGTACGTGGGCCTCTCACTGCCGTGGCCTCTCCTGTTGCGGAGCACAGGCTCTGGACGCGCAGGCTCAGCGGCCATGGCTCAAGGGCCCAGCCGCTCCGCGGCATGTGGAATCTTCCTAGATTGGGGCACGAGCCCGTGTCCCCTGCATCGGCAGGTGGACTCTCAACCACTGTGCCACCAGGGAAGCCCAGGACCTTGTTTTTTATCCACTTTATATATAATAGTTTGCACCTGCTAATCCCCAAACCCCAATCCTTCCCTTCTCCACCCTCCTCCCCCCTTGGCAACCACAAGACTGTTCTCTGTGTCTGTGAGTTTTTTTCTATTTTGTAGATATGTTTGTTTGTGTTGTATTTTAGATTCCACATATAAGTGATATTGTATGATATTTGCCTTTCTCTTTCTGACTTACTTCACTTAGTATGGTAATCTCTAGGTCCATCCATGTTGCTGCAAATGACATTATTTCATTTGTTTTTATGGCTGATTAGTATTCCATTGCATATCTGTGTGTAAGTGTGTATATATATATATATATTCCATTGCATGTATATATGGAATATATATATATGTATTCCACATCTTCTTTATCCATTCATCTGTCGATGTATACTCCCATTTCTTGATGTATTTTTCAGTTTTAGGTATTATCTATTAATGTTCTCCTTTGGCAAATAAGGATTTAGCTCTTCCCCTCACCCCAAGTCAGACACCTCCCCTATTATAGGTGTGTCATGATGTTTTTAAAAAACAGTATTTCGGTTTATAATATTTGATTATGTAAGTGTGATAGGATATTAAATTCTGTTTCATCCGAGGTGCTAGGTAGCAAAAGACAGAAAATTCCAAGTCAGCTGCAAGACTGAAATGTGTGTCTGAGGACAGGCTGTGCAGGGCAGTGAAGAATAAGTTGCTGTACAGGGCATATGCTGCAGAGAGAAAGGAAAGATCCAGTTAAATGGGAGGCCATAGCCTGAGTTTGGTGGGGCAAAGACTGCTCAGGTGTGTCCTGTGAACATTCGGGGCCCCAGGAAGGGGGCTGCCTGGAGCCATTGTTAGTCCTGCCAAGAAGATGCCCTTGGGTGTGTGATGTAGCTTGACAGCATAAGGGAGTTTGGTGGAGGGAGTCTAGGGGATCTGGTTGCTTTTTGACTTCCAACCATTCCCTTATTCTCTGCTTAACTTTCATCTTTCATCCATATCCATTGCCCCCCATCCTGAGTCCTTTGGGGGCTGGTGGTACAGACCCTCTTGGAAAGGGGGTTCCACATTGCTGAAACACTTCGTCTGGTCTGCTAATTTCAATTCCTCTCCAGCTTTCAAAATTTAATCATTGTTTTTCTCCTCTTTTTTGTTTTTTTTTTTTTGGCCTTAAAATTTTTTTCTACTGTTATGATTTGTGGGACTTTGAGCCGGAGTGGTAATAAACATACGTGCTCAACAGACAATATTAGCTAAAATGTCAAAATTTATTAAAACATAAAGATGTATGAAGGCAGTATCTGTCCATAGAGTGAGAAAGCAAAGATGTAATTACTTAAATCTTTTGAGGAGACGGAAATATTTGAATATTTGTACTTTTCTCTTTTTGTCTGTCCCTGACCTTGAGTCAGCTGTTTCATCCTTCCTGAAGGTGGAAGGGAAGTTAAATGATCGTATCCAGAGTGGGTAGCCATGCTATTCAATGAAGACTGTGCTCTCCTGAGTAGTGGTCACCATGAAGTCACACTATATATTCTACTGGCACAAATTCAGCTACACCAATTCAACAAAAAAAGAACTTACCAAAAGATGTCCCTTTGCCCCATGGGGCTCCATGTACTCCCTCTCTCAAAGATTTTTTAAAAACAAAAAAAGAGAAAAACTAAAAAAATAAATTCTTGGCGTTTGTGCTTTTAAGGACCCAAGTGCTAGAAATTTATAGATGAATTAAGAGATCTTGCAAGGGCCATTTTATCTGTACTTAATTTTTGCTTTAAAATATGTTTTTAGACCCTATTAATCTACTATAATTGTTTTACTTTACTACCCAGAACCAAAATATTGAACGTATTCTTATCCTGTAGCTGTATGGTTTTATGAGAAAAGTTGAGTCATATAATTCATACAACCTTGGGTTCAAATTCTAGCTGTGCCCTAGTGGACATACTATTTAAATTTACCGAATCTTTGGTTTACTTGTCTCTAGAATGATTATACTTATAAGCTACTTAATAGGTTTATTTTAAGAATTAGTATCAGGCACTATTTTAAACACTATGAAGTGCTACAAAAACAGTAGATTCTTAAAAGGTTAATTTGTTGGACCTATGGCTGAAAGTTCATTTATTATCTTTCATGGATCATGTATCTCATTATTTTTAGGATTTTGAGATAGGCCTAAGAATATTCACATTTGTTGAGCCCTTATTACCTCACATTGTCCTAAGTTCTTTATATGTATTGATTTATTTAATTCTTAGAAACACTCTGAGTTAGTTACAGTTGTCATCCTTATTCTATAGATAAGTAAACTGAGGCCCAGAGAGGTTAAATAACTTACCCAAGGTCACTAAAGTGCTAAGGATAGAGCTAGAATTTGAACCCAGAATAATAATAGTATTTCCCAGCCTGATTTAGGAGAAAAGATTAACTCTACCTTTTTCTTATACTTTGACCTTGTGGAAAATTCATACTTGCATCTCATATTAGTTTAAGGGAAAACACGTAAGAAAGTTCTTCTGGGAAGAATATGAAATATTATATATAGTTTACATTTTGGGGGTTATAAATTAAGGAAAGCTAACTCAAAACTAATTTAGGCCAAAAGGCGGATTTATGAGAATTCAAAGAATGGTTGACCCAGCAACTATAGAAAGGGCACCAATGCAGCTGGGCTCGGGAGCAGCCAGCACCAGAGAACCGAGTCCCACTAGGACTTTCTTTCATGTTTCCTTTATGTGCACATTGACACTTATGTTTCTCACTGTAGACAGGCATTCTATTCAGTGCAAAAACCATTGCTGTTGATGACCCAAGTTTAACATTTTATAAGACTCTAGCCATGTGAGAGGACTGAGTTTCCTTCCTAGATTCAGTTTTAAAAATCCCAGGAAGGAACTTGTATCAGGGCCTCATGGTTGAACAGTTAACTGTAGCTTGAGAGTAAAGGCATGAAGCATATAGCTTCTCCTGAGGAATCCTTGTAGAATTGGCATTATGGAGGATGAGGGTAGGTAAATTTGTTAGGAATGTTTTTGGCTGCAGGTAACAAAGTAGTGTAAACTAATGGTGGCTTAATACTTATTTATTATTACAACAAAAAATCTGGAGTTAAGGTTGAACCATTATTTCATTTACAGCATGAGTGACCTTCTACCTTTTCACTCTGTCTTCCCTGGATGGACTTTTCATGTTCTTGCTTGTTATCTCTTCATTGTAAGATGGCTGCCAGAGAGGTCCAAGGTTCATGTACATATTCAAGGCAAGAAGAGAAGTGCTTGCATGGTTTAGCAGAATTGCTTCTTCCTCCTATTTTTTTCACCTACTTTTTTTGGAAGCCCACACTAGACTTTCTTTTATGACTTGTCAGCCAAAATGGAGCCATGTGAATGTCTCTACCTGTGAGGGAGTCTGGGAAAACAAGCAACTAGCTTACCAGCCTCTGTTGTAAGAGGCAGCACTCTAGTACAGGTTAGGAATGACTGTTACTTTAGCCAATCAACAATGTCTGCTCAACAACACATTAAAGGATCATACACCATGATTGAGTGGGATTTATCCCTGGGATGCAAGGTACACTTGGGTTCAACATATACAAATCAATAATTGTGATACAATATTCATTAACAAAATGAAGGATAAAAATCATATAATCATATCAATGGGTGCAGAATTTGGCAAAATTCAACATCATTTTATGATAAAAACTCTAAATGAATGATATAAAAAGGGAATGCACCTCAACATAATAAAGGCCGTAAATGATAGGCCCACATGTAACATCATACTCAATAGTGGAAAGCTGGAAGTTTTTCCTTTAAGATCAGGACTTGATCTTAGGGTGTCTGCTCTTATCACTTCTATTCAATATGGTAGAGGAGGTCATAGACAGAACAATTGGGCAAGAAAAAGAAATAAAAGGCATCCATTTCAGAAAGGAAGAAGTAAAATTGTCTCTGTTTGCAGAATATATGATCTGATATATAGAAAACGGTGAAGACTCCACCAAAAAATTGTTAAAACTAATAAATAAACTCAGTAAAGTTGCAGGATGCAAAATCAACATACAGAAATAAGTTGTTTCTATAGACTAACAACAAGCTATCTGAAAAAGATATTAAAAGACAGCTCAATAACAAAAAAACAAAAGGGAGAAAATATTTGCAAATGAATCAACTGACAAAGGATTAATCTCTAAAATTTACAGGCAGCTCATGCAGCTCAATAACAAAAAAATAAACAACCCAATCCAAAAATGGGCAGAAGACCTAAATAGACATTTCTCCAAAGAAGATATACAGACTGCCAACAAACACATGAAAGAATGCTCAACATCATTAATCATTAGAGAAATGCAAATCAAAACTACAATGAGATATCATCTCACACCAGTCAGAATGGCCATCATCAAAAAATCTAGAAACAATAAATGCTGGAGAGGGTGTGGAGAAAAGGGAACACTCCTGCACTGCTGGTGGGAATGTGAATTGGTACAGCCACTATGGAAAACAGTACGGAGGTTCCTTAAAAAACTACAAATAGAACTACCATATGACCCAACAATCCCACTACTGGGCATATACCCTGAGAAAACCATAATTCAAAAAGATTCATGTACCAAAATGTTCATTGCAGCTCTATTTACAATAGCCCGGAGATGGAAACAACCTAAGTGCCCATCATCGGATGAATGGATAAAGAAGATGTGGCACATATATACAATGGAATATTACTCAGCCATAAAAAGAAATGAAATTGAGCTATTTGTAATGAGGTGGATAGACCTAGAGTCTCATACAGAGTGAAGTAAGTCAGAAAGAGAAAGACAAATACCGTATGCTAACACATATATATGGAATTTAAGAAAAAAAAAAATGTCATGAAGAACCTACGGGTAAGACAGGAGTAAAGACACAGACCTACTGGAGAATGGACTTGAGGATATGGGGAGGGGGAAGGGTGAGCTGTGACAAAGCGAGAGAGAGGCATGGACATATATACACTACCAAACGTAAGGTAGATAGCTAGTGGGAAGCAGCCGCATAGCACAGGGAGATCAGCTCGGTGCTTTGTGACCTCCTGGAGGGGTGGGATAGGCAGGGGGGGGGGGAGGGAGATGCAAGAGGGAAGAGATATGGGAACATATGTATATGTATAACTGATTCACTTTGTTATAAAGCAGAAACTAACACACCATTGTAAAGCAATTATACCCCAATAAAGATGTTAAAAAAAAAGAAACAAATCCCATTTATAGTAACATCAAAAAGAATAAAATATTTAGCAATAAATTTAACCAATGAGGTGAAAGATCTGTACACTGAAAAACGTAAAATGTTGATGGAAAAAAATGAAGAAGACACAAATAAACAGAAAACTATCATATGCTCATAGTTTGGAAGAATTAATATTGTTAAAATGTCCATACTACCCAAAGTGATTTGCAGATTCAATTCAACCTCTATCAAAATTCCAATTTCATTTTTTACAGCAATAGGAAAACATTTCTTAAAATTCATATAGAACCACAAAAGACCCCAAATAGCTAAAGCAATCTTGATTAAGAAGAACAAAGCTGGAAGCATCACATTTCCTGATTTTAAACTATATTAGAAAGCTATATTAATCAAAATAGTATGGTGCTGTCACAAAAACAGACACATAGATCAATGAAACAGAATCAAGAGCCCAGATATAAATCCATGCAGATGCAGTCAACTAATTTTCAACAAAGGTGTCAGGAATACACAATGGGAAAAATAATAGTCTCTTCAATAAATAGTGTTGGAAAACTGAATGTCCACATGCAAAAGAATAAAATTGGACCTTTATCTCACACCATACACAAAAATCAACTCAAAATGGATTAAAGACTTAAATGTAGGATCTAAAACTGTAAAACTCTTGGAAGAAAACATAGGGTAAAAACTCCTTGACATTGGTCTTGGCAATGATCTTTTGGATTTGACACCCAAAACACAGGCAACAGAAACAAAAGTAGACAAGTGGGACTACATGAAATGAAAAAGTTTCTACATAGCAAAGGAATCAATCAAGATGAAAAGGCAACCTACGGAACAGGAGAAAATATTTGAAGCCATGTATCTAGTAAGATGTTAATATCCAAAATATGTAAGGAACGCTTACACCTAAATAGCAGAAACAAAAAAAACGAAAACAAAACCCAATTAAAAAATAGGCAAAGTATCTGATTAGACTTTTTCCAAAGAAGACATACAAATGGCCAACAAGTACATGAAAAGATGCTCAACATCACTAATAATCAGGGAAATGCAAATCAAAACCAGAATGAAATATCCCCTGATACCTGTTAGGATGGCATTTATCAAAAAGACTAGAAATAACAAGTGTTGGCAAAGGTAGAAAAAAGAATCCCTTGTGCACTGTTGGTGGGAATGTGAATTAGTACAACCATTATGGGAAACAGTATGGAGTTTCCTCAAAAAATTAAAAACAGAACTACCATATGACCCAGCAATCCCACTTCTGGGTCTATATCCAGAAGAAATGCAATCACTACCTCAAAGAAATGTCTGCACTCCCATGTCCATTGCAGCATTATTCACAATAGGAAACAATCTAAGTGTCAGTTGATGGATGAATGATAAAGAAAATGTGGTGTGATGTACACAAACACAATGGAATATTATTCAGCATTACAAAAGAAGGAAATTGTGCCATTAGTGACAGCATGGATGAACCTGGAGGACATTATGCTAACTGAAATAAACCAGACACAGAAAAACAAATACTGCATGATCTTACCAAAAAAAAAAAAAAGAAAGCCAAACTCACAGTAACAGAGAGTAGGATGGTGATTACTGGAGGCTGGGGCACAGGAGAAAATAGGAGATTTTTTTATATATATAAAGGAAGAAAGAAAGTAGAATGGTAGTTGCCAGTGGCTGGGGGAAGGGGGGTGCGGAGTTATTGCTGAATGGGTACAGAGTTTCAGTTCCGCAAGATAAAAAAGAATCTGGAGATGCATGGTAGTTATGTTTGCACAACAATATGAATGTACCACTGAAGCATACACTTAAAAATGGTTACGATGGTCAATCATAAGGAGAAAAAAGAAAGAAAGAAACAACAGGTGAAGAGGTAGGTAAACTTGTCCATTGCCATGAGCATGAGAAGAAAGGTATTAGGCAGATAGTCACATAGATGTGTAGCCCCTAATATATAAAATGTCCTGAACGTAGACCTGAGCAGCTGCGAACTGACCTCAAGGGAGTTGCCAAGCCAGCTGCACTCTGTCTGCTTCCCATAGTGGATTCAAGGCGTTCTGCCTTCAGGCTCTGTTCCTGTGATCCTTTCCCAACTCTCTTGTTCTTTCTTCTCCTGCAAAAGTGCCAGAACTTTTAACCTTATGTCAAGGCCCATCTCAGTCTGCCAAGTTCATGGTGCCATTCTGTTCCTTTGAATTTATACCGCTTCTGATCACACAACCGTAAGTTATGTCATGTACTACCTGGAGACAACTTACATTTTGCTGTTCTGCCCTATAATTTAGCTTCTGACACCAAGGTGTCTGATGACCCTAGTTAGACTGTAGCTTTCTGAAACCAAACAACATTTCCTCTATTACTTTGTAAAGACGTAGTAGAAAGCAGAGCACGTAGTTGGTACTCAATTAACTTATATTGGTTAATTCATCTTTATTTAATTAAAACGCAGATTTATCCATGAAGAATAATTTTAATCTCTGGCATGCCTCAACAGTGCTTTAGAAGAGAGAGCAGTGGAAAAAATTCCTTTAATGTGCAGTTGTCTTGCCTAGCTCAAACTTGATTTAGGGCTTCTATTTAAATGACATCTTCCTCCTCCAAAACTCTCCTGGTTCATCATTGCACAGGTAATAATCAATAAAGACTATTTCTTTTTCCATTCCACGCTTTTGATAGGTTTATGTTATAGACCAAACCGTTGCTCTCCTTGTCCTCTGTGCTATTTTGGTACTGCCTGTTTTTGAAGAATTTTCAGTAATGCCATGGATTGTCAAATTTTCCTTTCTCTGGAGTCAAGTGACTATTATGCATGGGCAGAAAGGGAAAGAAAACAATTTAATGTAAGCACTGCAGCTTTTCAAAAGAAGTCAAGTTCTGCTGCTCTGTGTGAAAGGTGAGATGCTGCTAACAGTGGGGCCAGCTATGGACTCTGTGTTTGCTTAGTATTTGATGAATGAAAATGCTATTTGTACTTGAGGATGATAGAATTTGAAATGGTCCTATTCTAGCTTCATAATTTTCTTGAGAGCGTGGCTGCATTTTTTGGTGTCATTTTTTCTTTTCATCTTTGATGTCCAGCTGGTATTTTGAGACAAGAGTGTGATTATGGAATTGGGTTTGAAGGGCAGCACTAAATCATTCTCACTTGGTACTTGACCTTCATCCTAAACAGAATAGATTTCATGGGAGAAATCAGGTTGGGAAGATATAATTTAATTCTTCCATAGGTCAAGCAGAAAGGTTAAGTCCTTTTAAGTTCTTCATTGTATGATACTGCTTGGTGAGCTTTTTGAGAAGGCAATTTTTAATACAAGAATCATTTTGTCCCTGCCCCATGTTTTTTATTCAATTACTTTAATATACAAACACATTGAAACTAAGTTTTTCTTGCTAGTATTTCTTCCTGTATCTTTTAGGAAATGCTCGATTTTTCTGTTTTGTGAAGTAAATTGAAAAATGGTATTGATTCTGTGTTGTCACGCTAGGGGCCAACTACTTAGCACTTCAAAATGTAAGGCTGTGATGTCACTGCTCAAAAATGTTATTGGAGGGGATTCCCTGGTGGCACAGTGCTTAAGAATCCACCTGCCAATGCAGGGGACACGGGTTCGAGCCCTGGTCCAGGAATATCCCACATGCCACAGAGCAACTAAGCCCGTGCACCACAACTACTGAGCCTGCGCTCTAGAGCCCTCAAGCCACAACTACTGAGCCCATGTTCCACAACTACTGAAACCTGTGTACCTAGAGCCCATGCTCTGCAACAAGAGAAGCCACCTTAATGAGAGGCCTGCACACCACAACGAAGAGTAGCCCACACTCACTGCAACTAGAGAAAGCCGCATGCATCAACGAAGACCCAACACAGCCATAAATAAATAAATTTATTTAAAAAAATGTTATTAGAAATTGGATTTATTTGTTTCATTCTCCCTCTGCCTCTCAGAACAAGATGATAGGAGAGGGCTGTTGAGGGGTTGCTTTTGTACCACTCTGCCTAGGGGTTTATATAACCTCGTGTTGAATGTCCCACCCAGGAGATCGCAGCTTCTCCTTTTTGCCAACGTCTTCCTTCAGGAGAAATCTCTGCTCTCAGCACTCAGATTTGCCATGTCCACAATATGCTGCTGGTGTTTTTTTTCCCCTAGGAGGAGAAATCTTGTCTCTGGTGGGTGGACTTAGTAGCTGTTAGATGAAGGTACTAACCTCCCCAAACTCTTGCTTTGGATAGTTTCTTTGCAGACATAGTCCTGACTATGTCTCATTTCTTTAATTTAGAAGTATTATTTTTAACCTCTTCTCTCGGTATCAGAGCCAATTCTTATCCCTTTGCCTTCTTTTACCTCCCATCTCTGGACATGTTCAAAACGGAGTGTGTAGCACTACACCTTCTAAGGAGATTGCCATGTAAAGATCCCCTGACCTCTCAGCAGTACCTTCCATGTAAATGTCAGTGTCGTGCTGACCCATTACCGCTCCTGTGACTGTTTCTGGATGCTGGCCTTTGACTTGGCAGTCACTCTACAAGCTTAGATTTAACCTGTTACCAGTCATTTTCCACCCACCCAACTCTTGTTCAAAATGGTTCTTAGTTTACATTCTCCCATCTTTTTTTGTGTATTGGTTTGAAAGGTTCTAGTAACCACTCCCTTCACATGTGACCTGATTTACTTGGTGGGTAGTCTTATTTTGGGGATGATAGTGGTCACGGGTGTTATGGCACCTTCTTATAAAACTGTAGATTCTCTTTTGGGCTCCTTGCCTTTGGGCGTAGTGAATATAATGATTCAGTCACATTTGGGAGTGCTTAACAACGTAATTGTATTAATTTTCTGGAAGGCTGGGGTCACAAAAAGCCAGTAAGCCCTGCACTGATTCTAGTACACAGCTTTCTTAAAACAAAATAGTGATCAAATAGGCATCTCTAGCATTCCTGGACATGCGAATATAGATAAAGATTTAAAGGGGACCAATGAAGGCAGATATGAAAGACACAGTTCTCTCGGCCCGGGTTTCACCATAGGTCCCCTGACCCAGATACAACTCAGAGGCTCATACAAGCCAGCAATCTCAGCGTTCCACAGAATAACTCAGTTTTTGAGGGCAGGTAGTTGATTCTCTGCTCTCTTCCCTATGGCACCTGGTACAATGCTTTGTACCTGGTAGGCATTCTCGAAAAAATGCTTCAAATGAAGTGATGGCTTCAGAGATAGAGTGAGCAGTAAATGAACTACAGTACGTACCTTACTGAGCAAACGAGGCAACGTGGTCCATGGCATTGAGGTAGGAGATAGACCCCAGGCTGAGCAGCTGTAGCTGACCTCCTTATGATGCTTTGAGATGGGATACCAGCGGGAGCATTGGGCCCTGATTGGGTGCATTCTTGTGGATTTCCCGGCCAGACACAGGCCCTCAATCTAGGGGAAGGATAAAAGAAGGGAGAAGGTGCCAGCTGGAATCCATTTTGGCTGAGAAATGCATGCCCACACCAGGACCAAATGTGGAAATGATAGGCCAGGGAAAAAATAAACCTGGAAAACTGCCCCTATATAAACAATTTAAGCCACCCCTATGGCGTGTAACTCACTCTGAGTCTGCCCATGTGTTTTTTCACACGTGCTCTGCTTCTAATAAATGCTTTTATCTCTTTCACAATATTGGTCCCTTTGCTGAATTCTTTCCTCAAAGAAGATGAGAGTTGAGGTCCTTCTTCCAGCTTTTCACTGCTGGAATCAGCGTGGCTGGGACTGGAAGCCAGACCGAGTCCATTCTGACCCTCACTCCACTGTATCACAGCACCACTCTGGCCCCATCACCACCTGTGGGACTTGAGCCCTCCCTACTATTTCTCCAGGGCAGATAGTCTGATTTGCAAACCTTAAGCACTAGGTACTAACTTAGAGCTGGCTGCTGTCCCATGGTCATAGGCTGTGAAGTGTGTTAAATCCATCTTGAAGAAGCAAACCATTCCGAATGGTATAGCTATTGCTCCTTCCCATCTTCTCCATTCTCTTGCCTTGTGTCACCATGACAACACACATCCCTTATGAAGCAGTTGATTCCATTATCAGGAGAGGTGTAGTGGGGGCTTCATTGCTGCTCTTAGGGTTCATTTTCATCTTGTGGACTTCTCAGCTTCTTGTGTTCTGTCATTCCTCCATTAGCAGCTGGAAGACCCAGATGGGGCCAATCACTCTTGACATCTCCCAGTCAAGGATGAAGTCTTTCATCCGACCCACAAGTAGTTGAGCATCTGCTCTGTGCCAGCTACCATTCTGGGTGCTGAAGATAGAGCAGTGAAAAAAATGGACAGAACTTCTATGCTTACAAAGATTGTTTCCTAAAGGAAGGAGAGGCAGACACATAAGTAACAGTTATATTAAGTCAGATGAGAAGAACTATGTAGAAGAGTAGAGCAGGGAAGGGGAATTGCTGGCTGAGGAGGTCAGGGAAGGTCTGCCTGAAAAGGGACATTTGAGCAAAGACCTGAAGCTGGCAAGGAAGAAGGAGACGTGGCAGCTGGAGTTCCCAGCTGGATGTCAGAATTCACTCTGCACCTGCCCAGATAGAATATTCATAACACACTGGGCCAAGGGTGAACTTTCAGGAATTCTATTATATAGCAAGTGCAGGGTATATTGCAGTGGGACAAAAGCCAAGACAAATGCCATCGGATAGCGGAGGATGTTTCTAGATCTCACAGTGCCCTGTGCTATGACAACCCAAGGCCCCTGACTCAGGATCCCTCACTTATCTCCTGGGCCTCTGTAGTATTTGGATTCCTGACTTTGATTTACAATACCCATTATTTTGAAGAAATACCAAAATGTTTAGAAAGCTGTAGGGGGTGGGATCCAAGTAATGTTTCCATCTTTCTGCTTCTTCATTGGAATTTAAGCTACTTCCCCATCCCTTTTGCTTTCCCCTTTTACTCCTAAGCCTGATCTTGCACTAGGGCAGTTGGGCTGCCTGAGTTGAGTACATCTTGGTGTTCCAAGACATGAAATCAAATGACGCATTGAGCCAGATACAGTGGCTGGTGTGTGTGTGTGTGTAAAATATGGGAAGCTATGAACATTAAAAGCGCAAGCCAGAAATTGGAGCCATGTTTATGATTCAGGTAGGAAAATAATCTTTCTTATAATTGGTTTATCTCTGTGGTTATAACCTTTTCTATTAGGAAGATACTTTCTAGACTTAGGTAGAAGAGAGTGTTTCCTGCCTCCTGTGTATCCTGTTGAATTAGATAATATGATTTCTTTTCTTTTTTTTCTTCCAGTTTTATTAAGATATCATTGACATTCAGCACTGTATAAGTTTTAGATGTACAGCATAATAATTTGACTTACAAATATCATAAAATGATTACCACAAGTTTAGTGAACATCCATCATCTCATATAGATACAAAATAAGAGAAAAAGAAAAAAATGTTTTCCTTGTGATGAGAACTCTTAGGATTTACTCTCTTAACTTCTTTCAGGTATAACATACATCAGTGTCAATTATATTAATCATGTTGTACATTACATCCCTATTACTTATTTATCTTACCTTTATACCTTTTGACCACCTGCATCCAATTCCCCCCACCCCCCCGCCTACATCCTGCCTCTGGTAGCAACAAATCTGATCTCTTTTTCTATAAATTTGTTTGTTTGTTTGTTTGTTTTGGAAGTATAATTGACCGACAACACTCTGTTAGATCTTGTTATATAATATAGTGATTCAATATTTTGATATATTACAAATGATCACCACAGTAAGTCTAGTCACCATCTGTTACTATACAAATATATTACATTATTATTGACTATATTCCCCATGCTATACATTTCATCCCTATGACTCATTTATTTTGTTACCGAAAGTTTGTACCTCTTAATTTCCGTCACCTATTTCACTCATCCCCCTATCCCTGTCCCCTGTGTTTATTTTCTGTATGTATGACTCTATTTCTGTTGTTATGTTTGTTCATTTGTTTTGTTTTTTAGATTCCACATAAGTGAAATCGTACGGTATTTGTTTTTCTCTGAGTTATTTCACTTAGCATGATTCCCTCTAGGTCCATCCATGTTGTTGCAAGTAGCAAGCTTTCATTCTTCATATATATATATATATATATATACACACACACACACACACATATATCACACATTCTTTTTTCATTCTTCTTTTGATGGGCACTTAGGTTGCTTCCGTATCTTGGCTATTATAGATAATTCTTCAGTGAGCATAGGGGTGCATATTTCTTTTGAAATTAATGATTTTGAGGGGTTTTTTGGAACTATACACAGAATTGGAATTGCTGGATTGTATGGTAGTCCTATTTTTATTTTTTTTGAGGAATCTCCATACTGTTTTCCACAGTGGCTGCAACAATTTACATTCCCACCAATAGTGCATGAGAGTTCCCTTTACTCCACATCCTTGACAGTATTTGTTATTTGTTGTCTTTTTAATAATGGCTATTATGACAGGTGTGAGGTGATATCTCATGGTGGTTTTGATTTGGATTTCCTGATGATTAGTGATATTGAGCATGTGTCTGTTGGCCATCTGTATGTCTTCTTTGGAATCTGTCTATTCAAGTCCTTTGCCTATTTTTAAATTTTTTTTTTTTTGATGTTGAGTTGTATGAGTTATTTGTGTTATTTGGATATTAACCTCTTATCAGATATATAGTTTGCAGATGTATTCCCCCATTCAGTAGGCAGTCTTTTTGTTGTGTTGATAAGCTTTTGCTTTTCAGTCTGATGTAGTCCCTTTTGTTTATTTTTGCTTTTGTTTCCCTTGCCGGAGGAGACATAGCCAAAAAATGTATGGCTAAGACAGATGTCAAAGAGCTTATTGGCTATGTTTTCTTCTAGGAGTTCTATGTTTTCAGGTCTTACATTTAAGTCCTTAATCCATTTCGAATTTATTTTTGTACATGGTGTGGAAAAGTAGTCCAGTGTGATTCTTCTGCATGTAGCTGTCCAGTTTCCTAACACCATTTATTAAAGAAGCTCTTTTCCCCATAGTATACTGTTGTCTCCTTTGTTGTAGGTTAATTGACCATATAAGTGTGGGTTTGTTTCTCAGCTTTTACTGTTGAGTATGATGTTAGCTGAAGGCTTATCATATATGGCCTATATTATGTTGAGGTTTGATTCCTCTATACCCACTTTGTTGAGAGTTTTTATCATAAATGGATGTTGACTTTTGTCAAAAGCTTTTTCTTCATCTACTGAGATGATCATATGATTCTTATTCTTCACTTTGTTGATGTGGTGTATCACACTGATTAGTGAACCATCCTTGCATCACTGGAATAAACCCCAGTGATGATCATGGATCATGGTGTATGACCCTTTTAATGTCTTGTTGGATTTGGTTTGCTAATAATTTGTTGAGGATTTTTGCATTAATGTTCATCAGTGCTATTGGGCTGTAATTTTTATTTTTCTGTGGTGTCTTTGTCTCGTTTTGGTTATCAGGGTGATTCTGGCCTCACAGAATGAGTTTGGACCTTTCTTCCTCTATAGTTTTTTGGAACAGTTTGAGAAGGATAGGCATTAACTCGTCTTTAAATGTTTGGTAGAATTCACCTGTGAGACTCTCTGGTCCTGGACTTTCTTTGTTGGGAGTTTTTTAAATTAATGATTCAATTTCATTACTGGTAATTGGTCTATTCACGTTTTTCATTTGTTCCTGATTCAGTCATGTGAGATTGTGTGTTTCTAAGAATTTATCCATTTCTTCTAGGTTGTCCATCTTTTTGGTGTATAATTGTACATAGTAGTTTCTTGTGATCCTTTGTATTTTGTATTTCTGCAGTGTTGCTTGTAACTTCTCTTTCATTTCTGATTTTATTAATTTGAGCCCTCTCTCTTTTTTTCTTGATGAGTCTGGCTAAAGGTTTATCAGTTTTGTTTATCTTTTTAAAGAATCATCTCTTAGTTTTATTGATCTTTTCTGTTTTTAAAAATTTTTTTTAATTTAAAAAAAAAATGTTTTGCTGTATGCAGGCCTCTCACTGTTGTGGCCTCTCCCGTTGCAGAGCACAGGCTCCGGATGCACAGGCTCAGCGGCCATGGCTCACGGGCCCAGCCGCTCCGCGGCATGTGGGATCTTCCTGGACTGGGGCACAAACCCATGTCCCCTGCATAGGCAGGTGGACTCTCAACCACTGCGCCACGAGGGAAGCCCTCTGGTTTTTTTTTCTCTATTTCTACTCTGATCTTTATTATTTCTTTCCTTCTATTGACTTCGGATTTAGTTTGTCCTTCTTTTTCTAGTTCCTTTAGGTGTAAAGATTTTTTTTTTTTCTTTTGAGGTTTTTCTTGTTTCCTGAGGTACACTTGAATTGTTATAAACTTCCCTCTTAGAACTGCTTTTTCTGTGACCCTACATTTGGGATTATTTTGTTTCCATTTTCATTTGTCTCCAGGTATTTTTTGCTTTCCTCTTGATTTCTTCACTGATTCATTGGTTGTTTCGTAGCATATTGTTTAGCTTCCACTTGTTTGTGTTTTTTGCAGTTGTTTTCTTATACCATTGTCTCAACCAGTCTCATAGCATTGTGGTCAGAAAAGATGCTTGATATGATTTCCATCTTCTTAAATTTACTGAGACTTGTTTTGTGGCCTAGCATGTGATTGATTCTGAAAAATATTCCATGTGTACTTGAAAAGAATGGGTATTGTGCTGCTTTTGAATGGAATGTCATATATGTGTGTGTGTATATATATATATATATATATATATATATACACACACACACACATACACATACACACACACATCTGATTTAATGTGTTGTTTAAGGCCAGTGTTTCCTTATTGATTTTCTGTCTGGAAGATCTGTCCACTGATGTAAATGGGGTGTTATAGTCCTGTACTATGATTGCATTACTCTCAATTTCTTCCTTTATGTTTTTAAATATTTGCTTTATGTATTTAGGTGCTCCTGTGTTAGGTGCATAAATATTTACAATTGTTATATCTTCTTGTTGGATTAATTCCTTTATCATATGTAATATCCTCTTTGTCTCTGGTTACAGCCTTTGTTTTAAAGTCTATTTTGTCTGGTATAAGTATTGCTACCCCAGCTTTTTTTTGTTTCCATTTTCATTGAATACATTTTTCTGTCCCCTCATTTTCAGTCTGTGTGTGTGTTCAGATCTGAAGTGACTCTTATAGGCAGCACATATATGGGTCTTGCTTTTTTATCCATTCAGGCAGTTTATGTCTTTTGATTAGAGCATTTAGTCCATTTATATTTAAAATAATTATTGATAGGTATGTACTTATTTCCATTTTGTTAATTGTTTTTGGGCTGTTTTTGTAGTTCTTTTTTGTTTCTTCTTTTGCTCTCTTCCCTTATGATTTGATGACTATCTTAATGTTATGTTTGGGTTTTTTTCTTTATGTGTGTGTATCTGTTATAGATTTTTGGTTTGTAGTTTCCATGAGCTTTATATATAGCAACCATATACATATCAAACTATATATATAAGATAATATATATACGATTACTTTAAGTTGATCATCTCTTGAGTTTGAATGCATTCTAACAACCCTGCATTTTTACCCTTCCTCAACATTTAATGTTTTGACATCATATTTTACATCTTTTTGTTTTGTGTATCCCTTAACTACTTATTTTGGATATAGATGATTTTACTACTTCTGTCTTTTAAATTTCCTAGCACCTTTTTAAGTGGTTGATCTACTATCTCTACTTTTGAGATTTACCTCAAAAATGAGATTTGCCTTTACCAATGATATTTTTCCTTTCATAATTTTTTAATTTTAGTTGTGGTCTTTTTTTTTTTCACTTAGAGAAGTGTCTTTAACATTTCTTGTAGAGCTGGCTTAATGGTGCTGAACTCTTAGCCTTTGCTTGTCTATAAATCTCTTTATCTCTTCTTCATATCTGAATGGTAGCCTTGCTGGGTAGAGTATTCTTCTTGTAGGTTTTTTTCCATTCATCATTTAAAATATATCATGACACTCCCTTCTGGCCTGCAAAGTTTCTACCAAAGTGACCTGTTGGTCTTATGGAAGTTCCCTTGTATGTAACTTGTTGCTTTTTCCTTGCTGTTTTTAATATTCTCTCTTTATCTTTCATTTTGGCCATTTTAATTACAGTGTGTCTTGGTGTTCATCTCTTTCAGTTGATCTTGTTTGGGACTCTCTGTGCTTCCTGGACCTGGATATCTATTTCATTTTCTGGGTTAGGGAAGTTTTCAACTATTATCACTTCAGATACATTCTCTGCCCTTTTCTCTTTCTTTTCTCCTGGAACCCCTGTAATGCAAATGTTACTATGCTTGATGTTGTCTCAAAGGTCTCTTAAACTGTCCTAATTAAAAAATTAAAACAAAAATTTTTCTGTTCAGCTTGGGTAATTTCCATTACTCTTTTTTCCAGTTTGCTGATCCGTTCCTCTTTATCATCTAATCTACTGTTGTTTTCTTCTAGTTTATTTTTATTTCAATTTTATTTCTTCAGCTCTGTTTGGTTCTTCTTTATATTTTCTAATGCTTTGTTAAACTTTTCACTGTGTTCATTTATTCTTCTCCCAAAAGTTCTTAGAGCATCTTTACAGTCATTACCTTGAACTCTTTATTGGGTAGATTGCTTATCTCCACTTCACTTAGTTCTTCTTCTGGGGTTTTATCTTGTTTCTTTATTTGGGACATATTCCTTTGTCACCTCATTTTGCCTAATTCTCTGTGTCGTAGGTCATTCATGTTTCCCAGTCTTGGAGAAGTGGCCTTGTGTAGGAGACATTTTATGGGGTCTAGCAGCACACTCCCCTCTGGTCCTCAGAGTGACATGATATAGGGGTGCCATCTGTGTGAGCTGCATGGGCCCTTCTGTGATGGTGGGGTTGACTACTGTGGGTATGGTGGTAGGTGGGGCTGGTCCCTGGCAAGTTGGCTGTCAGGTCCTGCCTCCTGTGGAGGCTGTTGGCTGCTAGCGAGCAGTGCTGGGTCCTGAGGCACTTGATTGGGGACCTGGGGGAGCCTGCAACTGGTGCCATCCCCCTGGTGAGTGATGCTGGGACCCCATGCAGCTGGCTGCTTGGCCTGGGTGTCCTAGGACTGGTGCTGACTGGCTGGTAGGAGAGCAAGCCCAGGGCACTAAAAAGCTAGAGGGCAAAATGGCTCTTTCCAGCACCAGTCTCCTTGTGGTAGAACAAGCTGACAGAAATGGCTGCCACTAACATATGTGTCCCTGGGGGAGTCCTGATGCCTCCTTCCTCTCAGGAGTCTCTCCAGGATCAGCAAGGGCATCTGACTCAGGCTCCTTTCAAATTCCTGCCTCTGTGCTGGGTCTCTGAGTGTGTGAGATTTTGTGTGTGCTCACGGAGGAGTCTCTGTCCTATAGCTCTTGCAGTGTTCTGTACACAAGCCCTGCTGGCCTTCAAAGCCCAATGTTCTGGGGACTCATCTTCCTGGTGCAGGACCCCGAGGCTGGGGAGCCTGTGGGGCTTGCTCCTTGGAGAGAATCTGCAGTTGTAATTTTCCTCTTGTTTGTGTGTTGCCCTCCTGGGGTCTTGCGGTATAGCATCTCTGCCCTTCCTACCCATCTTGTTGTGGTTCCTGCTTTTGTCGTGGGAACTCTTTTCTGCTAGTCTCCAGGTCATTCTCATCAATAGTTGCTCTGTAGGTAACTGATTTTGGTACCCAAGGGAGGAGGTGAGCTCAGGGTCTTCCTACTGCACCATCTTGGCCACTCCTCCTGCATCATTGATACTGCGTTTTCCATTTCAGTCATTCTTCATGTTGGGTGAGATGGGAGAGGGCTGGTACAGACCCCACAAGTGAGGGTGCAGGGGAAGGACCCCAAAGAGACTGAGGCCTAAATGTGGCATTGCATTGGCATGAACACATTTTTAAGAATTAACCCCATCATAACATATATAGACTACTATATATAAAATAGATAATCAACAAGGACCTACTGTATAGCACAGGGAACTCTTCAATAATTTTAATAACCTTTATGGGAAAAGAATCTGAAAAAGAAAAGGTATATGTATGTGTATAACTGAATCACTTTGCTGTACACCTGAAACTAACACAACGTTGTACACCTGAAACTAACACAACGTTGTAGATCAACTATAAGATAAAATAAAAATTAAATAAAAAATAAAGTAGTAATAAGGACCCCCCCCGAAAAAATGAATTAACCCCACCAAATGCTGAAGAGGTACAAGAAAGCTGCACATCAAGCTAATCCAGTGAATTTAGTAGAAATTCCAAGAGAGAGGGCCCAGGACCTCTGAAATAAGCCCAGCCAAATGTGAAGGATGAAACCAGAGGGAAAAATGGCCAGGAAAGCACAGGGGAGTAGGGTGAGAGAGTGCTTCATGCCTGCACAACACTGGTGGTGTCTGGGAAGAGGCTGCTTTGGTTCCTCTGTGTGGTGGAATCAGAACCATCTCCCTCACCGCTTTTGATGCATCTCACTTCTGTGCAAAATCCATTTCCAACAGGAGACTCTGTTGAAAATCAGTCTCCAGGAAATTCATCTGGGAATTCTGACGAGAAAGGCAAAGCTTCTAGGGAGATGTTTTGAAATCCTTTGAGCTGCATATAATCAGCACGAAATTTCTGTGCAGATTGACTGTACATTAAGAGCGCTCTAAGCAGTAAGACCTCAAAGGCTTGAGTCCATTATAAGAACAAACATCAATTAAAAGCAATATTTTCCCAGAGAAAAGAATCAGGAGGCATAAAGATGCCAGAGTTGTAGCTTTTTTCCCACTGTTCATTTGTGAAAAAGTGTGCTTTTGATTGATACCTACCAAAGGCTGTGTTCAGCATAGCATGTTTTTGATGCTCATGAATGTTCAGAATAGTAATTGAAAACATTTGGGGTGGTGCCTCGGGGCACTTTTCCCAATACCCTTTTTATTCCTTCCAGTGTCTAGAATGTGAGGATGGAGAACGACCATTGTCCCCTTGCTCCCTTTCTTGTGAGCCTGAGTGCTCAGATTCTGCACACCAGCCTACACCCTTTCTTCTTGTGGATTCTTCATTTTCACTTTTAGTAACAGGGCTGGAACTTATTCTCTGAAAAGGAGGAAGAATATGCCGTCCTGTAGAAGTCAGGACCTATGGTGTCATCAACGTACCTCTTTTTGCATCTTTTTCTTTGGTATTCTTCTACTAGAGGGATGTGCTTATAGAAACGTGGGATTGCTTTAGCAAAAAAACTCAGTTTGTAATTCAGGTCAATGTACCGAAAGGAAAAGATTTCCCCCCACATTTGGACATGTTTGTCTTCTTCCTGTTTGTACTTGATTTTTGCAGTCACACATTTTACATTGGAGGCATTTGGTAGCAAGGCACCACACAAAGGAGATGACACTGAGCGCTATCAGACCATGACAACTTAATAGCATCTTGGGAATGTGTCCAGCTTATATCCACTCTGATTTGTATGCAGCATAAATTCATATGTAACTTAGGAAGTAAAAATAAAGAACAATACCATTATACAAGAGATGACCAATTTCAGGCTTTGTTTACACACAAGTAATGCTCTACTCTTAAATAAACATTAAAGAGCTTTCTATTATACTCGATTGTGGTTAAAAAAACATTGGTCATGTAAAAACCCAGGCAGTTAATATATTTGTGTTAAATTAGATAAAGATATTTAATAAAAAGAAATGTGTGATAAAAGAGTCAGAATACATCATTGCTTAGCACTGAATTGTATTACCTCTTTAAGATGTCACAATAGTATTTCAGATCATGTACAATTTTTCATGGACATAGTTTCTAAACAGCATGACATTTAAAACATGTTTGAATCCTTGAAGGCTGCATAGCCTTCTCTTTTACACTGGTTTCTGTTTTACTGTCAGGAAACATGAAGACTAGTGAGTATGAAAAATTATAAGCTGCCCATTTGGGAGATGTACTGTTTGCCAGGGAGTATGCTGGGAATTTTGTGTATATTATCTCTGATTCTCTCTGTAATACCATTCCCATTGTCCAGATTAGAAGACTGAGGCAGAGAATTTCAGTGACTTACCCAAGGGTATATACTTTATAGTGATCGAGAAGGAGCTCAAATACAGGTCCATCCGACTCTATATTTAAGGCCCTTTCCACGCAACCAATTACATCAGAATCTCCAGGAGTGGGGCCCAGGTGTTAATATTCTTTAAAAGATCCTCTTGGAGGTTCTAACGTAGAGCTACGGTTGGAAAATGCTACACTTGCACCATTTTGTCTTTCATGAGAGTAAGTAAAGAAACCAACTTTGTGATCTGGTTTATCTGTGGAGATGCAGAGATGCAGACTCCGGGAAGAGAAAAAGTCATCATTTCCCATTATCTTCAGCTTTTTGTTCAAAGTTGCTTCATTCCTTGTAAGGAGAAGCAGAGTTGTGTATGCAAATATGCGTGTATATGTGTGTATGTGGGGCAGTTGCCATGTGTATCTCTCTTTGTCCTTAAGGATAGAAAGCTATTTAAAATGGCAAATATGTTGATGGAATATTTATAAGAAAAAATATGTGTAAAATGCTTAGCATGGTTATGTGTCCACCGATAAAAAGGGCTAAGGAAAAAGAAGAATATGAATATAGGACATACTGTTGACTAGATTCACAAAGTATTTGTGTAATCCTCCAAATTCTTTCAGGTTTCTTTCATAGGTGGGTCTTTTCAATAATCCCAAGGGACCTTTTATAATTTTATTTTTAGTATCAGAGGTATGGGCTCTTGGAAATAACTTTAACCATAATCCAATTATGACCCATGATGTCCTTGTATGATTTTTGGCGGGGCAGGGTGGGGGGGGCTATAAAGGAGAAAGTTCTTCTCTAAACTATTTAGGAAGAAATAAAGATAAAGCAGGTAGGATTCTTATACAAAGAATTTCCAGCAGGGTATTTGCAAACATTATTTCTTCTTTCTTAAAGCAAGCATGAAGATATATTGAAGAAAAGGCACCATGGCTTTTGGCCTTCCTTGCTTAGAATAATGGCTATAACATTACTCCCTTGTGTTCCCATAGGAAAGAAAAAGTAATACAAGAATAACGCTAATGGGATTTCAGGCCCCACGGGCACCAGAGAGGACAGGGCCATTGGTAGATGAGCTTATTACCCTTGGAAGAGATGAAGGAAAAGGTAGGGTGATGGGGAGGGGAATGGATGGATCAGGACAGGTAGAAGCAGAAGCTGCAGCCAGAGTCTGAGATACCCACTGGGCACCTTTTTATGCTTTGAGACTGTTTGCCCTCCTTTTCCAGTGTTTTACGTTCCCTCAAAGGCATAGAATCCCAAGAAAGTTCATCAGAAACAGAACTTAAGAAGCCGGGTTTACCTTTGAGGTCCCTGTGTCTGCTTTCCACTGGCTTTCCTGTTTGCTTTCCACCTGGCCTACTTGCCTCCCTTTATATTCTGGGCACGTAGAGACATGCGTACTTTTGTAGTGGGCCTGTTCTCTCTGTATTTGAGTTTTCAGGAGGGCATATGCCATTTGCAAAAGTTTTCCTTAGTAATAGTGAAGGAAAAAAGATGACTTTGTGTTTGAAGTAGTAGCCTTATTTCAATGACATTTAAAAGGTGGATTTTCACCATCGTGCATCTTTCCAGGCTAAGAATTTGGCATATCTTGAGAAGATGAATGGATCAGAGAGGCTGGTCATACATTATCTTTGTTTTGCTGCTGGTCAGCAAGGGAGGAATGTTATGATGGCCAATAGGCTGTCCTGTGCTTGTTTTTATGTTCATATAAAGTATCCAATATGCTGAACACTAAAAATTTCCTTTGGTCCTTCAGTTCCTGGAGGAAACTAAAACTAGAAGGCAGGGAGCACACAAAACAGCACAGCCTGACATTTTCTAGCCCCTTCCCCTCATTCCAAATCAGAAATCTCATTTCTGGTGCCCTAAGACATAAAGATTCCTAATATCTTATTTCTTGCCTTTGGATGGGGTTCTCTAGGGGCGGAAACCATGCTTTCACTCAGAGGTTCTCTGAGGTGGGAGCTTAGAGACTGGAAGACAGAACTGATTAGCAAGAGGCAGTTCTCTCATGAGGACAGGACTTTGAATTATGATCATTCTTTTCTGATCAGATGAAAGGGGAGGGGACTTCAAGCTAGTCTGTCTTTTGCTTTCACAAGCTATGGAAGAAATGAGTTGCTGACCAGTTGGAACCACAGTGACAAGAAGGTGATCATTTGCCTACTGTGCTTGAAAAACAATGTAAAGTTTAGGAAAGTACTTTAAATGTGTTAGGATCGTTTTAAACATTCATCTCCTTGCCTAAGGAATGTTACAGATACAAATCAGGGAGAGAATATGTAACAGTTAGGGTGGAATCTTTGAAAGTAATAGTGAAACCAGCTCTGGCTCAGACAGCAGAGGGGATGTATCAGTGATGTAACTGTCCAAAGCCAAAAGTAGAGCAGTCTTCAAGTGACACTTGATCCAGAAGCCATGGTGTAATGGGGACCCTGACTTCACTGCTTGTGACTCCTGACTCCTGGCCTGCTGCCCACCCTGGTGCTTCCATGCCCTTCGGCCTGGCTTCCCTCAAACAGCTGCAGTGGTTCTAGGCCCCCTGTCTACACCTGGCCCTGTCCAGACAAGGTGTCTGTGCCCATGCTTCTTCATCTCTGAATCAGCCCAAGACTCCTGATCATCTTGCTTGACTGGCTTAGACCAGATCACAGTTACCCTGGAGATGGGGATGAAATAAGCTTGTCCCCATGTGAATGGGAGTGTCAGAAGGGGCTGAATGGATACTTTGGATGTGACTAGGTGTCTGTGGTGGTGCACTGCATTGAAGGGCCTTGTCGGTTTCATAGGCTGAGGAAAGAGGGCTCCAAGTTCACTTCCTTCTATCAGTTCCTGTTTGGACCTATTTCTGATGATTTAACAATCACATCATTATCTATTTAATTCTTGAAGATATACAGAGAAGCCAAATCCTCTACTTTAGAGGACAGCATGGTGTTTCATAGGCAATCATTCATTTTTTTTTTCTTTCTTTCTTAACTTAACTCTTGGTGCAGTTTCATTCTATTTTTTCTTATTTATTACTGGAAAGGAAGAACATCTGGCCTCGCCATACTGTGTGATATCCCTAAGTGTTGCATTGTTTTACTAACACTAAAGTTAGTAGCTTTGCCTCCTGTTTTCACCGAAGGTAAATGCCCTTGATTTTTTCCCCTCCTGTGGTCTGTAGCTTACTGATTTGAGGCAAGCTTGACTGACTTATCTGAAGTCATACTCTAAATAGAAGAGAGGTGGTATTAGTGGCCACAGCTCCAAAGTTGTAGGAGTTAGCAAACTGCAATTCATGGACCAAATCCAGCTCACACCCTGTTTTTGTGAATAAAGTTTTATTGGAACACAGCCACATTCATTCACTTATGTATTGTCCAAGACTGCTTTCTCTACTATGACTACAGAGCTGAGTCATGGTGGCAAACACCATCTCGCTGGAAAGAGCTAAAATATTTACTCTCTGGCCCTTCACAGAGAAAGTTTACTAACCTCTGGGTTGAGTGAGCCACAATTCTTCACTTTAAAAGCTATGGAAGATTTTGCAGCTAGGTGGTACACCTAGCCTTCCCGAGTCTTTTGGGGGCTTTAAAAGTGATCAAAGAATGTTGGAGGTAGAAACAATCTGAAACAATTCATCTAGTTCCAGCTGTTCATTCTACAGAGAGACTGAGTCTCAGAGACGACACGTGACTCACGCAGGCTCCACAGCACTTTAAAGGTGGACCAGAGTACCCTTTATTTCTCACACCCAGGTTTGTGGGCTGGGAGAAAATGTAAACACACTGCTTGCCACCAAAAGGGGGACAAGGTCTGAAATATTCTGAGGAGAGTGTTGGGAGGAGCAGTGAAGTTCTGCCCCTTAGCAGTTTGGGCAAGTTATTTAATCTAGCTGAGTCCAGTGAAAGTAACAATAGTACATGCCTCCTGGGGTGATGCTATGAGTGAGACATCCAATACAGAGCACAAAGGAATAGCTCAATAAATGGAGCTGCAGCTATCATCACCATCATCACCACCATCACTATCGTCATCATCAAAATCATCACCGTCATTATCATTACTATCACCACCATCATCACCACCATCATCACCATCATGTTCATTACCATCACCATTACCACCATTATCAAAATCATCATCATCATCACCATCATCACCATCACTATCATCATCATCAAAATCATCATCACTGTCATCATTACCATCACCCCCATTGTCACCACCACCGTCACCATCACCACCACCATCATCACCATTACCACCATTATTAAAATCATCATCACCATCATCATCACCACATCGTCATCAGTGTCATTACCACCATCACTACCATCATCATCAAAATCATCATCAAAATCGTCATCATCATCACCACCACCATCACACCATCATCATCATCATCATTACCACCATCTTCACCACCGCCACCATCATCATCATCACCATTATCAAAATCAGCAGCAGCAGGCCATATTAGTACTCATCCTTGCTTCTTTCTTGCCTGTCTTAGAGGAAGATGGGTTACCCTCCTCTCCAAGGCTAATGGCTTCAGTTGGGAACTGGATCATTTCCTCTCACGTCCCCTCACAAACCTTACTCTGTTAGTTACACTGTCTTTCCTGTATCTTCTATTTTTTTCTTTCCAAAGTGCTCATCTTAAATATTGTAATAAAGACACTGCCATTACCTACTGCATCTTGACACAGTGTCACATTTCTTCCCATACCTTCATTGCCCTAGTGGTTCATGTTTCACTGCCTTTACTCCTTCAAGTTCCATTCCCAGTTCAACTCTTCTAACACGGTTCTATCTGGGGTCACAGACAAGTCTATATATAGTTTTAATCTGTCCCAATCTTATGTAGCATTAAAACTCTTGACACCATCCTTCCTGGGAGACTCTGTTTTCTTTGTTTCTGAACGATGATCCTATTTTGCTTCTCTTCCCACCTCCTAATAAGTCTCTTTTCCAAATTATTCCTTCTCTGTCTACCTTGTATATAATATGTCTCCCAGGTTCTGTACTTAGAAGCTGTCCTTAGCAATTGTATACTTTGCCATGACTTCAGTAACTGTCTGTTGGCCTGATAACTGTCTCTCTCTGAATGTAGCAGAATTTATAACCCCCAACCTCCTCCCCCAACTGCTCTTATACTTAATTCTTCCTTCTCTTCTTCATCCACATGATGTTCTAATACCTAATATACAGAGAACACTTGTTACAAACCAGGTTCTGTGCTGAGAGCTCTAAAAGCAGGATATCATTATTTAAAAATTAATATAATTTCCTTAGCTTTTACCTTTTTTCTGTTCCAAGATGTCATCTAAGATACCACATTACATTTATTAGTCATGTCTACATTGGCTCCTCTGGGCTTTGGGGTTTTTCAGCCTTTCCTTGGTTGGGATACCCTTGTGGAGTGCTGGTCAGATTTTGTAGAGTGCTCCTCAGCTGGGGTTTGTGTGACGTTTTCCTCATGATTAGACTGGCATTATGGGTTTTGGAGAGGAAGACGACAGAGGTAAATACCACTTTCCTCACATCATATCAAAGGTGCATATTATCAGCATGACATTTCATTGTTGATGTTAACTTTGATCGCCTGACTGAGAGGGTGTTTGTCAGGATTCTCCACTGTAAAGTTACTTTTTTCCCCCCTTCCATACTGTGCTGTTTGGAAGGAAGTCGCTACATGTAGCCCACACTTCATGAGTGGGGCGTTATGCTCCACCCCCGGAGGGCATATATCTACATATGTTATTTGGAATTCTTTTACAAAGGAGATTTAGGTCTTGTCTCCCATTTATTAGTCAATCATTTAGTTATATCATTATGGACTCATGATTACTTATTTTCTGCTTTGGTTATAATCCAGTGCTACTTTATTTTGTGCTCACATTATTCCAGCTTTGGTCATTAGGAGCTTCCAGTTGGTTCCTGTTTCCCTTTGACATACTCCCATTACCGTGTATGTTTTTGAATATTCTTTTTGGAACACCTTCTTACTTTCTAGCACTATATAATGCTCCAAACTCATCTTATATATTTCCTACCTCAGTCCTAAAATCAGCCGTTTCTCCAAGGAGCCCTGCTTCCATTTGTTGGAGAATGGTGTTAGAAACCAATGTCTGGGTGCTGGGTGTGCTCTTTGCTACTGGGATCTCATTTATTTTAAACACACTAAGCTGACAGAGCAGGTATGTATATGTGTGTATACCAACCTGGCTATACATAAATATCTGTAACTATTTCTATGTGTAACCATTTATATCTATATTAAGCTGAGCATGAGTTCACAGTGATGTCTCCAACTCTAATCCCTTGCCACATGGATCATTTTTGCCTTCTCCTCTTGCTTGTTGCTAACTAACCTCCCACTCCAACAGTGAGAAACCTGGTCCCACACTCTGCCATTCATTTTCTTAATTGTTCAATACCAGTAAACATTTATAGTGCTATCAAAATTGTTAATCTGTAACCCATGGGAAAAACTAGAGTACAGTACTTATGCACAGTTTAATCTTTAGTCTTTAGTCTTACAGATCCTAGTTCTTTCCAAAGTTACTTAGGTTAGCACTGTTTTTTCCCACCTGTGGTGAGACTGTATCATATATTTGTAATACATTTGGATTACTTCATCACTTTTAGCATGCCATCCTGGGATCTCCCAACCTCCTAAAATGATTTGTTAACAATTTCTATACATTAAGGTAACATTTTGTGCTGTAAAGTTGTATGGCTTTAGATAAATGCATAGTGACATGTATCTACTATTACATTCTTTTTTTTTATAGATCTTTATTAGAATATAATTGCTTCACAATAGTGTGTCAGTTTCTTGTACAAAGTAGATTTACCAAGATAAAAATTCTTCTATGCTTTAACTACTCAGTAGGCCCTTTCCAACACCCTGGCAACCATTGATCTTTTTACTGTTGCCATACTTTTGACTTTTCAAGAATGTCATATAATTTGAAACATACTATGTAGTCTTTTAGGATGGCTTTTCTTTTTTTCATTAGCAATATGCATTTAAGATTCATCTGTGTCTTTCCATGCCTTGATAGCTTATTTTTTATTGCTTTATATTATGCCACTGTGTGGATACACCACAGTTTATTTATTCACCTATTGAAGGACATCTTGGTTGCTTCTAGTTTTACCAATTCTGAATAAAGATGCTATAAACATTTCTGTGCAGGTTTTTGCACTTACGGACATAATTTGTCAAATCAGTTGGGTAAATACCTAGGAGCACAACTGGTGAATCACATAATAAGGTTATGTTTAACTTTGTAAGGAAATGACAAACTGTCTTCCAGTGTGACTGTACATTTTGCATCCCCACCAGCAATGAATAAGAGTTCCTGTTACTCAGCATCCTCACCAGCTATTAATATCAACAGTTTTCTGGGTTTTAGTTATTCAAATAGGTTTGCAGTGGTATCTCAATGTTGTTCTAGTTTGTAATTCCCTAATGACGTATGATGTGGAGCATCTTTTCATATGCTCATTTGCCAACGTATATCTACTTTGGTGAGGTGTCTGTTCAGATCTTTTGCCCACTTTTTAAATTGGGTTGTTTATTTTTAAATTGTTGAATTTTAAGAGTTCTTCACATATTTTAGATACAAGACCTTTCTCTGATATGTGTTTTACAAATATAATCTCCCAGCCTGTAGCTTGTCTTTTCAAACTCTTAGCAGTGTCTTTTGCAGAGAAAGTTTTGGTTTTAATAGAGTCCAACTTAGCAATTTTTTCTTTCATGGATCATGCTTTTAAGTTTTCTTCTAGAAGTTTTATAATTTTGCATTTTACATTCAGGTCTATAATCTATTTTGACTTTATTTTTGGAAAGGTGTAGGTATGTGTCTGTGTGCCTAGGCTTTTTATTTTATTTTATTTTATTTATTCTTTTATACAGCAGGTTCTTATTAATTATCCATTTTATACATGTTAGTGTATATATGTCAATCCCAATCTCCCAATTCATCACACCCCCACCCCCACCCCCTGCCGCTTTCCCCCCTTGGTGTCCATACGTTTGTTCTCTACATCGGTGTCTCTATTTCTGCCTTGTAAACTGGTTCATCTGTACCATTTTTCTAGGATCCACATATATGCATTAATATACAATATTTGTTTTTCTCTTTCTGACTTACTTCACTCTGTATGACAGTCTCTAGTTCCATCCACGTCTCTACAAATGACCCAGTTTCGTTCATTTTTATGGCTGAGTAATATTCCATTGTATATATGTACCACATCTTCTTTATCCATTCGTCTGCCGATGGGCATTTAGGTTGCTTCCATGACCATGCTATTGTAAATAGTCCTGCAATGAACATTGTGGTACATGACTCTTTTTTTTTTTTTTTTTTTTTTTTTTCCCAAAAAATTTTTATTTTTTTTTAAAATTTCCCCGGGGAATTTTCAAATTAGCCCTCACA
>NW_006787659.1:950102-969590 GCF_000442215.2 Lipotes vexillifer | reverse complement strand
GCAGCAGCAGCCTTAGCGTCTCCTGCCCGTCTCTGGTTTCCGAGCTTTTAGCCGCAGCTCGCGCCCGTCTCTGGAGCTCCTTTAGGCAGCGCTCTTAAAACCCCTCTCCTCGCGCACCAGGAAACACAGAGGCAAGAAAAGGTCTCTTGCCTCTTGGGTAGGTCCAGACTTTTCCCCGGACTCCCTCCCGGCTAGCCGTGGCGCACTAACCCCTTCGGGCTATGTTCAAGCCGCCAACCCCAGTCCTCTCCCTGAGCTCCGACCGAAACCGAAACCGAGCCTCAGCTCGCAGCCCCGCCCGCCCCCGGCGGGTGAGCACACGAGCCTCTCGGGCTGGTGAGCGCCGGTCGGCGCCGATCCTCTGTGCGGGAATCTCTCCGCTTTGCCCTCCGCGCCCCTGTTGCTGTGCTGTCCTCCGCGGCTCCGAAGCTCCCCGCTCCGCCTCCCGCAATCTCTGCCCGCGAAGGGGCTCCTAGTGTGTGGAGACCTTTCCTCCTTCACGGCTCCCTCCCACTGGTGCAGGTACCGTCCTTATCCTTTTGTCTCTGTTTATTCTTTTTTCTCTTGCCCTACCCAGGTACGTGGGGAGTTTCTTGCCTTTTGGGAGGTCTGAGGTCTCCTGCCAGCGTTCAGTAGGTGTTCTGTAGGAGTTGCTCCACGTGTAGATGTATTTCTGGTGTATCTGTGGGGAGGAAGGTGATCTCTGCGTCTTACTCCTCCGCCATCTTGGAAAGAGTCTGGAGCAGCCGGTGCCCGTCAAGAGCATCCACTCTCCAGTGTTCCAGAAATAGAAGCCAGGTTCGGTTGTGAATAACGTGGGCTTTGTCGTGTGGACCTTCGTGGTTTTCCCCTCAGTGAAGCAGCCGGGCCACCAGTGCTTTGCCCCTTGCTCACGGCTGTCTCCGCAGCACCCAGAACCGTGGTAGACGTTTAGCGCAAAGGAGCTCAACTCCACAGGTATCTGCTGCGCGCTGGGTCAGGCTCAGTCCATACCAGCCACTATGGGTCCTTACGGTGAAGCAGGCTACAGGTCTCCAGCCACGGGGAGATGACAGAAAAGAAAAATCTTTTCTATTACCTGCATCCAAAGTGGCACAGCCATGATGTGACAGAAGCAGGCATTGGGTCCAGGCTGATTCTGATTCCAGATCCCTTCTCTTAACAGCTCTGCGTTTTTAGTCAATCCATTTTTGAACGATACATTGCATTTGTCTGTCTAAAAAAAAAGTCTGTTTCGACTCTTTTTGAATTATGGTGTTCTCCAGGTATATGCCCAGTAGTGGGATTGGTCGGTCATATGGTAATTCTATTTTTAGTTTTCTAAGGAACCTCCATACTGTTCTCCATAGTGGCTGTATCAATTTACATTCCCACCAACAGTGCAAGAGGGTTCCCTTTTCTCCACACCCTCTCCAGCATTTGTTGTTTGTAGATTTTATGATGGTGCCCATTCTAACCGGTGTGAGGTGATACCTCATTATAGTGTTGATTTGCATTTCTCTAATAATTATTGATGTTGAGCAGCTTTTCATGTGCTTCTCAGCCATCTGTATATCTTCTTTGGAGAAGGGTCTGTTTAGGTCTTCTGCCCATTTTTTGATTGGGTTTTTTGTTTTTTTGTTATTAACCTGCATGAGCTGCTTATATATTTTGGAGATTAATCCTTTGTCAGTTGCTTCATTTGCAAATATTTTCTCCCATTCTGAGGGTTGTCTTTTTGTCTTGTTTTTAGTTACCATTGCTTGGCAAAAGCTTTAAGTTTCATTAGGTCCCATTTGTTTATTTTTGTTTTTATTTCCATTACTCTAGGAGGTGGATCAAAAAAGATCTTGCTGTGATTTATGTCAAAGAGTGTTCTTCCTGTGTTTTCCTCTAGGAGTTTTATAGTGTCCAGTCTTACATTTAGATCTCTAATCCATTTAGAGTTTATTTTTGTGTATGGTGTTAGGGAGTGTTCTAATTTCTTTTACGTGTAGCTGTCCAGTTTTCCCAGCACCACTTATTGAAGAGACTGTCTTTTCTCCATTGTATATGCTTGCCTCCTTTGTCATAGATTAGTTGACCATATGTGCATGGGTTTATCTCTGGGCTTTCTATCCTGTTCCATTGATCTATATTTCTGTTTTTGTGCCAGTACCATACTGTCTTGATTACTGTAGCTTTTTAGTATAGTCTGAAGTCCGGGAGACTGATTCCTCCAGCTCCGTTTTTTTCCCTCAAGACTGCTTTTGGTGTTCGGGGTCTTTTGTGTCTCCATACAAATTTTAAGATTTTTTTTTGTTTTAGTTCTGTAAAAAGTGCCATTGGTAATTTGATAGGGATTGCATTGAATCTGTAGATTGCTTTGGGTAGTATAGTCATTTTCACATGATTTTATTTTTTTTTGTTTTAGTTCTGTAAAAAGTGCCATTGGTAATTTGATAGGGATTGCATTGAATCTGTAGATCGCTTTGGGTAGTATACTAATTTTCACAATATTGATTCTTCCAATCCAGGAACATGGTATGTCTCTCCATCTGTTTGTAACGTCTTTAATTTATTTCATCAGTGTCTTACAGTTTTCTGCATACAGGTCTTTTATCTCCCTAGGTAGGTTTATTCCTGGGTATTTTATTCTTTTTGTTGCAGTGGTAAATGAGAGTGTTTCCTTAATTTCTCTTTCAGATTTTTCATCATTAGTGTATAAGAATGCAAGACATTTCTGTGTATTAATTTTGTGTCCTGCAACTTTACCAAATTCATTGATGAGCTCTAGTAGTTTTCTGGTGGCATCTTTAGGATTCTCTATGTACAGTATCATGCCGTCTGCAAACAGTGACAGCTTTACTTCTTCTATTTCGATTTGTATTCCTTTCATTTCTTTTTCTTCTCTGATTGCCGTGGCTAGGACTTCCAAAACTATGTTGAATAACAGTGGTGAGAGTGAACATTCTTGTCTTGTTCCTGATCTTAGAGAAAATGCTTTCCATTTTTCACCATTGAGAATGATGTTTGCTGTGGGTTTGTCATATATGGCCTTTATTATGTTGAGGTAGGTTCCCTCTATGGCCCACTTTCTGGAGAGTTTTTATCATAAATGGGTGTTAAATTTTGTTGAAAGCTTTTTCTGCATCTATTGAGATGATCATATGGTTTTTATTCTTCAATTTGCTAATTGTATCACATTGTTTGATTTGCATATATTGAAAAATCCTTGCATCTCTGGGATAAATTCCACTTGCTCATGGTGTATAATCCTTTTAATATGTTGTTGGATTGTGTTTGCTAGTATTTTGTTGAGGATTTTTGCCTCTATATTTATCAGTGATATTCATCTGTAATTTTCTTTTTTTGTAGTATCTTTGTCTGGTTTTGGTATCAGGGTGATGGTGGCCTCGTAAAATGAGTTTGGGAGTGTTCCTTCCACTGCAGTGTTTTGGAAGAGTTTGAGAAGGATGGGTGTTAGCTCTTCTCTAAATGTTGGATAGAATTCACCTGTGAAGCCATCTGGTCCTGGACTTTTGTTTGTTGGAAGAATTTTAATCACAGTTTCAATTTCATTACTTGTGATTGGTCTGTTCATATTTTCTATTTTTTCCTGGTTCAGTCTTGGAAGGATATACCTTTCTAAGCATTTGTCCATTTCTTCCAGGTCATCCATTTTATTGGCATAGAGTTGCTTGTAGTAGTCTCTTAGGATGTTTTGTATTTCTGCGGTGTCTGTTGTAACTCCTCCTTTTTCATTTCTAATTTTATTGAGTTGAGTCCTCTCCAGCTTTTTCTTGATGGGTCTGGCTAATGGTTTATCAATTTTGTTTATCTTCTCAAAGAACCAGCTTTTAGTTTTATTGATCTTGGCTATTGTTTTCTTTGTTTCTATTTCATTTATTTCTGCTCTGATCTTTATGATTTCTTTCCTTCTGTTAACTTTGGGTTTTGTTTGCTCTTCTCTCTCTAATTCCTTTAAGTGTAAGGTTAGATTGTTTATTTGAGATTTTTCTTGTTTCTTGAAGTAGACTTGTATTGCTATAAACTTCCCTCTTAGAAATGCTTTTGCTGCATCCCATAGGTTTTGGATCGTCGTGTTTTCGTTGAAATTTGTCCCTGGGTATTTTCTGATTTCCTTTGATTTCTCCAGTGATCTCTTGGTTATTTAGAAAGTATTGCTTAGCCTCCATGTTTTTGTGTTTTTTACATTTTCCCCCCCTCTAATTGATTTCTAATCTCATAGCGTTTTGGTCAGAAAAGATGCTTGATATGATTTCAATTTTCTTGAATTTACTGAGGCTTAATTTGTGACCCAAGTTGTGATCTATCCTGGAGAATGTTCTGTGTGCTCTTGGGAAGAAAGTGTAACTGCTGTTTTTGGATGGAATGTCCTATAAATATCAATTAAATCTGTCTGGTCTATTGTGTCATTTAAAGCTTGAGTTTCCTTATTAATTTTCTGTCTCGATGATCTGTTGATTGCTGTAAGTGAGGTTTTAAAGTCCCCCACTATTATTGTGTTACTGTCAATTTCCTCTTTTATGGCTGTTAGCAGTTGCCTTATGTATTGAGGTGCTCCTTTGTTGGGTGCATATATATTTATAATTGTTATATCTTCTTCTTGGATTGATCCCTTGATCATTATGTAGTGTCCTTCCTTGTCTTTTGTAACATTCTTTATTTTAAAGTCTATTTTATCAGATATGAATATTGCTACTCCAGCTTTTTTTTTTTGATTTCCATTTTCATGGAATATCTTTTTCCATCCCTTCACTTTCAGTCTGTATGTGTCCCTAGGTCTGAAGTAAGTCTCTTGTAGACAGCATATATATGGGTCTTGTTTTTGTAACCATTCAGTGAGTCTGTGTCTTTTGGTTGGAGCATTTAATCCATTCACATTTAAGGTAATTATCGATATGTATGTTCCTATTACCATTTTCTTAATTGTAGGTCCTTTTCTTCTCTTGTGTTTCCCACTTAGAGAAGTTCCTTTAGCATTTGTTCTAGAGCTGGTTTGGTGGTGCTGAATTCTCTTAGCTTTGGCTTGTCTGTAAAGCTTTTGATTTCTCCATTGAATCTGAATGAGATCCTTGCCAGGTAGAGTAATCTTGGTTGTAGGTTTTTCCCTTTCATCACTTTAAATATATCATGCCACTCCCTTTTGGCTTGTTGAGCTCTGCTGAGAAATCAGCTGTTAACCTTATGGGAGTTCCCTTGTATGTTATTTGTCATTTTTCCCTTGTTGCTTTCAATAATTTTTTTTGTCTTTAATTTTTGTCAGTTTGATTACTATATGTCTTGGCATGTTTCTCCTTGGATTTATCTTGTCTGGGACTCTGCGCTTCCTGGACTTGGGTGGCTATTTCCTTTCCCATGTTAAGGAAGTTTTCGACTATAATCTCTTCAAATATTTTCTCGGGTCCTTTCTCTCTCTCTTCTCCTTCTGGGACCTGTAGAATGCTAATGTTGTTATGTTTAACGTTGTCCCAGAGGTCTCTTAGGTTGTCTTTACTTCTTTTCATTTTCTTTATTCTGTTCTGCGGCAGTGAATTCCACCATTCTGTCCTCCAGGTCACTTATCCGTTCTTCTGCCTCAGTTATTCTGCTATTGTTTCCTTCTAGTGTATTTTTCATTTCAGTTACTGTATTGTTCATATCTGTTTGTTTGTTCCTTAATTCTTCTAGGTGTTTGTTCTTTAGTTCTTCTAGGGCTTTGTTAAACATTTCTTGCATCTTCTTGATCTTTGCCTCCGTTCTTTTTCCGAGGTCCTGTATCATCTTCACTATCATTATTCTGAATTCTTTTTCTGGAAGGTTGCCTATCTCCACTTCATTTAGTTGTTTTTCTGGGGTTTTATCTTGTTCCTTCATCTGGTACATAGCCCACTGCCTTTTCATCTTGTCTGTCTTTCTGTGAATGTGGTTTTTGTTCCACAGGCTGCAGGATTGTACTTCTTCTTGCTTCTGCTGTCTGCCCTCTCCCTTTTTTTTTCATATGGACATGCAGTTATTTCACAGCCATTTGTTGAAAAGACCACCCTTTTTCCATGGAATTGCCTTTGTCCTTGGCTAAAAATCAGATGACTGTACGTGTGTGGGTCTATTTCTCTATTCTGTTCCACAGACCTATGTGTCTGTACTTTTGCTACCACACTGTCTTGATTACTGTAGCTTTGTACTAAGCCATGAAATTGTGTAGTGTGAGAGTTTTACAGGTAGAATATCACTTTAAAAAATGAATTTTAAGTAAATTTTTAGTGACATATAGCATAAATACTGAAAAATGCTCAAGTGATAATGTACAGCCATATAAATTTTTATAAAGTAAATACATTCAGGTTAGCAGCATCCAAATAAGGTCAGAGTATCACCAGCATCTTCATAGCTTTCTTAGTGTTCCTTCCAGTTACTAACCCAAGGTTAATCATTATTCTTTTAATAACATTTATTAGTTTAGCATATTTCTGTAGGTAATTTAAGTGGAGTCATATAATAGGTACTGTTTGGCATCTTTCCTCAATATTATGTTTGTGAGATTCATTCGTCTCTTTGTGTGTTGTTATTACTTGTGCTATACTGTATAGCTTTTCATCAGATGAACACCACAATTTATCCATTTTTCTGTGGCTGGAAATTTGTATTATTTTCAATTTTTTATTATTACACATAGGAACACTATGTAATTCTCCTGTGTATCATTCAGAGCCCATGTGTACACACTTCTGTTGGGTGAATTCCTAAGAGTGAAGCTGCTGCAGCATAGGACGTATGTACAACACTAACAGATATTGACAGTCAATTTTCAAAAATGGTGCTGTCAGCTTATACTCCTTGAGCAGTGTGTGGGAGTCCTTGTTCATCCTGCACATGTTATAATCCACAAAACAGCTTTATGATGTATTTAATTTTTTCTTTTAGATTTGAATAAATCTGAGTCTTAGACAAGACAAATGACCTGACCAAGGTCATGTACTATTGATTTACTCCCAAGACAGTCTGGTCTTAGAGCTTATATACTTTAAAATGTTAATTTCTTTTATTTTTATTATTTCCTTTATTGTGGTAAACATTGGTTTATAACATTATGTAAGTTTCATATGTACAACATTATATTTCTACTTCTGTATACACTGCAGAGTGCTTACCACCAAAAATTTAGTTTCCATCCATCACCACAGAGTTGACCCCCTTAACCCGTTTCACCCTCCCCCCAGCTCCTTCCCCTCATAACCACTACTCTGTTCTTGATATCTACATGTTTGTTTTTGTTTGGCTTTGTTTGTACATTTATTTGCTTTTGTTTTGTTGGTTTTTATTATAGATTCCATGTATGACTGAAGTCATACAGTGTTTGTCTTTTTCTGTCTGACATCTCGTTTAGCATAATGCCCTCCAGTTCTGTCCATGTTGTTGCAAATGTCAAAGTTTCATCTTTTTTATGGTTGAGTAATATTCTATTATGTATATATATGTGTGTGTGTGTGTGTGTGTGTGTGTGTGTGTGTATACCACGTCTTTATCCATTCCATTGATGGGCACATCTTGGCTATTATGAATAATTCTGCTATGAACATAGGGGTACATATGTCTTTTTGAATTAGTGTTTTATTAATACCCAGAAGTGGAATAGCTGGATCATATGGTGTTTCTAGTTATAATTTTTTGAGGAATCTCCACACTGTTTTCCACAGTGGCTGCACTAATTTACACTCCCACCAAGAGTGCACAAGGATTCCCTTTTCTCCACATCCTCTCTAACAATTGTTATTTCTTGCCTTTTTGATAATAGCCATTCAAACAGGTGAGGTGATATCTAATTTTGGTTTTGATTTTCATTTCCATGATTAGTGATGTTGAACATTCTTTCATGTGACTGTTGGCCATCATATGTATTCTTTGGAAAAATGTCTATTTAGTTCCTCTGCCCATTATTTTATTTTATTTATCTATTTTTTATACAGCAGGTTCTTATTAGTTATCTATTTTATACATATTAGTGTATATATCCTCTGCCCATTTTTTAATTGGGTGTTTTTGTTTTTGTTAAGTGTTGTATGAGTTCTTTATATATTTTGGATGTTAATCTTTTATCAGATACATGATTTGCAAATATCTTCTCCCACTTGGTAGGTTTTTGTTTTGCTGATGATTTCCTATGCTGGCAGAAGGTTTTTAGTTTGATATAGTCCCATTTGTTTATTTCTGCTCTTGTTTCCCTTGCCTGAGGAGACTGAATCAGAAAGATATTGCTAAGACCAATGTCAAAGAATGTACTGCCTATGTTTTCTTTTAGGAATTTTATGGTTTCAGGTCTTACATTCAATACTTTAATCCATTTTGAGTTGATTTTTGTGTATGGTGTGAGATAGTGGCCTGGTTTCATTCTTTTGCATGTGAGTAAGTGTCCAGTTTTCTGAACACCATTTATTGAAGAGACTGTCCTTTCTCCATCATATGTTCTTTGCTCTTTTGTTGTAAATTAATTGTCCATATATGTGTGGGTTTATTTCTGGGCTCTTAATTCTGTTCCACTGATCTATGTATCTGTCTTTCTACCAATTTCATACTGTGTTGATTACTTATAGCTTTGTAATGTATTTTGAAATAAATGAGGGTAAAACCTCCAGCTTTGCTCTTCTTTCTCAGGATTGTTTTGGCTATTCAGGGTCTTTTACGGTTCCATATAAATTTTGGAATTTTTTGTTCTAGTTCTGTGAAAAATATCCTTGGTATTTTGATAGGGATTGCATTGAATTTGTAGATTGCTTTAGGTAACATCGCCTTTTTAGCTATGTTAACTCTTCCTATCTGTGAGAACAGAGTATCTTTCCATTTATTTGTGTCTTCTTCAATGGTTTTCAACAATGTCTTAATAGTTTTCTGTGTACAGGTCTTTCACCTGGGTTAAATTTATTCCTAGGTATTTTATTCTTTTTGTTGTGATTATAAATGGGATTGTTTTCTTAATTTCTCTTTCTGTTAGCTCATTGTTAGCCTACAGAAATACAACAGATTTTTGTATGTTGATTTTGTACCCTGTAACTTTACTGTATTCCTTTATTATTTTTAATAGTTTCTTTGGTGGAGTCTTTAGGGTTTTCTATTTATAAAATTATGTCATCTGCAACAGTGACAGGTTTACTTCTTCCTTTCCAATTTGGATGCCTTTTATTTCTTTTTATTACCCATTTGCTGAGTTCATATACTTTTATTTAATTATTTTTTATTGAAATATAGTTGATTTACAATGTTGTATTAATTTCAGCTGTACAGCAAAGTGATTCAGTTTGACATATGTATACATTCTTTTTAATATTCTTTTCCATTATGTTTTATTGACTATAGTTCGCTGTGCTATACAGTAGGACCTTGTCATTTACCCATCCTTTATGTAATAGTGTGCATCTGCTGAGCCCAAACTCCCAATCCTTCCCTCCCCCACCCCCTCCCCCTTGACAACCACAAGTCTGTTCTCTATGTCTGTGCAGAGCTCATGTACTTTTAACCACTATCCTTTCCTCCTCTTCTAGGTTAAGGATGTCATCATATTCAGAATGGTCTTCCACTTTGAAACTTCCAAAGTTTATTTAGATAAAGTTTAATGCCAGCCCAATATATGCCAACTTCTACTGTGGCCAACAGGTCGTGCTAATAGTAGTTTAAAACTTTGGACTTTGGAGCAAATGGACTCGGGTACAGCTTTTTAGAACTAGTCTCTTTATGTTAGTCTGAGCTGGTCTGAGAGCTAGAAATCTTGAAGCCATTTCTTTTTCTCTTCCACCTCATGTGGTTGGACCCCCAGTCCCATCCATCTTACTCAGAAATGATTCCTGAATATGCATCTCCCTCTGTTCTCTCCTTCCTCTGTGTTCCCATTACCTCTCTCCCTGTCTCTTTTATAGTATTCATCACAGGTGGAGATTTATGCTCTGGCCTTTCCCTGCTATATTTTGAACTTCTTAGGGCAGAGACTGGGCCATCCTTATTCTGTGTTCTGGGGTTTGATTCAGTGCCTGGCACAGAGAAGGTGCTCGTGTTTGAGAAGTGAATGAAGCTTTCCTGGCAGTTGAAAATGACCATGCTTTCCTGTGGTCACATCAGCTCAAAGGACCTTTGACTTGCTCCATCCCCCCAGAATGGCAGGGTATCGTGCCGTGACCTGTAGGAGAACAGGGCTCATTATTACAGATTGCTGGCTGAAAGGTGTGGGTCATTGGTGCTTTCTAACTTTCTTTTTCTGAAAGATAGGAGATGATCCAAGCTACAGGATCACTTCCTTTTTCTAGGGTAGTTGCCATAGAAGTTCTGGTAGCAGATTGAAGGCATGACCAAACTGTCCATTTACCTTGGTTCGAGTTGAATTTTTGGTCATTAAAGATTGGGAATGAGGTAGGTCAGTGTGAGATCAGGAAGAGAACCACCAAGGACAAGTATGTTCCTTTATAAAGGAGAAATAGATTGTTGTGGGCTAGGGGTTTGATTTTAATCACATAGTTTTATACACTAAAGAGGTAAAAACATTAAGCATGGTAACATTTTAAAAATACCTCCTTGCCCTGACCTTGTCTTCCCACCTCACTTCCCATAGTTATGACTTTTCAAGGTTAGTGTTGATATTCTCTGTCCCCTGGTGTGTCACCGGATTGGCTTAGGAGACAGACCACTGAGCTGCACCTCTCAGGATTTCCACTTCCTGTATCTGGGATTTGGGGTTAGACACTTAACTTCTTGGAGCCTCAGATTTCTCATCTGTAAAGTGGATGTAATAATAGTACCTTCCTCTGATGGTTGTAATGGGGTTCTTAATGAGTTCATACATATAAAACCCTTAGAACAGTGTGAACCCATATTAAGTGTGCTTTGTAAATATTGACTTTTTTTTTTTAATCACACCAGACACAGCTGTTTTGTAATGCTATTTAGAACATGGAAAGCATTTCTATGGTAACGATGGAGAAATTCATTTCTTACTATGTTTCATGTTGTGGTAGCTTTTATCACTAGGGTGAAAAATGGCCAGATGTAAGTGAACTTATATCTAAAATATTTTTTCACTAATTTTACTAGAAATTTTCTATGTTCTTTCTGTAATAGACTCCTATACTCTCTACGTGTCATAATAATTACTTATGTTTGTTTTGCATCTTAAAATTTACAAATTACTTTCACTTACAAAATCTCCTTTGAATCAGAAATCCTTGCAAGATGGACAGGGACTGTTTAATATTCATTCCTACATTATTTAAGACATGAGAAAGCTATGTCTTAAGAGGATTTTGCAAGATCTCAAGACTAGTAAATGATGGAGCTGGGACCACCATCTTTCTTGTTAAGTCCCTTGAGTTTGTGGACATTGATAAGCTGCAATCGAACACATATGTGTCCATTAATAAAACATGTGTAGATGCAATAGCTTCTCCCTAACCACAGAGATTAGACATTAAAACCCCTCATAGTAGGAGAATTCACATTCTAGGGCATCATATTTGAAATAAGGGAAGGCAGTGGAAGGTCCAAATGAGTCTATGAAAGCTTATAAAATTTTATGTCCACTAAAATAATGTAAAACAGCACCATACATAAGGGCAATATTAGTGAGAGTTTATACATTTTTAGTGGGTAGTCAGGTAATTCCTCTGTTCCCAACAGTTGTGGCAAGTAGCTTGTGTTTGTTTATTTGTTTATTTTTGCAGATATTGTTCATAACCCAAGTTGTTTTTTTTTCTCCCTGAGTCTGCTTCACCATCCAAATGTTCAATGCCTTTCTGGTTTTATGACTCAGAATTACTGATTTCTGCCTTCCTGGGGCCCACATCTGTCAGCCCCTCTTAGATGCCTTTCCTGTTTCTTCCTTGGCTCAGACACAGCCAGAATGCAGTAGAAGATTCTACTTTACCTATTCCCCACTTCCTTTAAGACCCCCTTTCCTTTTCTGTTATTTCCTTTACCTCCTGTTTTCATCCCCAAACCCCAAGACATATTTATTAATTTACCTTTAAAAGACTGACTTAGCATATTTTAGAACTAAAACCTTCCCTATTTCAGAATAAAAGTATGAGTGCCGTAACTTTGTGTAAGATTTCATTCAATTTGGTTAAACAAATATGCATCAAGTTTCTATCTATGCTCTTATAGGTCCTCAGGAAAATTCCCTTTGAGGGTCTGGATCTTCATGATTAATCTAGATTGATTCTGATTCTCTTCCCTTCTCTTGGGAAGCCTGTGGAAGGAATAATGCGTAGCTACTATTTCTTGTTCTTAATTGAGGTCCCCTAAAGTTTTCTGTGTTTCCTCAACCCCTCTTTACCCAAAGCTACACATCTCTACTACCAAAAGTCTCTTGAGAGAGCTGTGTTTTCATATGAAAAGTGCTTTCTAGCTCTTTAGATTTATCCCTGGAAGAATGTTGGGGAGAAATCTGTCCCATCATCATATTGTTAATCGGTTGAAGCCAAGTTGTAGTTGACGAGCATCCTGGACCCATGAGTTCTGGCCAATGGAAAGTGATGAACAATCAGAACCTTTCTCTCCATCTTCCAAAATCCAGTGGTGGCTGCTGTGCTGTGCAGCCCAGGCCCCGTTCCCCAGCTGCAGTGAGTGAGGCCACAGACAGCTCCCAGACATCATTCTCCCTCCTAACTGCTCGCTGCCCAAGGTCGTGATCCATCCCAGCACCCACTGACTTTTCCTCTAGAGCACAAATGCCTGGCCCCCTTGCCTCAATTCAGGACAATCTCTAAGAGGCCATTCAAACACCCAAATTCCCCCAGGGACCCAGAGGGCCTTGTTGAGAGGACCTCACAGGTCAGCTCCTCCCTCTGCTTCATCCTGCTCCCTTCCTTTCCCTCCAGGAGTGATCCCAAGAGGACCCCCAGTAAACCTTCTGCACACAAATCTCAGACTCTGTTTCCCAGGGAACTCAACCTCAGACAAATAGTCTGCTTATCTGTGCAGTGGGCTGGCAACATCCCTCAGCACCCACCCCCATTACCAGCAAACCACACTGGTCCAGGGCTGTGCTGCCTCTTAAAATCCCATATCTGGCGGTGAGCTAAAGCTGGGCCCATGACATCTGGGTGTTGCTTGACCTGGACCTTCATAAGGAGTACTGGGAGGATACAATTCTTTTGCTGATATCGCTTAGTGAAAATTCCTTTTTGTTATTCTCAAAGAAAATGAAGACTGGTTTAGCCCACAGAGACCCTAAATTTGCACTCTTTAAACACTGTCCTCAGTTTTGGGAGGTTGGAATATAGCAGTGAACATGCAAAGTACAACCCAGTCCTGAAGGTGGAGAAAGAGTCCAGACATGCTGTGACTGGGACAGCCACACTGTCCCGTGGGGACACATAGGAATCAGAGTTGAGGGAATTTAGAGAAGGCTGTTCTGTAAATGCTGAGAACCAGAGGTTGGACTAGCTAGTGAACCATGGGAAAAGGCAGTGTGAGGTCTTGTGGGGAGGGTAGAGGTCTTACGGAGAGGCCTGGAGAAGAGATGGGGCCTTGGTGGGTCTGGGTAACTGTCCATGGTTCTGAGCGGAGCACAGGATGCAAGGTGGGTGGTGAGGTGAAAGCAGGTTGGAGAAATTGGCCTGTGTCCTCAGAGCAGTGGAGAGCATCAGCATATTTTAGGGAGAGAGTCATCTGACTGCATTTGCTTCCTTTGTGAGTTTAATATTTGTGAATTGAATTATGATTATTTATCATGTAGATTAGTGTAGTCATGTTGACTGAAAAAAAATGGAAGCCAGTGCCTCCAAAGTCATCAGAACCAGGGGTTGTTCTCCACAGTGTGCTCTGGTTATGAGAGGCCTGGCTTTAAGGACATGAGCAGATTTTGAGAATTCCAAGGACAGGAAATGGAGACCATGGCAGTTGAAGCAGCCACTCCTGGGTGTGTGTTCAATCTTTGTGTGTGTGTGTGTCTCTCTCTCGTTCCAACTCTGTGTGTCTGTTTCTTTAATTTCTCTCCCTCTGGGTTTCTCTGCCTCTCTGGGCAAAACAGGCACTGAAAGCCTGTGTATTAAAGAGGTTCCCTTGAAGTCACATTCTGCTAGCCCCCTCGGAACCATAGCATAGCCCATCTGGGTCACCAGAAACACCTGGGAGTGGCTGTGAGCTCCCCATCTTCATGGGAAGGAGTTTCCTGTCGTAGATTGTTTTAGGACTGAAGAGAAAGCATCATTCTTTTTTGTTATTTTATTCATGTCTAAGCTTCCTTAATTTAAAAGTAATTACATTTTCCCCTGAGTAAATATTTGATATTTAAACTCAGCTGAGGTGCTGACATCAATACTGAACAGGAAGGTTTCCCCAAATTGAAATCTGTGTGTATGCCCCAACCCAAACCCCCAAATGAGTCACAACTCTTCTGCAGAAACTCATTCTCTTCCACATTGCTAAACTGTGGGGGAGTAAGTGAAGGCAGCTATTGATCTGTTAAGAACAAATGAAGAAAATGACCAGAACAAATTATAGAAATCATTTGTCCCCATCAAAACTCCCACTCCATTCAGCTGTTCTTTATTTTGAGAAAATAATGTAAAAAAAGAACATTGACTGATATTAAGGTTTGGGGTTTGTTTTTGGATGAAGATATTATTGGAGCTGCTGCTTCTTTCTTGATGTTTGCCATGGATTTTTTTCCCCATCTCCATTCTATTTGGAGAGAGACGTTGCTTCACTGGGCAATTTGGAGCACCTAATCGATGTTGCCAAGGAAGAGGCCTCTCCTGGTTGTTCTGTCCCTCTCTTGCACTTGGAAGTGTCTCTAATCCCTCTAATGAGTGTATTTGCAGCCTGCAAGCACATCTGCACTGAGAGGAGGATGGTAGCTAAGGACACGGAGTGGAGTCTTAGCTGGAACGTTCAGGAGCTATTTGAACAGGCTGCCTCTCACTTAGCTGGGATACTCCACCGTGTGCTATTTCATAGTCATTAAATGAAGTTTACATAAATGTTTTTTATATAAATGAACACCAACCAGCATCATGAGTCTTTGGAAGGGGTGTTGGGAGAGAAAAGATGTGGGAGAGGTGGACGGCCCTAGTGTCAGGTCTGCTGTGGTTGATGTGACCTCAGACACACCTTGGACCCCTGGACATCCTCGGTAAAGGTCACACTAGGTGGCCACTAGTGCCCTCTCTACATTCTAATATTCTGCATGCACACGTCTGAGGACCTCATCTCACAAAGTTGTTCTCTCTTAAGCAGTTCAGTTCCCCTTCTAAAACTAGCAGTTAAAGAAGAAACTATATCTGTGAAATCGGTGCTTATTATTGAATGGGGGGCTAATTGGTGTGTTTTGCTGATTTCAGCTGCACAGGTGTTCTGTTTACTCATCTTTGACATATTGGTAAAGAACACCTCTTAATACCTAAGAATTGTTCATGGATTAATGGTTTTCATCTCTACCAGCACCAGCCTGTTATGTCACCATAGTTTCTTGCCAGGACTATGTGGTAACCTCCTAAACTAGTGGTTACAGGCTTTGATGGAGGGCTTGTTAAAACACTGGGCCCCGTCACAGGGATCCTGATTCAGTTAGTCTGAATCTGCTTTCTCTAAGTTCCCAGGGGATGCTGTTGACACTAGTCCTCAGACCTCATGCTGGGAATCTGTGCCGTTAATAGTCTCTTTACCTCCTGTCTCAGCCCTCAGGCTCATTGTCAAGGCAGAAGCTGGAGCAGTCTCTTAAAAACTAAGTCAGATGGCATCACTCCTCTCGTAACATTTCCCGAAGTCCTTGCCTGGCCTGGGGGGCCCTGCGTATTCTGGCTCATGAGGCCACAAGGTCTGAGTGGCCTGGCTTTCTGACCAATCAGCACCTCACTCCACTGTTCTACTGTCTCACCTGCCTCCCTCGGGACCTGACCACACCCTCTGCTCTCTCCTGCCTCCAGTTCTTCACATAGTCTCTGCTCACCTGCCCTGGGAAGGCTTCCTCTCTCCTTTTTCGCACCGATTAGTATCTGCACATCCTTTCCTTCTCAGCAATGTTGTCACTCCTTTAGAGAAGCCATACCTAACCACACAAAGGCTGTGTTCTTGCTTATTCTCTTGCAGAGACATTTTTTCCTTTATAGTCTTTAGCACAATATTTTATGATATTCATTTGTGTTTTTCTTTTTGAATAACTGTTATTTCCTCTTGGAGTGTAAAGTCCATGAAGGAAAGGGCTATATCTGTTTTGGGCTATGCTGAGTCCCTGATACACAGCAGTGCCTGCCACTGGGTAGGCTCTCGGTAAACATTTGTTCAATGAGCGGATGGACGGATGGACAGATGGATGGATGAAGGAGGTTTTGAAGTGCATGGCGGTTGTTGGAAAAGCTCAGGAGAGCAGGAAAAAGAGTACCTGCCATGTAGCATTTGTCTACAACTATGAGAACTAGTTTATCTGTCAGTGAACATATTCAAGATCTGTTTTTGAGATTTTTGCTAAGGACCCCAACTGCCTGGTGCAATCAGTATCCCCACCCACTTTGCTTGGTCAGATAAGTTCAAAACATGTGTCTCTCTTAAAACCCCTTTCTCAGGCATTCTGATTCTGGAGTTAATGAAACCATGTCTGTGACATGGAGAGCTGAGAACTTTGGATTGTAGGTCTTTATCCACAATAAAGCCAAGGTTTTGAGAAACATGTATTTGGCTCAAAATACCAGGATCCTCTCCGAGATAATTCTGTGGGGTTTCAGATGCCTTCCTTTGTCGCTTAGCATGGCGTGTGGGGAAGGTGAGAAGCGTGGAACCTGAGAACACTTTGGACCTCCTGAGGCTGAACCCAAGTTAGGAAGTTAGGATTTGGCATTAGAGGTTATGCCTCTAAATCTGTCACTCAAAGCTATTCTGTGGCACTGCAAAGAAATGATAACCAAGTCAAGGTTGGATGATCAGTAGAGTGTTGCTGTTATTCTTCAGTGGGACAGTTCACTAGGGTGACATAGTGAACCCTGAGAGGTGAAAAGATGGGCAGACACTTTCAGGACCAGCGTTGTTTTTAAAGGGGAGAATCACCTTCTCTTTTCATGTCTTTTTGTTCTCTGTGTGTACAAATACACATGTCTATTCATGTGTATGCATGCGTTCACATGTAGGTATGTGCAAGTGTGTGCACACACGTGTGAGAGCAGGAGAATGTGTGTATATGTGTGCCGTTTGCATGCAGGTATATGCATGAATGCTTGTATATATACATGTATCTAGGCGGTTATCTTTCTGTTTTGGGGTGCAGCATCAATCATTGTTTCAATATTTCATCACCGATTTCCTTAATCGGCAGTGTTTTTATTGTGGTTTTCTTTGTTTTGTTTTGTTTTTTTTACCTTTCCAGCAATAGTTTCAAATGGTGGCTGGAGAAGAGGCATAAAGAGGGAGTGAAGAAAGCTTATCTGACACAGTTGTAGGAGGGGGTGCTATGAGATGGAGAGAGAGAATCAGAGGCAAGAAACAAAAAGTGAGCAAAGAACTAATTTAAATACTAAGCCTTTATGAAATGAGCCTATTTGAGGGTGGCTCCAATTTGTTCTCCAGAGTTTTTCTGACTTCTCGTCATACATACAGTGCTCACACCTTGCCAGGCCTGCTGCCCTCTGGTTCCTGTCTCCACGCTTACGTGCTCACTCAGCCTGGATGGCAGGCCCCCGCTCCTGGCCCTCCATGGCCAGATCCCAAGGGCCTGGATCCCAATCATCACCAAATCCACATAACCCCACCATCCTCCCTGTAGCTGCCATGTCTTGCTTCTCTTTTGACCCCCAGGAAGAAAGCATGCTGACAGATGCTTCTCACTTTTGGCGCACACGTGCACACTCTTTAAGTTAATTTCAAGATTAGTTTCTTGAGCCACCCTGGGATGTGTCCCCAGGGGGAATGGAGATGCAGGAGGACTGCGCAGAAGTGGAGGTCGCTTTTTTTTTTTTAGAGAAATTTTCACTTGAGAGTAAAATTTTAATTGGACATCTACACTTCAAGATAAGCTTTTGTTCACCGTTTGTCATGAATTTACAAGGGGAAGGAAAAAAATCAATATTGTACAGTTCTTCTTTCATCCCAAGGAGGCTGAAAGATTTTAGCTGCAAAGTGAAGAGATCAGAAGAGAAACAGCTTTAGGAAAAAAACACCCGCATCTTAACAATGTCATTTGGAAGAACAGACCCCTTCTGCAGCGATTTCTGATCTCCCTTCCAAAGGCGATCACATTTAATGGGCAACCACGAAGATGAGAAGCAAGAAGAAGGTACAAGGAAAAAAGTGCAGACTGCAATTGTCTGTTCTCTGCAGTTTGGGGGAAAGAGATCCCAGCTGCAAATGAACAATTTGCAAATGGTACACCAGACTTTCTGTCGACTTTAAATGCCTTTTCCGATCAAGACCAGCAGCATCCAATCTCTGTTGTAATCCGAGCAGCTAAGAGGTAGCAAACAGGGCTGGCCTTCCCTGGACTGGCTATAAGGTGACCCTTCTAGGAACACACCAGACTTCTCTGTAGTGCAGTGATGTAGTTTTGTCACCTTTTCACCAATTGTGACTTGAGGAATATGATTAAGAATTTCCTGGTTTCCTGTTGTCTCATCCTGAAATGCTTTTATTTTGTTTAATATCTGCTACCAATTTGCTCTCTCAAAACCCACTTTCTGGGGCTTCCCTGGTGGCGCAGTGCTTGAGAGTCCGCCTGCCGATGCAGGAGACGCGGGTTCGTGCCCCGTTTCGGGAAGATCCCACATGCCGCGGAGCGGCTGGGCCCGTGAGCCATGGCCGCTGAGCCTGCGCGTCCGGAGCCTGTGCTCCGCAAATGGGAGAGGCCACAACAGTGAGAGGCCCGCATAACGCAAGGAAAAAAAAAAAAAAAAACCCACTTTCTTACTTCTAGCAAAACAATCCCACTTAAAGTTTTTACAAGTGTCAGTGTTATCCACTTAAAATGTCAATCTCCTATTTAATTTGTATTTCTTCACCTTATCCATCCTTCCTCCCTCTCAACATTCAGCCCTCAGCAGGGCAGCTAAACACCCACTGTCCTGACTCCTAATACTGCTTGGGCCCCAGGGACACGCTTTCCCACGTCTCCAACAAAAGACGCCTGACCTGAATGCCATGAGGGTTTGTGGGCTGTGCTGTGTCAGCCAGGCACTGCTGAATTGTAACTATTTCTTAGCTTTATATATAACTTTAAAACATTAAACCTAGGGTACTTAGGCTTTAGTTTGTATTCTTGCCCCTGTAAACATTAGGGTTAGGCCTAATGTAACTGTCGCGTCGTAATAGTTGCCTCTTAAAAGTTAGCTTCCGGGCTTCCCTGGTGGCGTAGTGGTTGAGAATCCGCCTGCCGCCGATGCAGGGGACACGGGTTCGTGCCCCGGTCTGGGAGGATCCCACATGCCGCGGAGCGGCTGGGTCCGTGAGCCACGGCCGCTGGGCCTGCGTGTCCGGAGCCTGTGCTCCGCAGCGGGAGAGGCCACAACAGTAAAAGGCCCACGTACCGCAAAAAAAAAAAAAAAAAAAAAAAAAAAAAAAAAAAAA
>NW_006787659.1:876288-950092 GCF_000442215.2 Lipotes vexillifer | reverse complement strand
AAAAAAAAAAAAAAAAAAAAAAAAAAAAAAAAAAATTAGCTTCCTTCCTCTTCCCTGACCTGTTTGTCTTTCATGGTGAAAAGACAGCTGTATCTCTGAAACTATGTCAACATTTTATGGATATGGGACTAGAAAATGATGGATAAGATGTTTCCAACTTTCTAAGCATCTGGTCTTTTTTCATGGAGTTTAAAACAAATTTTGCATTAAAAAAATAAGAATGTGATCCCTTAAATGTTCTGTGTTCACTAAGATTGTATGCCGGTGAGAATCAATAATAAAGAGGCCAGATTTTGAGCTTATTCCTATGTATTTAAATAGTCTTATTTTCCTGGCATGGATGCAAGCTTACCTGGTTAGGCAAAATAAGCATTTTGTGTAATCATTTAAGGATCATTTCTGTGTTTAACAACAGCAGTGACACCAACACTATTAACTGACTATGGAGTAGCACTTTATAATGTTCAACATGCCTATATATAAAAATGTATATATATATATACACACACACATATACATATATACACATGTATATATGTATTTTTTACCACCTGTTAATAAGTCAGGGAAGAAAACTGTGGCTTCTGACATTTTGATAGATCTAGCTGCAAAGTTAAACAGCAATGTGAAGGGTTTTCACTTCTACTTACTTTTATGTTCTGTTAACAAACCAAGCCCAGACATTATTTTACATATGGGTTATGCATTTCAGAACACTTAAAATTTTGTTTTCTTTTCATGGAAATGAAAATATAGCTGTTAGTCTTCAGAGTATATTTATGCCATGATGGTTTATTTTTCATTCTGGCAAATCAGTAGCTGACTCCCTGGGGAAGGCATACTTTGGCGATTAGAGTGTTTGACCTTTCATTTTTCAGAAGTCTTTGGCACATTGCACTGGTTGCTCATGTTGGTGGGTTTGGGATCTATATCCATCCACATAAAGAGAGACAGTGGGAATGAGAGCATCAGGCATGGAGTTGGGACACTAGATTCCAGCCCCACTGGAACCTTCCCAAACGTCCTGTCATCTGCCTGCAGCAATCATGTGTGTGCTCCACCCAGGGACCAGGGCTGTTGTGAAGAACAGACTGCATGATGGATGTAAAAGGACTTTGAAAGCCACTCAGTAGGGCAAATGAAAGGCACCAAAAGTAAATGATATTATTATAGACCAGGGTAGGCGATTTACGACCTGAGGGTGAATCAGGCCCTCCACTTGTTTTTGTAAACAAAGTTTTATCAGATGACAACCACATCCATTTACTTATGGGTTGTCCATGGCTACTTTCATGAAATGGCAGAGTTGAATATTTGCAGCAAAGACCATATGGCCTGTAAAGCCTAAAATATTTGCTATTGGGCTCTTTGTAGAAAAGTCTACCAATCCCTGCTTATAGACCATGCACTGTTTAGTTGGAATTCTCAAATACAAGGAATATATACACATCCAGTATGAATTTTTAGGAAGAATTGTAGTTTATCTGCAGTTGATGAAGGATATATTCTTTCATGAAGAATGGCAGCTAATAAATAAAGAAGTAATGACAGGGCTTCCCTGGTGACACAGTGGTTAAGAATCCGCCTGCCAATGCAGGGGACACGAGTTAGAGCCCTGGTCTGGGAAGACCCCACATGCCTCGGAGCAACTAAGCCCGTGCACCACAACTACTGAGCCTGTGCTCTAGAGCCCTGTGAGCCACAACTACTGAGCCCACGTGCCTAGAGCCTGTGCTCCGCAACAAGAGAAGACACCACAATGAGAAGCCCACGCACCACAACGAAGAGTAGCCCCCGCTTGCTGCAACTAGAGGAAGCCTGTGCACAGCAAGGAAGACCCAATGCAGCAAAAAATAAATTAAAAAAAAAAAGTAATGACAGAATTAGAAAATCTCCATTTTGACCGTCCCTGTGAAATAACTGACCCAGACAAGTATTGTCAATGGATATTAAAACCTTTATGAAAAGTGTTGTTGGGGAAAAAAGTATACTCACATGGTGTGAAAACATGATACAACAGATTACTTGCTAACTGAAAAAGGAAACATATAGTATTCATAAGGGAGAGATCTTGTGATCACTACTTATCTGTGTAATCAGATTTATCACTAAAAGTGAGACAGATGGATGCAATGTGCCTCCTAAAATGATGCAAGGCTTTGGAAAACCATCCTCTGTGGGGCCTTCTTGTCAGAAATGCACAAGGTGAAATTAATCAAGACGTAGAGGTACCTTCCAGTTTATAGAGATACTGAGAATACAGGAATCAGTTACATGACACCAAGAGTAAACAACCAGATGAATCTAAAACCAAAAACATGGCGAGATTCTTCTAGATTATTAGAGGTATGATGACCACATGTAACATGGGAACTTTGGCCAGGTTCAGTGTGAAAAAGGAAAGTTATAAAAGATGTTATGAGCTGACTGGGGAAATTTGAACCTGGACTGGACATTGGATGTTATTAGAGAATTGTTGCTAGTTGTCAATGTGATAATGGCATGTGGTCATGCGATCTATGCTGAAGGGTTTTGAGTTACTTTCAAATGCTTGGGGTAAACACACACAGACACACGCACAAAACATGGCAAAGGGTTAATAATTAAAATCTAGGTGATCAGCCTATGGGGGTTCATTGTAGTATTCTTTTAACTTTTCTATGTTTGAGCATTTTCAAAACAAAAACTTGGGAAGCAAATCCAACAAGCCATTCTTGTTTGCTTCCTGGATGGAGTAAAGAGACCAGGGAATTGACATCTGGAGGCGGGAAGGCCTGGCTTGTGGACATTTGGTCGATGATGCTGTGCTGCGTTCTCTCTGGTGTCCCTACCCAGCCCTCCAGGAGAAAGAATTAGAGATAAAACATTCTCTTTTCATGATTTTTTTTTACTGCAGATGTTCATTCCTCCTGGTGATTCATCTAGCCAGGGAACCCACACAAGCAATCTTTTTTCCTTATTAAATTTCATCTGACTAGTTGTCACCCATCGTTCCAGCCTGTCAAAATCTTTAGAGCTCTGATTCACTCATTCAGTCTGCTAGTTATCTTTCCCAGTCTTGTAACATCTGAATGGTTATGAACTCGCTTTCTGTGTCTTCATTCAAGTAGGTAATAAAGATGCGCGTGAGACCCCCCTCCAGGCCTCCTGGTGCTTAGGCTTCTTCAGGCTGCGGTGGACCTGCGCCTCAGCCCTCTTTGGGCCCCGTGATTCAGCCAGTGACAAGTATGCCCTGCCAGCCCTTCCTCAGAACGCCTTGTGTGCATCAGGCCCTCTGGGCTTCAGCATTTCCTTCAGCTGCTGCTGCTGTGACTTGCCCAATGTGGACTCTCCTCAACTCCATCCAGGTGCCCCCTGACTGTGCCTGCCCTCTGGCCTGTCCTGAGACCTTCCTGTTGACACAGAGGCATGAGATGCCCTGAGGACCACAGTATTGCCTGTGCACGTTCAGCCTGGGAATGTGAGTGTTTCCTGCCACGCAGGACAAATCTTTGAGCAGAGGGAGACCAAAGCCTGAAGATGCGTTCCTTGCTCTCTGTCCCCTGGGCACAGTCTGAGTGGCACAGATTGGTGGCACTTGGTGGCTGCTGTGTTGGCCCTCCACCCTTTCTACCACACTCCCCAGGTCGCTCGCTCCCATTTCCCTTTAACCCAGGCTCTGCTTTCCAGAAACTCAGGCAAAAACAGGCGTCTCTGTCATGAGTCTGCTCGTCTCCAGTGTGTCTCCAAGAATGTGGTAAAGGGAACGCCTGTCTCAAGTGCCCCTGGGTGGCGCTCTCCTGAGTCATCCACGCAGCAATCCTCCCTTGCGCACTGTGCACATCAAGGACACGTGGTACATAATGGCATCAACTATTTTAACATTTAAATTAATTTTGCCATTAATTATACGAGGTCAAAATGTTTTTTTATAACAATATTGTGGTGGTGATATCTTTTCCATGTTGAAGAGCAACAGAAAGTATTTCTTCTAAGTCATGATTCTTCTAGTTCATAATTGTATGTGTACAAAAGTGCTAGTTCAAGTTTCTTTTTGCTCCTGCCATTGATTTCTTCACTTTTAAAGATACATCCTTTTATTCTTTTTTTTTCTGTCTTTTTAAACATTTCCAGAAGTCAAGGGATGTAACTGAGGGACTTACGTATTGTTGGTTTTAAATTATTTTAAAGCATCATTATTTTTAATATATACATGACTAATCCATTCATATTTAAAGTGTAGAATTACAGCTCAGTAATGGCTCATTGGGAGGCAGCATGGGATAGTGGTTATGAGCACACATTTTAAGTAAAGATTTTTGGGCTTTACTTCCTTTCTCTGCTAATTAACTAACTGTTTCACTCTGGCAATTTACTGTTTAACCTCTCTGTGCCTCAGTTTACTCATCTGTATAATTAGCAAGGTAATAGCAGTACTCACTTCATAAGATCACTGTGAAGACTGAGTGAATTAAAATATATAAAGCGATTAGGAAGTTCTCTGGCAACTAGTAAGGGCTCAGTAAATATGACTTGATATGATTATGATTATGATTATTAAATTTATTACTACTACTACTGCTAGGCTTCTTTTCTAGAAGTTGTTTTCCCTTTAGCATGCCCTGTAGAGCACACCTATAAATATGATGTAAGCAGGCATAGTGTCCTGAGCAGCTAGAGCAGGTATAAAATTATAGGACCAACTACAAGCTCCTTACTTAGATCTTCATTCAAAGCATATATATGCTTACACTGCATCCAATGCTAACAGGTTTTTGATCTATTCTTCTGGATTATAGGTAATTGGAAGTATCTTATTAGAAAGCTGGGGAGTGGAGTTGCTATTACAGTCCCTTGGCTTGAACAGCTGTGATGATGGTGGTACCCTTTCTGTGCTGAGGAAGACTGAACAAGGGATGGGCAGAGGGGGATGGAGAGGCTGTGCTTGGCTTGGAGGTGGGTGGGCAGCTGCAGAGGACAGTCAGGAAGGCCCCAGCCTGTGCAGTTCTGTGGAAGGAAAATGAAAGACAGACATCTCACATATCTCAGGCCCCTCTGGGGGTGGATGCCCGGGAGAATGTAGGGACTGAATGAGGCTAACGCTTTTTAAGATGAATATTGGTGAAAGTTGGTACTGGGGTGTAAATTTTGAAAACATCAACTACCTAATTAGGCAAAAGTTGATTTTAATATTTATAAACGCCTGTTAAAGTTCTCCTTAATTGAGATGGGCTTCTTTCATTAAGAAGATGGGGGAAAATCTAATTTTTTTTTTCTATGAACACTCTGGTTCACTCTAGGCTCCCTTATATTTATTAAAATATTTTTTAAAACTTTCCAAGAAGGAATTCCCTGGCGGTCCAGTGGTTAGGACTCCACACTTCCACTGCAGGGGCCCCAGGGTCATTCTCTGGTCGGGGAACTAAGATCCCGCAAGCTGTGTGGTTCGGCCAAAAAAAAAAAACTTTCCAAGAGCCCCCTAACCAAGTCCTTTCCCATGTGTGCCTTCCTGTTTTCCTATCTGTAGAACAGAGGCAAATGAACTTGATCATCTCTGATGATAATTTTTCTTTTTTAGAAATCTGGGTCTAAGGGCCCCATTAAGATAAAGCAACCACTCTTAAGAGGGGCTCAGAAGCTCTGAGTTTTATTATGTACACTTACCCTCTTGCGTAAGGCTGGTATGCCAAGGTCATTTGGCCCTGGCCCCGGGGGACTGAGTCCTGTGTGGGTTGGGAGGTGTGGGGATGCATCTCCCATCACAGCCAAGGCAGCAGAGGCCTCCTCAGCCAGCTTAACTAGCAAAGCTGCTCCAGAACCTTCTCTCAGTCTGTGAAATCTTTGATCCTGAAGAGAGTTTTGTCTTGTTCTTTTTTTTTAATTTAAGTTTTACGCAATACTAGCTTCTCCACGAGCAAACTTCTCCTGAAACCCCCCTGGGAGGAATGCCTGCTGATTTATTTTGCTGGTGAGAGCAGTGATTTTATTTCCCTTCACTCTGTGTGGGATGGTTTCATGGCAGTGATGTTGAAGCCACTTGGTGGGAGAGCCTGCCGAGTGTGTCAAGGTGTCATTATTTACTCTTTTAATATTCTCGAACAGTGGCAGTTGTGTTGCTTGCTTGAAATAAAGGCATTGAATTCAAGACCCAGTGAGCTTTCTGGAGGGCACATGCAGCAGGCAGCGTTTGCTCATTTCAGTCTCAATTTCTTCTTGACCATTTGAGTCGCATGTTAACCTTTTGCCAAATATTGACTGTTCCTATCAGATGGGACGTGTTGCCTTTTGCACTGATCATGGAAAACTCCTTGAACTGATCAGGTCAGAAATAAAGGGAAGAAAGCAATTTGCATGATTAAAATAAATTGAGATATCTGTGTTCAAGCCCCTGAAGGCTGGAGAACAGGAGATGATCTGAAGTCCGTTAGCCCAGCCAGGAGGTGACAAATATTCTTCTTCCACCAGACTGTTCAGCTGGGAATGTGAGACCCGTTAAAAAAAAATAGCAAAGACTGAGGGCAAACTTGATTCAGGGGAAACCCATAGGTTACCATTTCCCTGGAGTTGGTCTCCAGAGAAGATGGAGTTGATAGGTCACCTGGCTCACATTGTCTGGATCCTGAATCCTATTCACTCATATTTTCTCCCCTGCCCATCACCCAAGGCTGCCCCCAATATTTTTTAAAATGAAATAAACGCTGAGTCTTCTACTTTTAGATTTGTGTGCATTTTAGATGGAGGGAGACAGTGTGCCTGGGTTTTTATACTGTCTTTAACACTTACAAGTGTGGACCTTTCTGTATTTCTGGTTCCTCACCTGCCAAATGGAGATGATGATTTCCACCCAATGTCAGAATTAAATGTGAATAAGAGGTATCGCGCACTGAAAAGTGCAGGGGCTTTGAAGGTAAAGCAGACATGGTTTGCATCCTGGTTTTGTTTCTTTGCTGCGTGATTCAGGGCAAGTTATTTTACCTCTCTGGGCCTTAGCATCCCATCTGTATAACCGAGGTAATGGCTATGTTTTGGAGTGATTGTAAATGACATATGGAAGATAATGAACATGGCATGGTACCTAAAACATGCTCAGTGGACAGTAGCTGCTATCGTTGCAGCCTATTATATACATATCCTGATTCCCAAACTTATGACATTTCAAAATCCAGTATAAATCGGGCTGGCCTTGAGCTTGTCTAGACAAGGGTGAATTGTCAACACCACATCATACCTGGTTTCTTAATGAAATTTCATTGCATTGGCACTGAAGGCAGCATTTCAGTGGCCCAGGCAGCAGCGCCATTAAGATTACCTCTCAGGCAGAACCCAGCTAGCTGGGGTGTCTTGCTGGACTTTGGTGTTTTGTGGCTGTCAGTTTGTAGGGCAAGATCTTGATTCAATGGCGTCCCAGTATCAGGATCTCCAAGACCAAAGTCCACTGAGTGTCAGCCTCGGGTATTATTTGAGTCCTTTCACAGGTGAGGAGGTGCTTATGGATGGTCCACAGACTTTGAGGTCCTGGGCTGTCACATCATGGAGGCAAGAGATATGGTTGCACCAGGGGCCCCTGGGCTGGGAATAGTTTTCCAGTAGAGTAGCATCTATCCAAGTGGGCTCTGAGAGCAGGATGTTGATTGTTATTGCACAAAATAAGGATCCAGTAGACAAAAAATTCAGGAAATGAGAGGAATGTATCTTGAGTACAGAGATAGACACGAGTATTCACTCCACATGTCCTACCTACTGCCCTTCCTAGTGTGATCATAACATTAGAACATTTAATCAAGCTCCTAGAAGATGCCCAGCACTATGCTTAGCACTTTATATATATTATTTTTAATTCTCCTGAAATCCTGCAAGAGTCCTTTGTCATCTTTAGCGTTGCAGGTGGAAAAACTGATGCTCAGGAACATGACTGCACGATGGCCACTAAACTAGGGGAAGATATGGGCTTTGTTTAAACCCAGGCTACTCTGATGCCAAGTCCAGGCTTCCTGCGCTCTTGAGGTGCTGTGTATTGCTCAGGAAGGAAAACAAGACACTGACTAGAACGATACTTTGAAAGCCATAGCTCCACTGGGCTGATCTGGGGATGGTGAGGTGGTGGTTTTGCCTGGGAAGAAGTAACTCTGTATGATCCTCTTACTCGTGAACCACAAGAAGAGGAAAAAGGATGGAGTGATGCTAATATTCACCAAGTGGTAAGGCATGGGGACCACTCAATCTAAAGATCCTGGCTGTAAGCCTGAAGCAGGGACCTGGTGGCAGCTGAAGTGGCCGCTGTTATCATTTAGACGCTGAATCGTGGGGAGGTTCTAGAAAGTTCCCAAAGAGAGACCAAAGGCAGTCAGGGTGGGGGACATGCACAGGGATTCAGGACTGCAACCATTTTCCAACTAGCTTAGAAGTTTTGTTTTGCTTTAAGTATTCTGGTGTCTAGTGCGCTGGGGCAGTTGCTGACAAGCTGAGCATCAGCCTTGTCAGAAGGGGTAAGGTGGGTTGGAGGCCCTCCTGACTTGCCAGGTGGTGAGCTGCACACCTGCCCCTATGACTGTACGGCCTTGCTTGGTTTTTAGTGGTAGGGGCAGGAAGACAAGTGGTTCTGTGGGGAGAATCTTTTGTCTGCCTCAGCCGTTTTCTTGTTTTAAAGCCAATATTGATAGAAAGAGTCCTTTGTTTTTTTAGCACTGTTTACTTTCCAGGATTTATATGGGGTTATCTATCCTGCCCTACCTTGGAGCACTGTTTTATAAAGGATAAGCAAGTTTAGTTTCTTCAGCTTCTCCTAAATTTTAAATATGATAAGAATTCCATGTTTGTTTTTTTGTTTTCTGTGGTGGTTGAAATTAGAGCCAAAAGACATCTCAGCTCCCCTCATTCTCTTCCCCATGAATGATTGTTCTTACAGATTCATCCTTTTCTGGAAAGTGTTCTGCAAAACACATTGATTTTTATTTCAATTCAACAAGGCCCCAGTGCCCTAGCTGATATTAACTTAAATGCTAGGTTGATTTAAGATGCAGGAGGTTCTGGACTTGTTTGATTTGCTTTGCAGATGCTGCTTTTGTTCTGATTCCTTTGGGGACCTGGTCATCCATTCTGCTGTTTTCTCTCCTCCACAGTCTGGCTGGGGACCTGGGGGCTTTTCTGGATGTGGGGACTTACTGGGGAGAGAGGGGACTTAATGGGGGTCTGGGGGCTTTTCTGGACATTTGGTGGGGAGTGTGTGTGAGTGGTGGGGGCCCTGGGAGTATAGAAGGAGAGGCGGTTAGGTTTAGGGTCAGGGTCTATTTTCTCTATCAATTCAATAACATTTACAACCAGAATGGTAAAACACTCATTTTTTTCAGCATCCAAGACATTCTCTTTTGGCAGAAGGTACACTTCATGGCTTCTCTGCCCAAACTTTCAGAGTAAATCAGTGGCCAAACCAGGTCTTGGTCACTCACCTCAAAGACAATGAATTTTGTTGTATTATAATAACTTTCTCATTGAAGATTCCCCTGACCCTCAGCTTCCAGATTTTGTGGCTTCCCATCCCTTTTCCAATCCAAGAGGAAGCTCATTATTTGGCAATTTCCTCTGAAACGTTGTGGTTCTGAAAGGTGACCCGGGTTGATCCTCACTAATCCCATCAGCAGGGACCTTGGGACCTGTCTCCCATCAGGATCCAGTCTTCATCTGAACAGATCTGAGGAAGCTGGACTGGGTAAGTGGACCACCCAGCGAGCAGGCAGCTGGTACCCATTCAGTTTCAGGAAATGCCTGGATTTCCTGTGGCACGTAGGCCAGAGACAACCAGAGCCAGAGGTGCCTCTAACCACTTGGTGACTTCATTTTCAAAACCAGACCTGAGAAAGTGGCTAGTCCATCGTGGGTGACTCAGAAGCAATGGGACACAGTGTCTTGTGCTTAGAAGGCACTGATGCTTGTTTGCCAACATTACTTGATAATGGTTTCATGCCGTGAATGTGCAAGTAGAGAGATCTTCCCGAATGCCACTGCTAAACTGGGTAAAGCTATTTGCTCTTAGAGATGCTATTGGCTTGAATAAAGTTGAGAGTATATTTGCTGTCATCCTGCTCTGAAGGAGGAAGGAGGCCTTGGTCTAGAGGATGATGGAATAGGAGCCAAGCCACTTGGGCCTTTGCGATGCTGGTGACAGCTCAGTGAGTCACTGCACTCCTTTGTGCCAAGGTCTCATGGCAAACACAACAGGGGTCGTTCTCGGGTTTGCAGAGTCATAGGAGGATTTGAGTGAAGCTGAGATGCCTGTTGTTTGTATGGGCAAAATGGCTGGGTTAAGTTGGGACCCATAAGTCTAGGGGAAGGACTAATGCTAAAGGGCCATAAAGTGAGGGTGGGAAGATAAATCCCAGTGCAGAGGAGGAGCTGAGTCCCCCAGTTTTTAGGGGAGACACCACCCAGGAGGAGGGCAAAAAGAGGAGGAGACAGCATTTTGCAATCCAGGAGAAATGAATATCTGAAGGAAGGAGAATGAACTTATACTGCTGAGCTGAGGGAGCATAAATGGCAAGGGCCTTCTAATAAGGATGCTGCCTCCGTTCTTTCTGCTGAAGTGTCAGAGGCCGACAAAGGGCCATCCACGCAGAGTCTCTGTGGTGAAGAAAACGGTTCCCAGAGCAGCTCCAAGGGCTGCTTAGGGCAAGTTCAACTACAGCTCCGAATCAGGCCCAGGAGAAGTTGCTACCACCCAGGAGGGGCACAGTGTTGTGTTAGCCTGGGTGAAGGTCCTGGGGGCTGAAACATTCTTCTGCGGTGACCAAGCTGCCAGAGGTGACATCAGACTTGGGAGGGGAGCAATTCCAGACTTGTTTTGGAAGGAGGCATTTGAAGGAAAAAGTGAGAACTGCTGCTTGATATATATGGAAATGTCGTTAGGATGTTCCAGGCTGTTCTGTCCCTCAGGTAGGAAAGGCATCTTCTGTCAGCATCCTCCCTCCCCAGCCAGAGCGGGGTGTCTCCTTTCCTGCGTCTGCTCTGCTGTCCTGACATCCCCCCACCCGCAGCTTCTGTTCCTCTGGGTTTGGCTATTGATCACTCTTAGATGACACCCCCATCTCCTGGCCACCCCTAAATGGTCATCAGCTTAACCCAGCCCCGTATAAATCATATAAATGATCATATAAGATAGAAATTCTATAATATAGTAGAAACCCTTTGAAAATATTAAATACCATCTGAATATGAAATGTAACAGAATATTTTTATCATCTACTCAAAATTACTTGGGTAAAGGTAGTAATTTCACCTTCACTCCACGATTCTTACCTGATTCCAGTTTCTTCATCCCGGTGGATGGCAGCATCTTGTATCTCTGAGATTTCAGGTTACAAATCTGAGAACAATTTTGATTCATTATTTGTTTGAAGGGACTGCCTGAAACCCCAGCTCCTTTACCCCAGCTTCTGGTCAGTTACACAAGGAGTCAGATGCCTGGGTTTAACTTCTACTCCACCTCTTACTAGCTGTGCAACTTTGGACAAGTTTTTTTTCTATCTCTCCATGTCTCTTTTTTGTCTTTTGTAAAATGACAATAATAATAATAGTACCTACCTCCTAGGGATGTTTTAAAGATTTAAGAAGCTGAAAATATCTAGTTTTTGATAAGTGTTCAATATACATTAGCTATTGTTATTATAAATATTAGATTCATAGAATTCCACTGGGACTAACTTTTTGTTGGGTAGGAGAAGCATGATGGGCTGGACACTGAGACAGATCTGGATTTTAATAATGATTTTTTAAAAAAATCCCTCCCCCACCCATTTCCCCTTGGTAACCATAACTTTGTTTTCTATGTCTATGACTCTTTTTCTGTTTTGTAAATAGGTTCATTTGTATCATTTTTTTAGATTCCACATATAAGGGATAGCATATGATATTTGTCTTCCTCTGACTTTCTTCATCTCTAGGTCCATCCATGTTGCATCAAATGACATTATCTTTTTCATGGCTGAGTAATATTCCATTAGTACTGACTTTCACAGTTAGAGGTCACTCAACTTTTCTGAGTTTCACTCGTGCTCATCTGCAAAATAGTACCATGATACTTGCATGCAGTGATGTAATATATGTCTGTGGGTGGTATATGTGTATGCGTGGTATATGTGTATGCAGGTAGTATATGTGTATGGGTGGTCTGTGTGACACAGGTAGTATACATGTATACGAGTATTTTATATAAAACCAGTAGCACAGTGCCTGGCTGGAGGTTGCCTTCCCATAAACGGTAGCTACTATTATTATTATTGTTATTTGCTTTTTGTGTACAAATGTAGCTTGGGATTACCCATGGGTAAGAAACATAATTGATATTCAAGGGGCAACCTTTCCTGTCTCAGAGTTAGTCTTGCTTTGAGTTTCAACTCATTCGCACTGTTGGTTCAAACTTCGTGTCCTTTCTTGACTTGGACCTAGTGCCTCCTCTGACCTTTTCAACCTTCATCTTTCCAGTGTCACCTGGTCCTCTGAATGTTTGGGCTTCTTGTTGTCACCCTGCCAATCAGTCCTTGATCTCAACAGTGTAGCACCTGCCTGGGTTCACCTCCTGGCTATAGCACGTACCTTAAGCCTGTGTCTTAACTTGCCTGAGCCTCGGCCATCTTTCAAATGTTCATTGAAATAATAATCTCATTGAATGGTTGTGAGACCTAAAAAAAGTACCTAACGGTATTCACTGTTCAGATGGTGCTCTGTCTTAAATTGGTTTCCCTGGAAACAGACTCTGAGGTGGCGATTTACATGCAAAAGATTTTGGAGGGCAGTGGTCTTTGGAACAGCACCTTTAAGGAAGTGAGGGTGGCTGGATTGGGCAGAAGGAGGAATTGAATTGCAAGGCAATTGCAACTGAAGCCTCAACAAAACCCAAGGGGAGACTGGAGTCAGGATGATCCTTGGGAATCAGGGAAAATTCCCCAGGCTTTGTTCCTGTATCAACCAGTCATTGAGTGGGGGCTTCCCAGGGGAGGCAGTGTAGCCTTGAGTTACCAAGGGCTTCTGCTGGGGAGGGATGCAGTTGGGTGCTACCAGCAGGGTCACTTCCGGTAGCCGAGGATTGGGTGCCTGGGTGTGAAGGAGCCAGGTGCAGCCATGATGCCCACTGCCTGCCCAGTGATGGGGGGGGGGGTGCTCTGCCCTGCCCTCTGGCATCCACTTCCTTTTTCCTCTCATGATGCTAAGTTTCACTCTGATTAGCAGTCGCTTTTTCCTCTGGGGACCTGTAATTCCTATGTTGCGCCTTCTGAGCTGATATCTAAGGACTATATAGGTTATTATTTATCATTGGTCAACCTTTTTTTGGGTCGGTGGGCAGAGATCAGGGCAACGAGTTATTCATCTCAATATCCAATGAATAAAGACTTAAGGTAAAGGTGATATCTTTCCTTTTTAAATGTAAAGGCTGCTTCTGATCATTTGTCAGTATGAAGACTGCTTAGAGTGCTGAGATAAAAAGAATTTTAAGGCCGTGTCTACGCCTGGCCAGCAAGAAGCCTGTGGTCAATTGGAGGTGCCTGCAGTGTGAGGTTAGAGACAGGGTTGGGGGGGCACTCATGCACCATGTTTGCTATCCCATGTGTAGAGCCTGGTCTTTCTTTCCAGGGTTGGATGTTAGAATGCTTTCAACTTTCCTTAGTCTTCCTGGGTGAATTTCTGTGCCCATGCTTATACAGTTAATTATCCCCTTTCAGTGTAATTAAGACATATGCCTAGGGACTTCCCTGGTGACGCAGTGGTTGAGAATCTGCCTGCCAATGCAGGGGACACGGGTTCGAGCCCTGGTCCGGGAAGGTCCCACATGCCGCGGAGCAACTAAGCCCATGTGCCACAACTACAGAGCCTGCGCTCTAGAGCCTGTGAGCCACAACTACTGAGCCCACGTGCCACAACTACTGAAGCCCGCGCACCTAGAGCCCATGCTCCGCAACAAGAGAAGCCACTGCAATGAGTCGCCCGCACACTACAACGAAGAGTAGACCCTTCTCACCACAGCTAGAGAAAGCCTGCGCGCAGCAACAAAGACCCAACACAGCCATAAATAAATAAATAAATTAATTAATTTAAAAAAATCGTATGCCTAGAATTGTTTCTCAGGTCACCTTAATCACTCCATCTACACCTTCATCTCCAGGAAAACTGCCATTAAATAATTAGTTTGTTAGAAGGCTTGGGTCACTTTCATGAACATGTGTTTATTTGCTTCCCTTTAAATCTGGACTCACCTTTTGTGACTATATCACACTAAGGCTTATTTGTTTTATGGATTTGTTTAGCATATCACTTGAGTAACATTGTTTCTCTGCCATCTTTGTCTGTCTTAGGTTGTGTAAGCTCCCAGAAGGCAAATACCATGTCTTTTTAGGTTGCATTATACAGTGTTATGCACAAATGAGCAATTAATTCTCAAAACACTGACAGTGGGAGAAAACACAAGGGAACTGGTAATATCTTAAATGATTAAAGTGCTGTCTTTAATATATTGGTAATTCCCAACTTTTTTTCTAATAAAAACTGTCAGAAAAAAAATGAGATAATGTTCAAAGAATACTGAGTTTCTCTGAACTAAATCATTGGTTAAATCAAAATTATTATTAAAAAAATTAGTCTTAGGTATTCTGTCTACATCCATGAACTGTTATTGTTGGACACTTCTACCAGGCTCTTTAAATTGTCCTCATGAAGTTAACAGGCTGAAGAATAACTATGGTGGCTGGCAATGGGGAGAGTGAAGAACCCCCATACTTGATCTGAGTAGAAGTTGGCAAACGTTTTCTGTAAAGGACCACACGATAAAAGCATCTTCAACACTGTGGGCCATATGGTCTCTGTCACAACTACTCAACTCAACTCAGCTGTTGTAGCAAGGAAGTAGCCATAGATAACATATAAGCAAATAATCATGGTGGTATTTCAATAAAACTTTATTTACAAAAACAGGAGTGGGCCAGATTTGGCCTGTGGGATGGATTTGGCCTGTGGGCTGTGGTTTGCTAACACCGGATCTAAGAGATAAGATGAAATTCCATAGATGGACTACTCATGAACTGAGTCAGGAATACATTACTAAATTGAACAAATGGCAAGAGAGACACAATTTCAAAGTCAAGAATGTGAAAATGGTTTTTGTGACTTATGCTCATACCACTTGTTTCCTAGTTTGGTTATTCCTGGGCATGGCGTGCAGGACTGCTCACTCAAGGGTGGGTTTCTAATTCCAAGGGTCCAAGGCACTTCGATTTTTAAGATCCTGGCCACCAAGTGGTCTCAGGATGGGCTCCTGACTTACTGACTCCCAGGTTGGAGAATTCACTGAATGGTTCTGCCCCTGTCTTCATATCTCTTTCTTTGATGGACTGAACTGTGATCTCTTCGTTACCAATTTACCTGGGTTGTGATGGCCAAGCAAAACACTGCTCAGGAACATACACATTCCTGTTAAAAATTAAGGAATATTAAATTTGCTTGTTCCCCTATTTCTCTTAAGTTGAGCATGGAAGTTGGTTGATTTTTTTTTTTTTCTGGGCAGGTGTGTGTATGTGTGTGTGTGTGTGTGTGTGTGTGTGTGAGAGAGAGAGAGAGAGAGAGAGAGAGAGAGAGAGAGAGAGAGAGAGAGGGAGGGAGAGAGGGAGAGAGATAGGATATCCAAATCCTGTTGGATAATTGAATGATTCTTAAGCTTTGCTTCATATCTGACTCACCTGAAGCACTCTTAAAAATCCTAATGCCTTGGCAACATCCCAGATTAACTGTATCTGAATCTCTGGGGATGGGACTCAGCCATTAATATTTTTTCAACTACCCAGGTGGATTGTTTTCTATTGCTGTATAACAAATTACTGCAAATTTTGTGGCTTAAAATAACACATATTTATTATCGTACAATGTTGTAGGTTAAAAGTCTGACATAGGTCTCACTGGGCTAAACTCATGAGGTCAGTGGGGCTGTATTCCTTGCTGGGGTCTCTGGTAAAGAAGGTGCCCCCTACCTTGTCCAGGCTCTGGAGGCCGCCCACACTCCCTGGTTTGTGGCCTCCTCCTTTCTTTTCTAAAGCCAGCATCAGTGAGTCCCGTCCTCCTTACACGGCATCACTGTGACCTCCTTTTGTGGCTCATCTCTCTCTGACCCAACTCTTCTGCCTCCTCTTCCTTTTAAGGACCCCTTCCATTACATTGGACCCATCCAGATAATTCAGGATTATCTTCCTATTTTAAGGTCAGCTGATTAGCAATGTTAATTCCATCCATAATTAATGGATTCTTCTGTGTGGTGTAACCTAACATATCATAGGTTCTGGGGATTATGAAGTGGACAGCTTTGGGGAGCCATTATTCGGCCTGTCCTGCCAGCTAATTCCAGTTCTGAAAGGGAGCAGGGTGTAAACCCTAACTAACTAGAACAAATCATGCCCACATGATTCTATTGATGGCTAAGGAATAAGCATCCATTCCTTCATTAATTCACTCATTCATTCATTCTTTAAACATGGAGTGAGTTCCTATTGTGTTCTAGGCATTAATGCTTGAGATGCAGTGGTAAACAGGATATTCAAGGTCTAATGAGAGGAAAAAGATACATAAATTGAGAAAATTCAGGTGTCTTGAGTCCTCATAGGAAGGATCGTTTCCCAAATGTTGAGACCAGGTAAAGATTCATGGACGAAGCGACATAGGAATTAAGTAGGTATAGAATGCTGCCTTATAATAGCCTGAGTATCTTTTATAGATGACATGATACTATACAAAGAAAATCCTAAAAGACGCTCCCAGAAGTCTACTATAGCTCATCAATGAATTTGGTAAAGTTATAGGATACAAAATTAATACATAGAAATCTATTGCATTTCTATACACTAACAATGAAAGATCAGAAAGGGAAATTAAGGAAACAATCCCATTTACCATCACATCAAAAAGAAAAATACCTACGAGTAAACCTACCTAAGAAGACAAAAGACCCATACTCTGAAAACTATAAGATGCTGATGAAAGAAATCGAAGATGACACAAACAGATAAAAAGATATACTATGTTCTTGGATTGGAAGAATCAATATTATCAAAATGACTATACTATCCAAGGCAATCTACAGATTCAACACTTAATGCATTACTTTTGATACTCACCTCAAACTTGCATGGTGGGTACTACTACTGTCATTTGGCAGATGTGGAAATAGAGTCTTATAAAGATTAAGTAACAGTAAAAGCCCTCTGTTATTCCATGAAATAATGAGATTGGTTCTATACTGAGGCATTAGAATGGCCATCCTTTCTTTAAGCACTGGGGTAATTTACTGCTCTCTTCCAAGTCCAATGATCTTTCTGAAGGAAAACAAAAGAGCGGAAGCTTGATCAAACCATTTGGGTGTAGCCATAGGGTTATAAGCTGCACATAGACCATTGTGTGCTTAGCTTAATCGTGTGTTTTCTGTCTGAACTGGGGGTGGGGGGCGGTGGGGGAGAGGGTGGCAGGGGGGACCTTGTGAAGGTGCGGGCAGTGCTAACTTTACTGGTTTAACAGGGCTCCCAGCATGCATTGCCAACACAGTCATTCATTGGTGATCTCAGGGCTTGCTGCCCTTCAGAGAGGTGAGCAAGAGGACCCAGGACAGTACTTAGACTCACTGAGCTCCTCCTGTCCACATGAGGCTGGAGGATTCACTCGGGGTACTTCCACTGTGAATCTGCTTTTAGCGGGTTACTTGACTGTCATAGGAAACCAGATTTACTTTCTGTGATGAGAATATAGACAATGGTTCCTGGATAACCAACAACTACAAGCCCTGAAGGAACCACCTACAGTGTGTGGTATACAGTAAGTCCCCTACATACGAACCTTCAAGTTGCGTACTTTAAAAGATGCGAACGTGCGTTCACATGTCCAATCACATAAATTAGTTCACGTGCCTGGCATACATTGTCACATGCGTGCATCCTCTACAAATGGTTGTCCTTTTGTGTACTTTACTTTACTACTGTATAGAGTACAGTAGTACAGTATCTTTATTTCAAGCCCAGGATGTCTGGAAGCAAGCGTAAAAGCAGGGGTGATGTAGCTGGTACTGTACTGTACTTTTCAGGTACTGTATTGTAAAATTAAAAATGTTTTCTTTATTTTTGTGTTTGTTTGTTTTTTATGTATTATTTGTGTGAAAAGTAATATAAACCTATTATAGTACAGTACTATCTAGCTGATTGTGTTAGTTGGGTACCTAGGCTAACTTTGTTGGACTTATGAACAAATTGGATTTACAAATGGGATCTCGGAATAGAACTTGATCGTATGTAGGGGCCTTACTGTATTGGGAATCTGCTGGAAGTTGGTAGAAGGGCCTTTTAATAGTTTCTTTGGGTTTCAGTGTTCTAGGCACTGATGCTTGGAATATAATGGTAAATTGGGAGCCCGAGGTCTAATGAGGAAATACAGACATTTAAGTAAAGGACCTCTTAGGAAGGGGCTTTAGGCTGAATTTTAAGACCAGGTAAGGATTCCTGGAGGAAGTGATGCTCAAAGGTGATGGAGGATATAGGTTGGGAGAGAATCTTGGGTCATAATAGCCTGAGTGCCTCCTGCAGGTAGTTAATACATTATTTTTAATTCTCACCAAGACTTTACGTGGTTTGATACTATTACCACCACTTGGCAGATGAGGCTCCTACAGATTAAGTAACTTTTAAGGTCCCACCAGGAGACTGGCAAAACTGGGTTTGGACTGGAAAAGAACTCGGAGGCTGCAGTGGCTATAGCTAGTACAGTGGCCGTTGACCACATATGGCTATTTGAGTTTAAATTAATTAAATTTAAAAATGCTAAGCTCCTCAGTCACACCAACCACATTTCAAATGCTCAGCATCTTAGAGGGCGATGTCTGCGAGACGGCAGAGTGGGAGTTCCCAGCACTGGTCTCCTCACAGAGAAGAATTCAATTTAAACAATAACCATCCAGCTGGCTAGAGCAGAGAAGTAAGGAAACATTCATTGAAGAGGGTGGGAAGGTCAGCACGGCAGAGAGAGGCAACATCCTTGTGGGGAAGCGAGAGTGATGTAAAAGCAGCAGCGCCGTCCCCCCTGAGGCCCAGGGCTAGGGCTGCCATGCTGCCGAGTTCAGGTTAAAGAATGTTTCCTCCGTCACAGGAAGTTTATTGAACAGCCCTGCTTTAGGGCATCTGGAAAGTATTGGAAGGAGCTCTCGAAGGTCCATCAGGTTGAGGCAGGAGATAGGTGAGCTCCAGGATATTTACAATCAGTCTCCTGTTTACACTTCGAAATAGAAATAACAACAGAAACACGGTAAGTAGCCAGGCTTTGTCTCCTGCGGACATTCTAAGATAACAGTCATGTCAGGAACAGAGAGGCGCTAAACCTGTTTGAGTAAAGATCAAGAGGTCACATGTTTCCCATCCTTGGGGCAAGGGAGACACTGCACATGCGCAGAAAGCCTCCTCGGGGGTCAAAAAGCAGGGGATGCCAGACTATAATAAGTCATGCCAAACCCCCTTCCAGAGGCCCTTGTGCTGAAATCCATCTTGGCTGAGGGGTGTGTGAGCACCTAGGGGAGGGTCCTAAGACAAATTAGCCATGGGGGCAAAGTAAGACTATTGGCCAGGGGGAAGACAAAGACCTGGAAAACTGCCCTCTTATAAATGATTTCAACTTCCCAAAAGCCGTGACTCTCTCAACTCTCTTGCTGAGTTCGCCCGTGAGTCTCTCCCCATGTACTCTGCTTTTCCAATAATTGCTTTACTTTTCTCTTTACCTTCCACCTCCTCGTCAGAATTTTCTATTCAAGGCAGGGAAGAACTGGGGATTTAGGCTCTAGCCGCTGGCCTTTGTGGTCTAACGGTTAGGACTCCTGGTTTTCATCCAGGCAACCAGGGTTCGATTCCTGGTCAGGGAACTAAGGTCTCACTTATAGCTACTGTTCACTGCTGCCTGCATCCTAAATCAAGGTCAGCAGCAGGCTCAGTAGCACATGGGTTCATGGAATATCAGAACAGGAGGCAGACTCGGCTCTGTATCTATGCCTAGTTCTGTCCTTATTGGTCACAAGGTAGATGATGAAAGAGTCAGAGAGGCTTTCTCTCACTGTGTTCTCGGAGTCATCCTGTTAGTGTTTTTGCAGGGGACTCCATGCCCCTCTATTTGGGATCTATCTACAGGGGATGCAGGAGGCCCTTGGCTAAGGCATGACAGTGACCAGGGGCTATTTTAGCACAGTGAAGCCCTCCTACTTCCCATGTGATCTGGGTCTAGGGATTAATACTTATAATCATATATAGAGAGAACACATAATAAATCAGTCAAATGTGTAAAATTAGAAATGATTGCTCTGCTTGAAGATAATCTTCAAGTGATAGCTAAGCCTAGTTTATAGATAAACTAGTAATATGCTAGTAAATTATTCTTATCTGTTCATTAATACATATCTTTAGAGGACTCCAAATTTATTTCTCTTGTCTTAGTGGAAGTTTACCTTTGTCTTCATGATCCCAACTTTGCAAAGCTACTTTATAAGTATTATATCCTAGCATCTTCCAAACCATCCTCTGAAGAAGGGCAGGCATCGTGATCTGCAATGAACAGACGAGGGAAATAGGGTACTTAGGGCTTTATCTTTCCAACCAAAGCAGGTGAGCTGGGGTTGATTCCATGTCTATTGGCTCCTAGTTTTAGGGTATTTCTAACAGACCATAAAAGGAAGGCATCCTCACTTATTTAAGCAAAATGCATCTGTAATGACTACTTTCCTCCATTGTTAAGAAGGTGTGCCCTATACACTGTTCATATTAATGAGATTTTACTGCTCTCAGAAAAGATGTCGATTCATGAAGGAGTCATGAAGGAGACTGTGGACTGTTTTATTGCATACACATCAATTGTTGTCTCAATACTGAGGTAATAGGAGATGATGATGTTAGTTGCTGTTTAATCACCTATTAGGGACTAAGTACTAAACAAGTGTAAGCACCTCAAATGGATCTTAATTTGTTGATTACCAGAAAATGTGCATTGTTTCTCTGTTTCAGTCTGTTAGAGTGAAATGGTATTGTTATTGATGGTCTACTAGCAATTCCACTGTGATAGATGCCAACAAACACACATGGCGTAAACGGTCTTGCTCTGGTCTTCAAATAGAGATCAATGACTATTTTATTTGTTCAGCCCTCGGGCCTCCATCCTGAGGGAGCTGGGATGATTAATGATCTCTTGGAGGTATTAATGCCTCATGTTTTGGTACTCTAATTATAGAAGCAGATTGGAGCCAAGCTCTAGAGTAGATTTAATTGAAGGATATTTACAAAGTAGGTGATGGGTACAACACTTCTACTTCTTTCCATTTCACCATAAATCAGTCATGAATGATTTTTCTACTGTAATTTTTCATAGGTTTTGAACTTGGGTAATGAGCATCCCTGTCTCGGGTGAAGCTGTGATTTTCCTGGATATTGTTGGAAAGAAGATGAAGATTTATGAAGGGGCTTAGAGGGAAATAGATTGCATTTCTTCTTCCCCTCTGCTTGTTTTTTCCCTCCTCTCCTATACCCCAGCCCTGATAAGTCTTAGCTTTCACATGTGGCATATACTATTGGGGAAACGGGAAAGCTCCAGTATGTCTTGACCTACTTTGCAGCGACTGTACGATCTCAAATAAGCAGCTGATACTGTATAAAGTAGTGCTGGATTCCACACTGAGGAGAACATCTGGAGAAGCAAAGAGTGTATTTGCCTGGGTAGCATGATTCTTATTTGCTGAATATGTTGACTTCAGATTTTTTTAAAAATATGGGGCAGCCCAAGGTGTTGCTACCACCAAAGAAGCTACCCTCAGGGCTATGAGCAAATGTCTTAGGAACCTGGGTGAAGGGAGGGGCTTCCTTTGGAATCTTTTGTCAAATTTCCTCTCCCCACCCAGGACAGCAGCTACCCTTACTGTGGGCAATGCCCTGCACCTTTGCCTGGTGGAAACCTGGCTTGCAAGTCATGGAAAAGCACAGGGTTTTTTTTTGTATAGGCGTAATTTTTGTTTTTTAAAGAATTTTCTTATCTGAGAAACAGAGTGGGTCAAATAGATACTTTACAGAAACCCAAATGGAACATATGCTCAACTTTACCTTTATACCATAGCACATGGAAAGATCCACTGTGGCTTTTGAGATGCTCAGTTTTTCTATCGCTGCAAGGCTGTTTGAAACCCTGGGTGTCAGAGCCATATATTACATTTATAATCCATTTAAAGTAGAAGGATCATTTATTAACAGATTTGTATTCCTGTTCTATAAATGTTCGAAAAGAATGTCTCTCTTCCTTTGATCCTTCCTTCCTTCCTTTCTGCCTGCCTACTTGTCTGCCCTTCTCCCTAAAATATCAAAGCACTAAGCTGGTCCTGGGTGGGAGAGAGAGGTGATTTTGAAAATAGTTTGGACTCAGTTCTTGTTCTCTAAGACCTTATGCTCTGTGGGGCATGTGGGGAGGGAGTGTAAGTTTATGTTGTTGTTCAGACAACAGAGTCTACTCTAACCAAAAAAAAACCTGTTTATTTGAGGGTGTTAGGTAGCTGACAAAAATCTTTGGGGAGCCCTGGGGACTGCATTAGGATGCCATGCAGCCAAGTGTGAGAGCTGCCAGGGCGGTACCCAACCACAGCCTTGCTTGTGACATCAGGCAAGACCCTCTGCCATCGCTGCCACAGGAGGGATCCCCCTACACCAGGCTTGGAAGAGCCCATCTCCCCAGGAGCATCAGTGGTCTTGCATTGCCTTCTTCTTTATTCCAAACCTCTGCAGGTTACATCTCCTTGGCAAAACCTAGGTCACAGCAGAGATCTCGACTGCAGAGTCATCTGGGAAATGTAGTTTTAAGCTTTCCAGTCTCTGCCACGTAAGAAGTTAGACTAGAAAGGCTGGCATGTGTATGGAGAAAATGAATCCATGGTACCCACCACAGGGAGATGGACAAGCTAGGATATAACCACAGTAAATTGTGTAAGTGTTGTGCTGGAACAGGTAATAGTACTGTAGGAGCATCAAGTGAAAGCATCTGTCTCAGAGGGAGGAGGGGCTTAGGGTTTTACTTACTGAGGCTTGAAGTGTTTCACGATTGTGTTAGCATAGGAGAGGGATATGATGTAAAAACCAACAGCTTCAAAATCTCAGTGCTCTCTCTATCTCGCACTCACATACCCACAAACACACACACACACACACCCCTCATGCAAAGTCTGCTCCATGGGTGGGACTGGGTATCAATTTGTGAGGCCTGGTGCAAAATGAAAATATTGAACCCCCTTTCCAACAATTATTCAGAATTTCAGAACATTAACAGCGGGACACTCTGTGCTTGGTTTAGCACAGAGTGTAGGGTCCTGTGGGATTCCATAGGCGTGCCCCTGAGGCTGGCCCTGTTGGCGGGGGCTGCGTGCAGGGGCCAGGAGACTCTCCAGGGAAGCTTCCTTCTACCAGGTAACTCAGTAATTCAAGCAGCTCTAGTCTGTGGCTCTGCCATCTCAACAGACCTGCTCCACATTTGCCAAGACTGGGCAACAAGACTGGAGGGCCGTGCTGGGGCTGTCACCACCTCAGCCCAGAGGTGACATGTCTTCTGCTCTTGTTTTGTTGGCCAGAACTGGTCACAGAGCCTTGACCAGCTACAGGGGGACTGGGAGGCAGAGTCTTCTGTGTGCCCAGGGAGTAGGGGAGATGCATCATGGTGAACCAACAATACATGCCTAATGGCTCAAAGAGAAGGGAAAGACAAAAGCAATAACTTTGCTCTTTGAAAATACTATCTGTATTTGAATTTTGATAAATCTAGTGTGGATTAAAAATTCAAGAAGTGTGTTTGCCTTTTGCCAATCAATTCACTCTGAACAGAACAATCTCAAAACAAATATTTTGCTAAATCCAAATGCAACTAGAATAATTAGTAGTGACTAATAAAAATTTGAGGGAGTTTGAGTCGAATGCTTTAGAGCAAGAAAAAATATTTCTGTTTTAGTACCTATGTCTTGTCTGAAGACACAAATTATTTTATTGAAAACAAACGTATAGGACAACTGAATAAACATATTCTCTTTAATTCGTTATCTTTAATGAAATATATGTGCTCAGACAACACAATAGCATCACTAAAATTATTCTGAATATTTTTACCTGCTTCTGTGAACTGTTCTGAATTATCTTTATCTGTTGTGGGCTCAGGTATACTCATGCATGAAGTCTACTGCTGAACTTGAGAAATAGGTGCTCAAAAGAAGCTGAACTTTTTTGTCACTAATGTTCTATGTCTATTACTCTGACACTTCTAATTATGAACTAAAACTCAAAATAGCCAAGTTGATGAGGTACAGCCAATAAAAGGAGCTCCAAAAAGAGGTAAATGAATGTGGTTCACAGTAGACAGGTGAGAATTCCTATTGGCAGTCATGTTTCTTTCTTTCCAGTGAACACTATTATTGATGTGCACAGTTAATTTGCACTCCTTTAATTTTACTCCTTTAAATTTAGTTTTGCCCCACCCTCTTTCTTTTGCTGTTTCTTCTATTCTGGTACTGAACTACTATTACTATTAGAATGTTTTATTTTTTTATTTTATTATTTTTCTAGTTGATTTTAGAATGTTTTATTTTTATGTTATATAAAAAATGAACTGTGCTCAACTGGAACGAAAATTAGACTTGAGAACAGATTATCAGGGTCCCATCCCAAACACTATAAACAACTCTGTAAGTGTATCTTTTGGCCTTTCCTCATCTATAAAATGGGGATGATGATTATGAGGATCATAATGATGAATATGGTGAGTAGGATGGTGAATGATTAACTGACTGTTTTTCTGACCCAGTTTTACACCCCAGAATCTGAACCAGGGGTGGGCAAACTGTGGCCAACAGATCCAGTCTGGCCTTTCACCAGGTTCTGTAAACAGTGTTTTACTGGCACACAGACATGCCCATTCACTTGTGTCTTGCCCGGGGCTGCTTTCATGTTGCAGTAACTGAATTGAGTAGTAGCAGCAGAGACTCCGTAGCCTGCAAAGCCTAGAGTGTCCGCTATCTACATGGTCACCAAATATCTGTTTTGATTTGAGAAAATTTAGGAATATTGCCTGAGGGAGATAGGAGGCTGCCTTTAGAAAATTCTGAACTGTCTACTGTACCCAGAAAGTCCCCAAGGAGAGCCTAACCCAGCTTTCAGCTGCTGAGAGAGATGTGTAACACTGATCTTTCAGTGTTCTTTTAAATACTACCTACAGGGCTACTGTTGGCGGAGGTCATTATGCAAACACAGATTCATCTCATATTCATCTCTCCATGGTAGTACATGCAAGGCATTTGCACACATGTACATTGCATTAAGGCCTGAGTATAATGTATATACTTTAGTCACTTTATGAAATTGCTGTCATCTGGATGTCTTTCACTGTGTTTACCAGGAAATGTGAAATAGAGAATTGAGCAATTTTCTCATCAATTTGATCAATGTAGACTGGCAACCTGGATGCCTTTCATTTAAAAAAAACTGCTCCCCTCATTGCTGGAATTTATTTATTTCTTTTACTAAATTACCCAGTGAATTACTCCAATTTTCCAATCTATCTTACCATTGAAGGCTCAGTCTGTTTGAATTTTGCATGTGGTTGGTACACAATTGGGGTCTGTTCCCAAAGTGTAAGCATTTTCAGTCAGTGTAGCATTCATGTTTATTTATCCATCTACTTGCTTGGTTATTTTGATTTACAGCCTAAATTGTTCCAATGTCACCTTTAAATCAATCAAGAACTACTGTAGAAACACACAAAGGAGGAGAGACATTGGAATGGAAGACCAAGAACTGAAGAATTTGGAGAAATAGTGCTCTATTGACCAAGGTGTTAGGAGAAAAGGCCTTGGAGGAGGCAAGCAGGTAATAGAAGGCTGTAGATGGAAGCTTTGGGAGTAGTTTTGTAGGATGTGAGAGAAGCAGAAACAGCCAGTGCTTCAGAAGGGACCCTTAGTGGAAGAGCTGCGATCTTTCGGTTCATAAAGATTGATGAGGGAGAGAGAATGTTTTAAGGAAGGTTAATGGCCAATACAGTTATATTCAAGAATAACCAATCTGGGAAAATAAAACCGGGTGTGAATTACAACATGGGCCTTGTTGCAAGAGAGGATCTTGAACTGGTTCCATCCAAGGTCCTACCTTGGTCAGATGTGGGAATTTTCTTATCATGCTCCCGCCACCTCCTCCTGGTGTTCAAGATCTCTCGAACCTCCAGGGGTTAACGAGCATCCTTATCATTAAGGATGTCTGTGTGGAGTGGTCCGAGGGGGTCAGGAGCAAAGTCACAGGACCAGACAGATGTCATCATTGAGGGACATCAGCAGGCATCGTGTGCCCTGCAGTGTCCTCAGTGGCATCATTGAAGAGACATCTGCATGCTGGCCCCTCAGAGCCCCAGCTTCTGGCCACAGATGCTGCACTTTAGGGAGGATGTTGGTTTCTGAGTCTCATGCCTTCCCGCTTACACAGCTCCTCTTCTTCCTCTTTTCCTGCTCATTTGTGCCAATGGTTTGTACATTTTGAAGCGTAGCTTTTGAACTTACAATGAAATAGTTTTGTAGTCCGTTTCCTGATTTCGCCCAGAGAGACTCATTCACATTCTAGAAAGAGCCCTGGGAGTTCTGAGGAAGGAGTTTCTCAGGAAGAATAGTGCCTTAAAATACTGTAACCTGCCAAAAGCGGTTATTAGATTTGATGATTTAGCGTTTATTGGTGACCTCTGACACTGAACTGGGGGAAGCCATGTCTTAGGACCAAGATTCAGAGAGCATTCAGAAGGGTTTTCTTATTGGTTGGTTGGTTAGCTGTTTCTAGATATGAAGTTTTAAGTGAATACAAAAAGGCACTGGAACTTTCCAGAGTGATGGGGAAAGACCACAAGCTGGTCCAGGTCTCAGTCACTCAGAGCTCAGAAGACATCTGTCACAATTAAAGCCAAGAACCCAGGACTAACAGAGGAAGCAGTGGGTCAGGTCCAAAGGAATGAGATGGAGAGAGGTTATTGGCCAGCGGGTTGGAAAAGTTCCTGTAGAGAAGTTTTATAGTGACTAACATCTTTTGAAAGCCCTTGCAAGTGACCTTTCTCAGTTACAAGGGACTTTCCACAATTTGATGAGTGAATGCCTGAGGAAGTGGTAGTTAACTTGTGTCTGGAAGGAAATATAGGTTAGCTTGGTAACTTAGAGGGAATAAAGGTCATTCTAATTAAGAGGATTTATTGAATGAGCACAGAAGTGGTCTAAGTCTGGCGTATCCTGAAGACTCTTAGCAAACTGGCATATTCAAATCAATGTTTTTCAGGAGTTGGTGTGTGTTCTGAGAGTCTCAGTGCACCTTTGATTTTGTGTCTTGTGCTTTTCTTTGAGTGTAAGTGCATAAGCTATTTAAGTTAGGTTATAAACGTGAAGGCTCAGCCTACATCTTTTATCTCAAAGGGCAGACAACGCTGATGGAATTATAGCTCTTTTGGTATAGTTTTAACAAAATGCTGTGATTCTTTGTTTTCCTTCCCTTACCTTACCAAAGAGCTTCTTGACCTAGATCTGTGCAGATTATGATGTACACACAAATCACTTGAGGATTGTCAAAAATGCAGGTTCTACCACTTATATGTGGAATCTAAAAAATAGTACAAATGAACTTATTTACAAAACAGAAACAGAATCACAGACATAAAAATCAAACTTATGGTTACCAAAGGGGAAGGGGGGGAGGGTTAAACTAGGAGTTTGGGATTAACAGATGCACACTGCCATATATAAAGTAGATAACCAACAAGGTCCTACCATATAGCAGAAGGAATTGTGTTCAATATCTTGTAATAACCTATAGTGGAAAATAATTTTAAAAAGAATATAAAAATAGAATATAGATACATACATATATATGTATAACTGAATCACTTTGCTATACACCTAAAACTAACACAATATTGTAAATCAGCTATAGTTCAATGAAAAACAAATTGTAGATTCTGTTTCTGTAGGTCTGGCGGGGGAGAGGCCTCAGAGTCACACTGATGATGCTAGTCTGAGGACCATATTTTGAGTAGAAGTCACTCAATGAAGGGGAATATGTTTGGTAGCAAAAAGGGGTTGAGCTTTACAACCAGGAAAGCCTGGGTGGTTTGAATTCTGGCTCTGAGACTTACAATAACTTGAAACTTGTATGACTTAGACAGGTTGTTTAAGCCCTTTGAGCCTTGTTTCCTTATCTGGAAAGTGGGGTTAATGACTCTGCCTTTACATGGACCATTCTAACCTATACATTTCCTCCTACATGTCTTGTTCACCCTTTCATCTCCAGTGCTAAGCACAGTACCTGACGTATAACAAATAATCCATAAACGTGCAGTGAATGAATGGTTGAGTGAATTAACGAATTACCAAAAAAATAGGTTTGATTGTAAATTCTAGGTTGTAAATGGAACATGCAGCAGTGTCTGGCCCTAAGAGACATTTTCATAAGTGTTGGTTTCTTCCCTTCCCTTTCCCTCTGAAACCAAAGCTGAATTTGGGTGCGTCTCTCAAACTGTTGAAGCAACAACATATAAAATGGGTGCTCTCTTTAGGATCCTTCAGTGAAATAGCAGTCACACTTCCGATGACAGACGCTTGATGGATGTTTGAGGGAGCAGTTCCATAATGTTGTTGTTCCACAGAAACGGACCAGGGTAAATTCGACAATCCCTTCTCACAAATTGATCATCGGAATCTATGTACATGTCTTACCTGCTGCTGGAGCCCCGGTAGGGAAGCAATTGTGAGAAAACACAAAGCTTTTTAGAATTCTGTGCATTTAGAAAAGACTGGAAACGGATATACAGCTGAATTTGGAAATACGAATTTCACAAGAGTTAACATGAATTCATGTATTAGTATGACTTAGTTTAATCAGATTGCTTTCCTCACTGTCAGTCAGTCAACAGTATTTACTAAGTACCTGCTGTGTACCAGGGACTGAAGGAGAGGCTGATCAATCTCATCACATCTTAGGCAGGAAACCTTGGGCAGTTCCTGAATTAATGATGATGAGTGAGCCCATGAGCTGGCTGGATAGTTAGATAGATGGGACAACCATTGATTCTAAAAGCAGCCAACCACACTAGTGGTGACCAGTGGGGAGAAGGAAGGAGGCAGGGGCAAATTAGGGCCGTGGGATTAAGAGATACAAACTACTATGTATAAAGTAGATAAGCTCCAAGGATATATTATACAGCACAAGGAATTATAGCCATAATCTTGTAATAACTTTTAATGGAGGATAATCTGTAAAAATACTGAATCACAATGAATTGAAGCTAATATAATGTTGTAAATCAACTATACTTCAACAAAAATAAGTGAAAAATAAAAATACTCAACCGTATTGAGATTAGGAGTACTTAGAAATGTAAATGGCATCAGTTGAAATACTGTCACTGTGTTTTTTATAGCTGTGAGAGAAATATTGAAAAGTGGTAGAGGGGAAGAGGGGTATAAGCAAAAAACACTGTCAAAACAAGTCTTCTTATCGTTCTGGAGATATTGTCTCAAGAAATCAGTCTTTTCTTATTAGAAAAAGTGAAGGTGAGAAATAACTGCTATTATTATTTAATAAGTAAAGTGAGTCAGAGCAGAAAGACCGCCCAGAGTTATATATTTTTCTGGGAGGATAAGGGTGGAGACTGAAGGGGCCAAGTATACTGAAACTCGTTTCCAAATGGGAGAATGTGGTCTTGAGAGTAAGTGCAAAAAACAGACCAATAAGGGAACCATGTGGCAAGAAGGCAGTACACCGGGAGGAAAGGAAACATGGCCCTAGGCAAATGGAATTCATCTTGAAGCAGAGGAAGAGGAGGGGGTAAGAGAAAAGGGGCAGCGGGGGAGAGACAGAGAGAGAGACAGAGAGAAAGACAGAGAGAAAACCAGGAGAGAAATCTACACCTTAAACTAGCCATGTGTCCGTCCTTCCTGTTAAGCAAAGTGGATGGACTATACTAAGTGGTTTTCAGATTGTCCTTTGTACATTTTAGGGGCATGGGAGGGGTCTTCTCAGTGTGTAGGTGTTCAAAAGTGGCTAGAAACTAATGACCCAGGGATGATCTCTAGATCTAACAAATTAGGATTTTCTGACTTTTATCATCCCCCTAATAGGGAAGGAGTGATGATGAAAAGCAAAATAACACTTCTATTTTATGCTTCCAATTAACTGAGAAACTTATTGTACTTGCTAAGTAATCTGTATGTAATGTGATTTGATGATTAGCAATTAACACTAGTATTTCCAAAATCTTGTTAATTTCATGCATGCATCCTTTGGAAGAGGAGTCCTGAATTCGTTTTGACTCATTGAACCACCAAGTTCCAATAGTGGTGTCAGGATGGAATTGGAAATGGACTAAGGTCCTGGAAAGAATTGCTGTACAAGTGATGCCCCCAATAAGCCACATGTTGTATACAAATGATCTTAATTCGGGCAGGTTATGAGCTTAGTGTTGGCATTAGATTTTATTTGATTGGGTAATGTGGAGACTCGCCCTCTCTTAGCTCCAGCGAAGTAAAAATGATTTAATAGACCAGCACCCATAAAGAGGTACCAATGTTTTATAGGCTTTTTTGGTAAAATGAAATGACTCCTCCTAGTGGCAAATTAGGGGGCAGGGCGGACTCTAAGAGAAAGAGGGAAGAAAGGGCAGGGTGACGGTGAACAGCCAGTTAATTCCTTCTGAGCCGATCGTAAGGTGAGTTACTGACTATGCTGGGTTAGGAAAGGATGCACAGAGAGAGGATCTATAGGGCAGACAAAAATAAGGTGTTGACCAGAAACTCTTTTCTGTAGTTCAGAATGCTGACCCCACAGTTCGGATCACAGGTATTTTGGAAGGTGGATGGGTCTTCTAGGTAAAATGAAGGAAATAGCACAAGCTCCTCCCAACTCATTAATAATCAAGAGTGCTTTTTTAGAAAAACTTTCGGTGTGGTTAAGATTGACTAAAAGAATCTAATTCCTATAATTTTATCTTAGCCAATATTATTTTAATAGAAAACTGATTTTAAAAAATTCTTAGTTGTAGGAAACAGTTTATGTTTCATTGTTGGCAAGCAGTAGCTGGCTATGTTGGTAAACTGTCACACAGATGCTGTGGGACACTTTCTCCTTGAAAGAACTGACAGTATTAGAGAAGGAACACAAAAGCCGCTGGAGTGTGTATTGACTTTGTAAATCGTGTTCCGATAAGTGGCTGCCACCACCAGAAAGACCCACGGTCAAGGCTCGGTTCACTCCCCTAGCCCTTCAGCCCCTTGAATTTGCAGAAGCTGCATCTCATCTGCCTGTTAGTTTCAGGGTAGGTTTGTGCTGATAGTATTCTGAAAAAGGTCAATAACTATCTGAAATAATGTTGTGTTACATCCAACACATTAAAAATAAAAAGCTGAAAGCAGTTACTGAATTGTTTTCACCTGGCATTAATGGAGATTGGTTTTTGACCTCTGTTATGTTCATAAATAGTTAATCCCATTATTGTAAAGAAAATGAAGCTATTAGCCTTATTTATAGAAGGATATTTTAAAAGAGTGAACAACTGGGGCCGGAGAATACTTTCTCAGGCTTTTAAACGCAGTTAGGAGATTTTCAACTAAGAAACCTAGAATGGAAATTACTCTTCTAAATGTAATTTGAACACAGTATTTTGTGTATCATTATCTGTGCAGAAACAACTATAAAAACCATACATTTTGAAGCCAAATGATTTTCCCGAATCATATGCCTTTTCTAATCCATACAGCTAAACATTCTGATACCCCCAAGTCTTATTCTGGAGCCATTTGTCAGAATTATATCAAAAGCTTAGTGCTTATGCTGTCATATTATCACCAGGGGCAATACCTTCAAACCCTAAATGAAATAAACATGTATAGTTGTAATTTACCTGCTCACCTCTTTATTTTGTTTTTTTTTTCCCACCGTTCTTTACTGTTTTCTGTAAACAAAGTCACACCTCTGTGACTTCCAGGACTTCGAACAGTTTACGAGAATGTTAGAATCACTTTTGACATTTCAGGGCTTGACACACATGACTAATGATGTCCTTGATAATGCAGGATGTGTTTTGCTGCTTGAAAGCTCTAATGTACTTAAAATTGATGGAAAGAACTAATTTCCTTGAGGTGACAAGTCAGTGTATAGTGAGTTAATTGCATGCACAAACTCTCTTTTCAAGACAAGCCAAGATTTTATTTTCCAGCACAGAATGGTGAGTGCATGATCAGATCCCCTAGGTAACTGAAGCCTTTCCTCCTGGCGGGCAAAGTATTTAGTGTCTGGGTGCATTTCACAGAGTAACCGTCTTCCGTTTAGCATCCTCACTCAGCGAGGATGAGGTCACCCATCATAACCGTGAGTGGCCTGGCCGTGTGAATTAGAGATTTGTTGAAAGGCTGTGGCAACACTGATCCTTGGCTCTTTCCCCGCCCCCTGATACTGAGTTTAATGTAAGACTCCATACGTGTTTTTTGGCCTTATCATTCGAGTCCTTTGTCACATTAACTGAGCCATAGCATCTGTCTCCTTGCTTTTCCTGTTCCACTTCAATCTCTAGAAAATTTGCAGATTTCTTTGCTGTGATTTTCCCACTAACTCTGACCTCCTGGAATGCCTTCTGTCCTCCTGAATCCACTACACTTTTAAGTCCCACCCTTTGAAGGCTTTGCTGACCAGCTTAGGGACCACCTTGGCTGTGTTCGCAGTCCCCTGGATTGTCCTGTCCTGTAATTTCTCTGTGTGCATATCTCCCCACAACCCAGATTCTGGATTCTGAGCTTCTCAAAGGCAGGTTCACTACCATAATTGTGTATATCCCTTCCTTATCCAGTACATATGTGTATATGCAGTTGAAGCAGTTGGGCAAATTGAAAATTAATATCCTGAGTCCATCTCTTTGCCTTTATATTAGCCTGATCCCCTAAACTAGAAGATTATAAGCTTATTGAGGACAGGGACCATGGTTGACATAACTTTCAATCCCCAGCACCCAGAGGCTGAACTGAATTACCTCTTGAACTGAATTAACAAGATATACACGCCTGTTTTAAAGATGTTCAGAAAAAAAAGATATTTCATAGCATTCCTTGATAACTGGGCTTCTGAACATTATTTGTGTTTAACTCAAGTTGTCCTAGCTGAGATGGCTTCTGCTTTGGCTTTGGCAAAACCTTTGGCTGCTGATGACAGCTTGACTTAATCACCACTTCTAATGAGAGTTGCATTATTCAAGTACACAGCCTCGCAATTTAGTTTAAATACTTTAAAATAAAATGACAAATATCCCAAGATACTTTAAATTATATGAATGGGGCATATCCAGCTGGGAACTGTAAGCATGGCTCTTATCATTAAAGCTTTACATGGAGATGTATAGCTGCATTTCCAAATTTCTGAGTCTGAATCTCAGCTTTACCTAGAGAATGCTAGAATCATTGGCTAAAAGTCAAGTCATTTGACTGATCAGCTGACAATATTTCTCTATATTGACTGGTGGATGTACAGCTTCCCACAGCACCCCCTGGTGACAGTCCCCACATTTACCACCCAAAGCCTGTTTGGAACATGATACGGTTGGTGGCTGATGAACAATGTTGAGACATGGCATTAAAACTCACAGAATGTGATTTTCATTTGCCCTGACATTGTCATGGGCATTCCAACCATCTTTGAGAATAAATCCACCAAGAACAGACCCACCCTCAAATTTCCAGGTGACAAGATGTTCATTTCCATTGTCCTTTAAATGTAAATATAGATATAAATACTGAGAAAGATGTACTGTTATTAAAATTCTGTCAAAAGGAGAGCAGGGCTGGGGAACACATAGCCTCTTTCTCCCCCCAGGCGTATCTTCACTGGTCTCCATCACCTAAAGAGACCCTTCCCTGAACCTCAGACCCAAGAAATTTGTTGGACATAGTATGTAGACTAGATTTTACACTCAAGTAAACACACTCTGTGTGCTCCCCAAAAGGCCAATATTTATATATCAAGCTCACCAGGTTAAATTTACTTTCCCACATTAAGTCTGCATGATGAATGGCTTTATCTTGCCTATTAAAGCCTGTTAAATCATAAATCCCCAGGAAGGAGAAAGAGAAAAAATGACTTCTATGAAGAAAACCACCGTGGGACAAACTATTACCATTTAAGATGGTTACACTGAACCACATTTGCTAACAATAATATGCAAAAGACCTTGGAAAACCCATTTACTCTTATTTTCCTTCCGTTTCAATTTCTTTTGCTAACAACAACCAAAAAGGAATGTTGATACAGGAATAGATATTCTAATGACTAACCCAGTATTTCTATTTCCCTATTTTATTACCTCCATAATACAGTATTCCTGGAACCAATTTTACTTATATTCTTATTTGTTAGATGAGTAAAGAAATGACTGAATAAACATGAGTGTGAAAGTGCTGCCATGTTCTAGTAGGGAGGCCCTCCTGCTGACCGAGGCCCCACCTGCTGCTCAGTGTTTAGGACACTCGCTGCTTCTCAGAGGCTCTGCCTCCTGTGGTTGGTGGGGCTCTTGTCCTCCTGCACCACACTTCTATAGAGGTTTGTATTTTGTTTAGGTAACTATTTTAATCTGCTTTGTATTAAAGGCATTTAAGTAGTGCTGGTGGTCACCTAGAGAGCATGTTGTTTAATTTTAAATCTACCCAGATATGGAAACAACCTAAATGGCCATTGACAGATGAATGGATAAAGAAGACGCGGTACATATATACAATTGAATATTACTCAGCCATAAAAATAATGAAATAATGCCATTTGTAGCAACATGGATGGACCTAGAGATTATCATACTAAGCGAAGTAAGTCAGACAAAGAGAAATATCATATGATATCACTTATATGTGGAATCTAAAATATGACACAAATGAACTTATCTACGAAACCGAAACGGACTCACAGACATAGAGAACAGACATGTGGTTGCTAAAGTGGAGGGGGGTAGGGGAGGGATAGATTGGGAGTTTGGGATTAGCAGATGCAAACTGTTACCTATAGAAAGGATAAACAACAAGGTCCTACTGTATAGCACGTGGAACTAGATTCAGTATCCTGTGACAAACCATAATGGAAAAGAATATATATATGTATATGTATAACTGAGTCACTTTGCTGTACAGCAGAAATTAACACAACATTGTAAATCAACTATACTTCAATAAAATTTAAAAAGACTACCCAGATAGTGTTTTTTATTCTTCTTCCTTTGTATTCCACAAAGTGGAGCATAGGGTATTTAGAAGATAGGTTAGCATCAGGTAACCGTATAATTTATAGTCCAACCTGGACACTCTTAAGAGTGAAGGAGGTGGTATTAGAAATATGCTAGGACAGCAGGACCCTCCAGGGCAAACCAGATGTGTGGGCTCCCTAGGAAGCACGAATGATAATTCTGATTTAAATAAGATTGAACATTAATGAGACTGTACAGAGGACACTATGTTTGGGTCTGTTTTCTGATACCTAAGAATAGACTTTAGGGGGTTATCGTGAATAAATTTGTTCTTCGTATTCCTACTGGGGTTACACATTGGAAGACAAGAGAATAAACATGGATGGCAAATTTTTGGATGCTTCAGGCTCCAATCCTTCAGGTGAGAACATAAATAAGGTATGTGGTTTCTATTGTACAGCTTCTGTATACTGGGTGCATTCAGGAAATAACTGTAGCTTAACATGATGGCTGTGTACATGTCTGTCTTTGTTACTACGCTATAACCAACTTCATGGCAGAAAATGTTTGTTATTTATGTTTGTGTCTCTCACAGCCTCTTGAATGTGCAAGTCAAAACACTGTGCTGTGAAATTGTGTGGAATCTTGGAAGAGCTTTGCTAGTTCAGCCTATGCTTAGTGAAGGCTCTTCTATAAAATTATTTAAAAAGAATTTTTTCTCCCTCTTATTATATTTTATTTTTTTTGTTTGGGTATAATTGCTTTACAATCTTGTGTTAGTTTTTGCTGTGCAGTGAAGTGAATCAGCTATATGTATACATATATCCCCACCCTCTTGGACCTCCCTCTCACCCCCCACCCCCATCGCACCCGTCCAGGTCATCACAGAGCACCGAGCTGAGCTTCCTGTGCTTTATAAAAGCATGTTCCCGATAACTATTTTACAGATGGTAGTGTATATATGTCAATCCTAATCTCCCAATTCGTCCCACCCTCCCCTTCCCCCTCTATGTCCATAAGTCCAGTCTCTATGTCTACATCTCTATTTCTGCTCTGCAAATATGTTCACCTGTACAATTTTTCTAGATTCCACATATATGTGTTAATATACGATATTTGTTTTTCTCTTTCTGGCTTACTTCACTCTCTATGACAGACTCTAGGTCCATCCACATCTCTACAAATGTCCCAATTTCATTCCTTTTTATGGCTGTGTAATATTGCATTGTATATATGTACCACACCTTCTTTATCCATTCATCAGTCATTGGACATTTAGGTTGTTTCCATGTCCTGGCTGTTATAAATAGTGCTGCAATGAACATTGGGGTACATGTATCTTTTTAAATTATGGTTTTCTCAGGGTATATGCCCAGTAGTGGGACTGCTGGGTCATATGGTAGTTCTATTTTTAGTTTTTTTAAGGAACCTCCATACTGTTCTCCACAGTGGCTGTATCAATTTACATTCCCACCAACAGTGCAAGAGGGTTCCCTTTTCTCCACACCCTCTCCAGCATTTACTGTTTGTATTGTTTTTTTGATGATGGCCATTCTGACCAGTATGAGGTGATACCTCATTGTAGTTTTGATTTGCATTTCTCTAATAATTAGTGATGTTGAACATACTTTCATGTGCCCATTGGCCATCTGTATGTCCTCGAGATGTCTATTTAGGTCTTCTGCCCGTTCACTGATTTTTTTATTTTTATTTTTATTTTTTTTTGCGGTACGCGGACCTCTCACTGTTGTGGCCTCTCCCGTTGCGGAGCACAGGCTCCGGACACGCAGGCTCAGCGGCCATGGCTCACGGGCCCAGCCGCCCCACGGCATGTGGGCTCTTCCCGGACCGTCGCACGAACCCGTGTCCCCTGCATCAGCAGGCGGACTCTCAACCACTGCGCCACCAGGGAAGCCCCTGATTTGTTTTTGTTTTTGATTGTGTTTTTGTTTTTGATATTAAGCTGCATGAGCTGTTTGTATATTTTGGAGATTAATCCTTTGTCTGTTGCTACTTTGGCAAATATTTTCACCCATTCTGAGGGTTGTGTTTTCATCTTGTTTATGGTTTCCTTTGCTGTGAAAAAGCTTTTAAGTTTCATTAGGCTCCATTTGTTTATTTTTGGTTTTATTTTCATTACTCTAGGAGGTGGGTCAGAAACGATCCTGCTGTGATTTATGTCAGAGTGTTTTTCCTATGTTTTCCTCTAAGAGTTTTATAGTGTCTGGTCTTACATTTAGGTCTTTAATTCATTTTGTGTTTATTTTTATGCATGGTGTTAGGGAGTGTTCTAATTTCATTCTTTTACATGTAGCTGTCCAGTTTTCCCAGCACTACTTATTGAAGAGGCTGTCTTTTCTCCATTGTATGTACTTGCCTCCTTTGTCATAAATTAGGTGACCATAGGTGCGTGGGTTTATCTCTGGGCCTTCTATCCTATACCATTGATCTATATTTCTTTTTTTGTGCCTGTACCATACTGTCTTGATTACTGTAGCTTTGTAGTATAGTTTGAAGTCGGGACACCTGATTGTCCAGCTCCGTTTTTCTCTCTCAAGATTGCTTTGGCTATTTGGGGTCCTTTGTGTTTCCATAAAAATTGTAAAATTGTTTTGTTCTAATTCTGTGAAGAATGCCATTGGTTATTTGAAAGGGATTGCATTGAGTCTGTAGATTACTTTGGGTAGTATAGTCATTTTCACAATATTGATTCTTCCAATCCAAGAACATGGTATATTTCTCCATCTGTTTGTGTTATCTTTGATTTCTTTCATCACTGTTTTATACTTTTCTGAGTACAGGTCTTTTGCCTCCTTAGGTAGGTTTATTCCTAGGTATTTTACTCTTTTTGATGCGATGGTAAATGAGATTGTTTCCTTAATTTCTTTTTCTGATCTTTTGTTGTTAGTGTGTAGGAATGCAAGAGATTTCTGTGCATTAATTTTGTATCGTGCAAACTTAACAAATTCATTGATTAGTTCTAATAGTTTTCTGGTGGCATCTTTAGGATTTTTCTGTGTATGGTATCATGTCATCTGCAAACAGCAACAGTTTTACTTCTTCTTTTCCAATTTGTATTCCTTTTATTTCTTTTTCTTCTCTGATTGCCATGGCTAGGACTTCCAAAACTATGTTGAATAAAAGTGGTGAGAGTGGACATCCTTGTCTTGTTCCTGATTTTAGTGGAAATGCTTTCAGTTTTTCAACATTGAGTATGATACTTGCTGTGGGCTTGTCATATACGGCCTTTATTATCTTGAGGTAGGTTCCCTCTATGCCCACTTTATGGAGAGTTTTTTTTAATCATAAACGGTGTTGAATTTTGTCAAAAGCTTTTTCTGCATCTGTTGAGATGATCATATGGTTTTTTTCCCTTGATTTGTTAATATGGTGTATCACATTGATTGACTTGTGTATATTGAAGAATCCTTGGGACAAATTCCCACTTGATCATGGTGTATGATCCTTTTAGTGTGTTGCTGGATTCTGTTTGCTAGGATTTGGTTGAGGATTTTGGGGTCTATATTCATCAGTGATATTGGCCTGTAATTTTCTTTTTTTTGTGATATCTTTGTCTGCTTTTGGTATCAGGGTGATGGTGGCCTTGTAGAATGAGTTTGGGAGTGTTTCTTCCTCTGCAATTTTTTGGAAGAGTCTTAGAAGGATGGATGTTAGCTCTTCTCTAAATGTTTGATAGAATTCACCTGTGAAGCCATCGGGTCCTGGACTTCTGTTTGTTGGAAGATTTTTAATTACAGTTTCAATTTCATTATTTGTGATAGGTCTGTTTATATTTTCTAATTCTTCCTGATTCAGTCTTGGAAAATTGTACCTTTCCAAGAATTTGTCCATTTCTTTGAGGTTGTCCATTTTATTGGCATATAGTTGCTTGTAGTAGGCTCTTATAATCCTTTTTGTATTTCTGTGGTGTCAGTTGTAATTTCTCCTTTTTCATTTCTAATTTTATTGATTTGCATCCTCTCCCTTTTTTCCTTGTTGAGTCTGGCTAAAGGTTTATCAATTTTGTTTATCTTCTCAAAGAACCAACTTTTAGTTTTATTGATCTTTGCTATTGTTTTCTTCATTTCTATTTCATTTATTTCTGCTCTGATCTTTATGGTTTCTTTCCTTCTGCTGACTTTGAGTTTTCTTTGTTCTTTCTCTAGTTGCTTTAGGTATAAGTTTAGATGTTTATTTGAAATTTTTCTTGTTTCTTGAGGTGAGATTGAATTGCTATAAACTTCCCTCTTAGAACTGCTTTTGCTGTGTCCCATAGGTTTTGGGTCACTGTGTTTTCGTTGTCTTTTGTTTCTAGGTATTTTTTTATTTCCTCTTTGATTTCTTCAGTAATGTCTTGGTTATTTAGTAGTACACTGTTTAGCCTCCATGTATTTGTGTTTTGTATAGTTTTCTTCCTGTAATTGATTTCTAACCTCATAGTCCTGTGGTCAGAAAAGGTGCTTGATACGATTTCAATTTTCTTAAATTTTCCAAGGCTTGAATTGTGACCCAAGATGTGATCTACCCTGGAGAATGTTCCGTGTGCACTTGAGAAGAAAGTGTAATCTGCTGTTTTTGGATGGAATGTCCTATAAATATCAGTTAAATCTGTCTGGTCTGTTATTGTCATTTAAAGCTTGTGTTTCCTTATTCATTTTTTGTCTGGATGATCTGTCCATTGGTGTAAGTGGGGTGTTAAAGTCTCCTGCTATTTTTGTGTTACCCTCGATTTCCCCTTTTATGTTTGTTAGTGTTTGCCTTATGCATTGAGGTGCTCCTATGTTGGGTGCATATATATTTATAATTGTTATATCTTTTTCTTAGATTGATCCCTTGATCATTATGCAGTGTCCTTCCTTTTCTCTTGTAACAGTCTTTATTTTAAAGTCTATTTTATCTGATATGAGTATTGCTCCTCCAGCTTTCTTTTGATTTCCATTTGCATGGAATATCTTTTTCCATCCCCTCACTTTCCGTCTGTTGTCTCCCTAGGTCTGAAGTGGGTCTCTTGTAGACAGCATATATATTGGTCTTGTTTTGTATCCATTCAGTGAGTCTGTGTCTTTTGGTTGGGGCATTTAATCCATTTACATTTAAGGTAATTATCTGTATGTATGTTCCTATTACTGTTTTCTTAATTGTTTTGGGTTTGTGTTGGGGGGGGACTTTTTCTTCTCTTGTGTTTTCTGCCTAGAAAAGTTCATTTAGCATTTGTTGTAAAGCTGGTTTTGTGGTGCTGAATTCTCTTATCTTTTGCTTGTCTGTAAAGCTTTTGATTTTCAGTCAACTCTGAATGAGATCCTTGCTGGGTAGAGTAATCTTCATTGTAGGTTTTTCTCTTTCATTACTTTAAGTATATCCTGCCACTCCCTTCTGGCCTGCAGAGTTTCTGCTGAAAAATCAGCTGATAACCTTATGGGGATTCCCTGGTATGTTATGTTTCGCTTTTCCCTTGCTGCCTTTAATATTTTTTCCTTGAATTTAACTTTTGTTACTTTGATTAATATGTGTCCTGGTATGTTTCTCCTAGGGTTTATCCTGTGTGGGACTCTCTGTGCTTCCTTGTCTTGGATGTGATTCCTTTCCCATGTTAGGGACGTTTTTGACTATAACCTCTTCAAGTATTTTCTCAGACCCTTTCTTTTTCTCTTCTTCCTTTGGGACTCCTATAATTCAAATGTTGGTGCATTTAGTGTTGTCCTAGAGGTGTCTGAGATTGTCCTCAATTCTTTTCATTCTTTTTTTTTTATTCTGCTCCTTGACAGTTATTTCCACCTTTCTATCTTCCAGTTCACTTATTCGTGCTTCTGCCTCAGTTATTCTGCTACTGATTCCTTCTAGTGTATTTTTCATTTCAGTTATTGTGTGTTTCATCACTTTTTGTTTGTCCTTTAGTTCTTCTAGGTGTTTGTTAATCATTTCTTGTATTTTCTCAACCTGTGCCTCCATTCTATTTCCGAAATTTTGGATCATCTTTACTCTGAATTCTTTTTCAGGTAGGTTGCCTGTTTCCTCTTCATTTATTTGGCCTTGTAGGTTTTTACCTTGTGCCTTCATCTGTAACATATTTTTTTGTTGTCTGAATTTTTTTTTTTGGATGGGTGGGACTGTGTTCCTGTCTTACTGGTTGTTTGGCCTGAGGCTTCCAGCCCTGGAGTTCGTAGGCTGTTGTGCAGAGCCAAGTCTTGGTGCTGAGATGAAGACCTCCGGTAGACCTCACTCCGATTAATATTCCCTGGGATCTGAGGTTCTCTGTTAGTCCAATGGTTCGGACTCAGAGCTCCCACCACAGGATCTCAGGCCCAACCTCTTCCCCATGAACCAAGATTTCACAAGCCACGCAGGGAAGCAAAAAAGAAAAAAAAGGCCAGAAAAAAAGGAGCAGAACAATAACAAAGAATAAAAAATAGAATAAGATTAGAACACTAACAGATATGATAGAAAAAAAATATATAGATGAAACAACAACTGGAAGGTAAAACAGAACCACAATAGCAAAAAAGAAGGAAAAAAAAGCTGGAAAATGCCTTGGCTGTTGGGGGCAGGGCTTATGCAGGGGTCGAGGCTTAGGTAGGGGAGGGGTTTAGGTGGGGGGCGGGGCCTGGAAAAGGCCCTGGGGTGGGGGCGGAGCTTAGGCTCAGCGTGGCTTAAGGTGCCCTGAAGTGCCTCTGGCATTTGAGTGTGGATCATCAGGCCCAGGACCTCAGCAGCCTCCCTGGGCCCTGAGTGGTTGGCAGAAACACTTGCTGCGCCTCCCTGCTGATCCTCCGATCCCAGAGGGTCCTTCCCCATTTACCTCTATTCTTCTTACCCCCCTCTCTCCCATGCCCCTAGGACCCAAGGTGCCAGAGGGGGCCTCGGAGGGTGGAGGAACAGGCCCGGGAGCCCAGCAGGCTTCCCGGGGCCCCAGTGGGCAGGGGAAATGGTAGGTGCATTCCCCCGATCCTGTGACCCCCCTCCGCTCCCCCAGCCACCCCTCAGGGACACCGGTACCATCTGGCCTCCACTTCTCCTCCCCCCGCTCACTCCCCCCGACATCCTACCCCGTCACTCGGGAGTTCCTCCTGTCCCCTTGGGTGTCAAGGCCCCCCACCAGCGTCTAGCAGGTGCCCTAGTTGTGGGGAGATGCATATATATTTAGATTTATGTATCTGAATCACTGTGCTGTACACCTGAAACTAACACAACATTGTAGGTCAACTATACTTCAATTAAAAAAAGGGATACCAGTTCAGAGCAAGATCTGCCAGGTGAGGTCTGAGCAGTGCAGTTGACAGCAGTTTATTACCAAGGCTGCTGTCCACAGTGTGCAGGCTGCACACTGTGCAGTGGTGCCTGACAAAGGTGGTGTAGGGAGGCCAAGTTCCAGCCTGTGCTCCCCCCACTAAACCCCCTGCCCGTGTTGTGTCTTCACAGAGGAGGGACATCCATTTTCTCATCATCACAAAGGCATAATACAGGCCTGCCAGTACCAAGTAAATTACTCTGACCTCTTCTCACCTTGCCCACCTTCTAAACTCTGTGCATCGTTAAAATACAGCCTAATATTTCCTACCCTGTTTCCGCAAGTGTATTATTCATGCATCATTTTGACCTTGTGGCTACTGAAAGTCCCTGGGCCTTATTTATATGGGCTTCTGTTCAGCCAGATTTCTGCTATTGTATCTGACATTGATATATGTCATTGAAAAGGATAAAAACTTTCTGCAACTTATACAGATTTTCTTCCACATTGATTTGAAGTTATTAATCAACACTCTTTGGGAATATTTTTTTCAACCAGCTGTTAATCCATCTCACTCCTAGTGCTTTCTCCGTGTTCTTTAAAAGGGTACTTGAAACGGTAAAATCTTTTGCTGAGCTTGTTATTTTATGTCCCTGAATCAGCCAGATTTGGCAACTTTATCTAGGTAAGCAAATATTAATTCTTGGTAATCACATCTTCTTTTGAAGCAGCCACAATTTATTTAATATATGCTTTAGAATTTTTAATTTTTTTAATGAAGTATCAATGATTTACAGTGTTGTATTAATTTCTACTGCACAGCAAAGTGACTCAGTTATACATATATATACATTCTTTTTCATATTCTTTCCCATTATGGTTTATCACAGGGTATTGAATCTAGTTCCCTGTGCTATACAGTAGGACCTTGTTGTTTATCCATCCTATATGTAATAGTTTGGGGTTAGTAGATACACATTAGAATTTAATTAAGGCATGATATCAAGCTCACCAATTTCTGAAGTCTGTTTTCTTTCCTCACTTATCATCCCCACTCCTTTTGTAAATCAGGACGTTTATTTCTCTCTGGATACCTGGCAGCTCTCCTATTCTTCTTAAATCTCCAGGGGATATCTGTGAAGACAGCTGCCCGGTCACTCATTTTGTCCACCTATTCCTCTTACCTCCTTTTCTGGAGCATTACAGAAACCAGAGTAAGAAGGCTGGAGAACCCTTGAGGGTGGGCCTGTGACCCCACATTCCCCAGAGATTCCCAAGAGAACAGGAATCGAGCTTGCTTCTCAGAGTCATTGGACAAGAGTCAAGGGACAAGCAACAGAAGGTGGTTTACTTCACCATAAATATTGGACTTGGTCAAGATGATGACTTCTGAGATTTGTGAGGAGCCCACCTCTCCCCACCGACTGCTTCTGCTCTTTGGAGGGTCCCCAAGTGCTGACTCCATTTAAACACAGTGTTTTACTCCATGGGGAAGCTGAATGTCTCCTAGTCTCCGTATATAAAAGGAGAATATCATTTGTACTGTGAGAACTTGAGATTAGAAAGTATTTATTCTCATATCTGAGAAGAACCAGCTCATTCATAGCTAGCCTATTAGTGTAAGAAATACCCCTTTCTGCTCACTCTCACCGCATGAGAAAGTCCAACATCTTTATCTGCACAAGTTACTTAATAGTGACTAGAAAAGCACAATTTTACCAGAAAGGAAGACTAAGTAGGCTGTACAGTAGGACACGTGAGACTTTGCTGCAATAACAAAAGACCCCCAAATTAAGTGGCTTAAAATAAGCTTAATTCTCACCCACCTGCTATGTTCACTGAAGGCTGATCAGAGGGCTTTTCTCCACAGCATCACTGTTCATACTCTGAGGCTCAAGGTGATAGAAAATCTTCTCTCTGAACAGTGGTGGTTGCTGGGACAGAGAGAAAGGAGTGTTATGAAGCATGACTATGCCTTAAAGCTCTGCTCTGAAGTTACACACAACACGTTCCTCAATTTAATGGCAGCAGCAAGTCACACTGAGCTTCATGTGGGCAGGAAGTACAACCCACTATGTACTGAAAATGGAGAGGACTGAAATATGTGTGAACAGCCAAATTAACCAGTTGAAAAGGTTTTCCTATTGAGATAGAAGTAACAGAATTGACAGATGCAAACTTTATCAGAAAGGTAAGAAGATTTTTTTTAAGTGATGCAATTAGAATCTCCAAATTCTAGAAGTAAGAAAAAAAATACTTTGCAAATTAGAAAAAAAATCAGCACACAATTTGAAAGAATAGTCTCTTCTGAAGACCAACTATGATTCCTAGGAGATCAAGTGTAATGATCATCTCACAACACAGAGCAAAAATACAAAGAAATGAATATACTGAGTGAAAATATGTGATGTAGAAGGCAGTTCCAAGACATTTAATTTGCAAATTAAAATTTTCTGGGGACAGGGGAAGGAACAGATAAAGGAGCAATAATAATTTTTAAAAAAGAAGAAGAAAATTTCCTTAAGATAAAGAAAGACTTAAAATTTGTTTGAAAAATATAATTCAGGTCCAGGCTGGTTTCATGAAAAAACAAAAGTATGTGTATATACATACATATGTGCAGACATGCATATATCCACAAATATTTATACACACATATAAATATATACACACATGTAAACACATCCGTGGGTGTGTATGTTTTATATGTATAGCACTATGTATAAATAAAATCCACACATACACACAGGGCTGTGTGTATATAGCAGAATGTATGGTATATATGTATAATCTCTATCTCCTGGTGAAATTCTGGAAGCACATGGACACAGAAATTTTTCTAAGCTTCCAGAGAGAAAGAATATATTTCTTAGTTGGGAAGGAGAATCAGACCAGCACTAGCCTGCAATCACTGAAGCTAGAAAGCAGTGGGGTGTTGAGAGAGCATTGAGATTTCGCTCATCAACCAGAGAAAAGACATGCAAAGCCTCAGGCTGCCATCTATTCTTATGCTCTGTCTGTGAAAGTATTGGATGAACTAACATAACCAAATGAAAATTGAACCAGAATAGACATTTCAAGACGGAGGACAGTGATGAACAGTGAATTTCACAATATATAGTTAAATACTTTCTTATCAAAATCACTCTATGAATGTGTTACTCTTTTTTTGACCAATTTATAAATGGGAAAACAGAGGTTTAGAGCAGATTAGCATTCACAGTAGCTGAGTTGGAATCGAGATGAAGCAGTTTGAGGGTAGAGCCATGGTCTTAGTTACCTGACAATGTGACTTTCCTTGAAGCCTGGGTGTCTTAGTCTGTACTGGCTGCTATAACAAAATACCACAGACTGCACGGCTCACAGAGAGCAGAATGTACTTCTTCTTGTTCTGGAGGCTGGAAGTCTGAGATTGGGGGTCAGCAGGGTCCAGTGAGGACCCTCCTCCAGCTGTGACTTCTCCTTGGTCCTCACATGGCAAAAGCCTCTTTTATAGACCTAGTCACCTCCCAAAGACTCCAGCTCCTCATGCCATCACACTGAGCATTAAGATTTCAACATATGAACTTGGGGAGGATACAAAACTTTCAGAAAATAGCACCTGGGTGGGGGAGGGTACTGCTTAGGTGAAACAAGAAAACTAGGAGTTATAGAAGAAAGAGAGACACATTGGTCAACAAAAAGTGTTTGACAAAAGATACCAAAGACAGGATCTAAAGATCAAAAGTAGACTTGGAAAAAAGTATTTCTAACACAGGGCAGGACAAAAGTTAATGTAACTAATATGATTGCACCAAATGATATAAAACTAAAAAGTGGACAAAGTATATGAACAGGCCATTCACAGAAGAAAGAATGCAAACTGCCTATAACTTACAAAAATGTCACTCGCCTCATTTGTAATCTGGGTGGCACAAATTAAAATAACATTGGAATAAAATTTTTCACTCTTTCAATTGGCTATGATTAAAATCAGGTGTACCATTCACCATATAACTGACGAGGACTCCGCTTTGTGTATCCTTTCATATGTTTATGATCGCAGCATAAATTTATCTATTAAGGAAAATAAAATCTGGTAGCATGTATGAAAATTAAAAAATACACACCCAGTAAGCCCACTGGGAAACATAGTTCTATAGAAGTCACAACTTATTACATCAAGACGTCAGTGTACTGGTGAGTGTTTAACCAATGGCTCTCAAGAAAAAAAGAGAGGAAGAAAGGAAAAGAAGAATGAAAATCTCTCATTTGTAGCACTTGCCAGTTTCTATGCTGTAAATACTCCCACCATGGCCAAGTTCAAACTAGGAACATGCAGACTTGGGGAAAGATGCACACAATCCTACAGGCACACTCTAGCACACTGCTGCTTCTAGACGTGTGCACAACGTGTGCACAACGTTGACTGCAACGTTGCTATGATCCCATAACTTTGTCTCCTGGATTCTCTTTGTATTGTTAGACTTGTTTTAAAAAAAACATTTCATACTTTTCTAGTTTTTGACATTCTTATAAAAATTGTTAAAGAATGAGATTTACTACTGTCATTGTTTGCATATGACATGATACTATACATAGAGAATCCTAAAGATGCTACCAGAAAACTACTAAAGCCAATCAATGAATTGGTAAAATAGCAGGATATAAAATTAATGCACAGAAATCTCTTGCATTACTATACACTAATGATGAAAAATCTGAAAGAGAAAATTGTGCCTATATAATGAAGCCTCCATAAAAACCTAAGAGGACAGGGTTTGGAGAGTTTTCACGTTGGTGAACACGTGGAGGTTTGGGGAGGGTGACTCACCTAGAGAGGGATTGGAAGCTCTGAGCCCTTTCTCCATACCTCTCCCAGTCGTCTCTTCTGTCGGGCTGTTTCTCAACTGTATCTTGTTATGAAAACCCAGTAATCTAGAGATGATGGATATTCACTAAACTTACTGTGGTCATCATTACATGATGTATAGGAGGCAGAAAGAGGAAAAAAGAACTCATGACACACAGGAGCTTCTACTGAAAGAGACCAGTAGATAAGGTCACCAAACACCAGAAATACTGAGTTTTCCATTTAGAGTCAGGGAAGAGAGAAATGGGAGACTTAATTCTTACATCGCTTATGTGTGTATGTGTATGCTTCTTTGTGTGATTTTGTCTGCATAGGTTTGCTTTTACCATTTGTCCAAGGGTTCTGTCTGTCCATTGTTTTTTAGCATAGTTTTTAGTGCTTGTTTTCACTGGTGGATAAGTTTATTGGATGGTTGCTCTCTTCTATTTTTTCTTTTTATTTAAAATTTTTTTATTTTAATAATATATTTTTATTTTAATAACTTTATTTTATATTCTTTTCTTTCTTTCTTTTTTTGTTCTCTCCCTTTTCTTCTGAGCCATGTGACTGACAGGGTCTTGGTGCTCTGGCCAGGTGTCAGGCCTGAGCCTCTGAGTTAGGAGAGCTAAATTCAGGACATTGGTCCACCGGAGACCTCCCAGCCTCTCATAATATCAATCAGCAACAGCTCTCCCAGAGATCTCCATCTCAACATTAAGACCCCGCTCCACTCAGTCACCAGCAAGTTCCAGTGATGGACATCCCACACCAAAAAACTAGCAAGACAGGAGCACAACCCCACCCATTCGCAGAGAGGCTGCCTAAATTCATAAGTTCACAGACACCCCAAAACACACCACCAGACACGGTCCGGCCTGCCAGAAAGACAAGATCCAGCCTCATCCACCAGAACACAGGCACCAGTCCCCTCCACCAGGAAGCCTACACAACCCACTGAACCAACCATACCCACTGGGGGCAGACACCAAAAACAACGGGAACTATGAACCTTCAGCCTGTGAAATGGAGACCCCAAACACAGTAAGTGAAGCAAAATGAGAAGACAGAGAAATACACAGCAGATGAAGGAGCAAGGTAAAAACCCACCAGACCAAACAAATGAAGAGGAAATAGGCAGTCTACCTGAAAAAGAATTGAGAGTAATGATAGTAAAGATGATCCAAAATCTTGGAAATAGAATAGAGAAAATACAAGAAACGTTTAACAAGGACCTAGAAGAACTAAAGAGCAAACAAACAATGATGAACAACACAATAAATGAAATTAAAAATGCTCTAGAAGGAATCAATAACAGAATAACAGAGGCAGAAGAAAGGATAAGTGACCTGGAAGATAAAATAGTGGAAATAACTACCACAGGGCATCATAAAAAAAAAAGAATGAAAAGTCTTGAGGATGGTCTCAGAAACCTCTGGGACAGCATTAAACATACCAACATTCAAATTACAGGGGTCCCAGAAGAAGAAGAGAAAAAGAAAGGGACTAGGAAAATATTTGAAGAGGTTATAGTTGAAAACTTCCCTAATATGGGAAAGGAAACAGTCAATCAAGTCCAGGAAGCGCAGAGAGTCCCATACAGGATAAATCAAATGAGAAACACGCCAAGACACATATTAATCAAACTATCAAAAATTAAATACAAAGAAAAAATATTAAAAGCAGCAAGGGAAAAGCAACAGATAACATACAAGGGAATCTCCATAAGGTTAACAGCTGATCTTTCAGCAGAAACTCTGTGAGCCAGAAGGGAGTGGCAGGACATATTTAAAGTGATGAAAGGGAAAAACCTACAACCAAGGTTACTCTACCTGGCAAGGATCTCATTCAGCTTTGACAGAGAAATTAAAAGCTTTACAGACAAGCAAAAGCTAAGAGAATTCAGCAACACCAAACCAGCTTTAGCTTTACAACAAATGCTAAAGGAACTTCTCTAGGCAGGAAACAAAACAGAAGAAAAGACTTACAATAACAAACCCAAAACAATTAAGAAAATGGTAATAGGAACATAGATATCGATAATTACCTTAAATGTAAATGGATTAAATGCTCCAACCAAAAGACATAGACTGGCTGAATGGATACAAAAACAAGACCCATATATATGCTGCCTACAACAGACCCACTTCAGACCTAAGGACGCATACAGACTGAAAATGAGGGGATGGAAAAAGATATTCCATGCAAACGGAAATCAGAAGAAAGCTGGAATTGCAATAATCATATCAGATAAAATCGACTTTAAAATAAAGTCTATTACAAGAGACAAAGAAGGACACTATGTAATGATCAATCCAAGAAGAAGATATAACCATTGTAAATATTTATACACCCAACATGGGAGCACCTCAATACATAAGGCAAATGCTAACAGCCATAAAAGGGGAAATTCACAGTAACAAAATAATAGTAGGGGACTTTAACACCCCACTTTCACCAATGGACAGATCATCCAAAATGAAAATAAATAAGGAAACACAAGCTTTAAATGACATATTAAGCAAGATGGACTTAATTGATATTTATAGGACATTCCAGCCAAAAACAACAGAATACACTTTTTTTCTCAAGTGCTCATGGACCATTCTCCAGGAGAGATCATATCTTGGGTCACAAATTAAGCCTTGGTAAATTTAAGAAAATTGAAATGTATCAAGTATCTTTTCTGACCATAACATATCAATTACAGGAAAAGAAATGTAAAAAATACGAACATATGGAGGCTAAACAATATGTTACTAAATAACCAAGAGATCACTGAAGAAATCTAATAGGAAATCAAAAAATACCTAGAAACAAATGACAATGAAAACACGATGACCCAAACCTATGGGATGTAGCAAAACAGTTCTAAGAGGGAAGTTTATAGCAATAAAATCCTACCTCAAGAAACAAGAAAAATCTCCAATAAACAACCTAATCTTACACCTAAAGCAATTAGAGAAAGAAGAATTAAAAAACCCCAAAGTTAGCAGAAGGAAAGAAATCATGAAGATCTGATCAGAAATAAATGAAAAAGAAATGAAGGAAACGGTAGCAAAGATCAATAAAACTAAAATCTTGTTCTTTGAGAAGATAAACAAAATTGATAAACCATTAGACAGACTCATCAAGAGAAAAAAAGAAAAGATTCAACTCAATAGAATTAGAAATGAAAAAGGAGAAATTACAACTGACACTGCAGAAATGCAAAGGATCATGAGAGATTACTACAAGCAAGTATATGCCAATAAAATGGACAACCTCGAAGAAATGGACAAATTCTTGGAAAGGTAACAATTTTCCAAGACTGAGCCAGGAAGAATTAGAAAATATAGAGACCTATCACAAGTAATGAAATTGAAACTATAATTAAAAATCTTCCAACAAACAAAAGTCCAGGACCAGGGCTTCTCTGGTGGCGCAGTGGTTGAGAGTCCGCCTGCCGATGCAGGGGACACGGGTTTGTGCCCCGGTCTGGGAAGATCCCACATGCTTCAGAGTGGCTGGGCCCGTGAGCCATGGCCGCTGGGGATGCACGCCCGGAGCCTGTGCTCCGCAACTGGAGAGGCCACAACAGTGAGAGGCCCGCATACTGCAAAAAAAAAAAAAAAAAAAAAAAAAAAAAAAAAGTCCAGGACCAGATGGCTTCACGGGTGATTCTGTCAAACATTTAGAGAAGAGCTAACATCCATCCTTCTAAGACTCTTCCAAAAAATTGCAGAGGAAGAAACACTCCCAAACTCACTCTACAAGGCCACCATCAACCTGATACCAAAAACAGACAAAGATATCACAAAAAAAGAAAATTACAGGCCAGTATCACTGATGAATATAGACCCCCAAAATTCTCAACCAAATCCTAGCAAACAGAATCCAGCAACCCATTAAAAGGATCACACACCATGATCAAGTGGGATTTGTCCAAGGAATGCAAAGATTCTTCAATATACACAAATCAGTCAATGTGATACACCATATTAACAAATTGAAGGATAAAAACCATATGATAAACTCAATAGAAGCAGAAAAAGCTTTTGACAAAATTCAACCCCAATTTATGAAAAAACCCTCCAGAAAGTAGGCATAGAGGGAACTTACCTCAACATAATAAAGGCCATATATGACAAACCCACAGCCAACGTCGTTCTCAATGGTGAAAAACTGAAAGCATTTCCACTAAGATCAGGAACAAGACAAGGTTACACACTCTCACCACTGTTATTCAACATAGTTTTGGAAGTTTTAGCCATGGCAATCAGAGAAGAAAAGGAAAGAAAATGGTACAAATCGGAAAATAAGAAGTAAAGCTGTCACTGTTAGCAGATGACATGATACTATACATAGAGAATCCTAAAGATGCTATCAGAAAACTACTAGAGCTAATCAATGAATTTGGTAAGGTGGCAGGACACAAAATTAACGCACAGAAATCTCTTGCATTCTTATACACTAATGATGAAAAATCTGAAAGAGAAATTAAGGAAACATTCCCATTTACCATTGCAACAAGCAGAATAAAATACCTAGGAATAAACCTACCTAAGGAGACAAAAGACCCGTATGCAGAAAACTATAAGACACTGATGAAAGAAATTAAAGATGATACAAACAGATGGAGATATATACCATATTCTTGGATTGGAAAAATCAACAATGTGAAAATGACTAAACTACCCAAAGCAATCTACAGATTCAATGCAATCCCTATCAAACTACCAATGGCATTTTTCACAGAGCTAGAACAAAAAATTTCACAATTTGTATGAAAACACAAAAGACCCCGAATAGCCAAAGCAATCTTGAGAAAGAAAAACGGAGCTGGAGGAATCAGGCTGCCTGCCTTCAGACTATACTACAAAGCTACAGTCATCAAGACAGTATGGTACTGGCACAAAAACAGAAATATAGATCCATGGAACAGGGTAGAAAACCCAGAGATAACCCCACACACATATGGTCACCTTATGTTTGATAAAGGAGGCAAGAATATACAGTGGAGAAAAGACGGCCTCTTCAATAAGTGGTGCTGGGAAAACTGGACAACTACATGTAAAAGAATGAAGTTAGAACACTCCCTAACACCATACACAAAAATAAATTCAAAATGGATTAAAGACGTAAATGTAAGTTCAGACACTATAAAACTCTTAGAAGAAAACATAGGCAAAACACTCTATGTCATAAATCACAGCAACATCCTATTTGACCCACCTCCTAGAGAAAGGGAAATAAAAACAAAAATAAACAAATGGGACCTAATGAACTTAAAAGCTTTTGCACAGCAAAGGAAACCATAAGACAAAAAGACAACCCTCAGAATGGGAGAAAATATTTGCAAGTGAAGAAACTGACAAAGGATTAATCTTCAAAATTTACAAGCAGCTCATGCAGCTCAATATCAAAAAACAAACAACCCAATCCAAAAATGGGCAGAAGACCTAAATAGTCATTTCTCCAAAGAAGATATACAGACTGCCAACAAACACATGAAAGAATGCTCAACATCACTAATCATTAGAGAAATACAAATCAAAACTACAATGAGGTATCACCTCATACCGTTCAGAATGGCCATCATCAAAAATCTACAAACAGTAATGCTAGAAAGGGTGTGGAGAAAAGGGAACCCTCTTGCACTGTTGGTGGGTATGCAAACTGATACAGCCTCTATGGAGAACAGTATGGATGTTCCTTAAAAAACTACAATTAAAACTATCATATGACCCAGAAATCCCACTACTGGGCATATACCCTGAGAAAGCCATAATTCAAAAAGAGTCATGTACCACAATGACTCTTTAGTTCACTGCAGCACTATTTAAAATAGCCAGGATATGGAAGCAACCTTAGTGTCCATTGACAGCTGAGTGGATAAATAAGATGTGGGACATATATACAATGGAATATTACTCAGTCATAAAAGAAACAAAATTGAGTTATTTGTAGTGAGGTGGATGGACCTAGAGTCTGTCATACAGAGTGAATTAAGTCAGAAAGAGAAAAACAAATACCGTATGCTAACACATATGTAGGGAATCTAAAAAAGAAAAAAAAAGTTTCTGAAGAACCTAGGGACAGGACAGGAGTAAAGACACAGACTTTGAGAATGGACTTGAGGACATGGGGAAGGGTAAGCTGGGACGAAGTGAGAGAGTGGCATGGACTTATATATACTACCAAATGTAAAATAGAGAGCTAGTGGGAAGCAGCCATATAGCAGAAACTAACACACCATTGTAAAGCAATTATACTCCAATAAAGATGTAAAAAAAAAAAAAAAAAACTAAAAATAGAACCACCATATGACCCAGCAGTCCCACTACTGGGCATATACCCTGGGGAAACCATAGTTCCAAAAGAGTCATGTACCACAATGTTCATTGCAGCACTATTTACTATAGCCAGGAAATGGAAGGAACCTAAGTGTCCATCTACAGCTGAATGGATAAAGAAGATGTGGCACATATATACAATGGAATATTACTCAGCCATAAAATGAAATGAAATTGAGTTATTTGTAGTGAGGTGGATGGACCTAGAGTCCATCATACAGAGTGAAGTAAGTCAGAAAGAGAAAAACAAATACCGTATGCTAACACATATATAGGGAATCTAAAAAAAAAAAAAAGTTTCTGAAGAACCTAGGGACAGGACAGGAGTAAAGACACAGACTTTGAGAATGGACTTGAGGACATGGGGAAGAGTAAGCTGGGACGAAGTGAGAGAGTGGCATGGACTTATATATACTACCAAATGTAAAATAGATAGCTAGTGGGAAGCAACTGCATTGCACAGGGAGACCAGCTTGGTGCTTTGTGACCACCTAGAGGGGTGGGATAAGGAGGGTGGGAGGGAGTCGCAAGAGGGAGGGGATATGGTGATATATGTATATGTATAGCTGATTCACTTTGTTATACAGTAGAAAGTAACAAAAAAATGTAAAGCAATTATACTCCAATAAAGATGTTAAAAAAAAACAGAATGAGTTTTACTGAGTATTCTACAATTACCCCATAAAGCCTTCAGCATTTTAGGATCTGGTTTATTGGGCTCTGGTGTGTCAGACTCAGTCAAGTGCTTCATGACCCTTTCCTCATCCTCTCTTAGACATTGTAAAGAAATCTGACAGCTCCATTAACAAAGTGAATCTTCAATATTCCAAGGTTGGCAAAGGAGTGATGGGTAACTTCCTTTGTAACCTTGGAGGTTCTGTGCGTGATTGCATCAAAGGATCTTCCGGTTTTACTTCAGTGTTAATGCCACCAGAATGCAAGTTTCATGCTGTCAGTGACCATGTTGTCTTCCTCTCCAAAGTTTGCAGAAATTCAAAGGATTGTACAATTCCTGGCACTTGGGAGTGACTTAATAAATGACCAATCTGCTTGTATATAACTAAATAAGTAGATTTTGTCTTTGCCGCGCTTGACCCTTTTGTTTGAAAACCATCTTGATAGAGAAATGACAGCAAAAGAGCTTTTCTACTCCTTGTCTGCTGTGAACATTTGCTCTGCTACAGGTAGCTGTACTGCCCTACCTTTGTTTTCCTTTTCTCCTTGAGCTTAAAAGTAGGACTCATAGAAGAAAAAGGCTCTTGTGTTTCTTTATATTTTTCTGAAAATTGTTTGGTTCTTTCTCAGCCTTTCTGACACTATGTGTCCTTCACGTTGCCCATGCTTACTGTCTTTGTTCTAACCCTTTGGAAAGATTAGCTCATCAGAGCTTTCTGGGCAGCCACCTATCATACACATCTACTCCTGTTTTCTTCATTTGGATCTTATGATAATATTAGAATTTTTCCCTTTAATAATCTCTAGCTTCTTTTGAGCCATCTCCCTTTTTCATTTCTCAAGCCATGTTGTCCTGGTTCTTTGTTTTGTTCGATAAGCTCAGTATTTATGATTTTTCAGCCTCCTTAGCCTACTGGAAATGAGTGTCACTAGATCTTGGAGTGTGTTCCTCAGGTTTATACCTATCTTTGCTTCTCAGCTCAGAAGCCCTGGGTCTGTGGTATAAGGCAGTTGTCCCCCAACTTTTTGGCAAGAGGGACCGGGTTCGTGGAAGACAGTTTTTCCATGGATGGAGGGGAGGACGGTTCAGGCGGTAATGCCAGCAATGGCGAGAGGCAGAGGAAGCTTCTCTCGCTCGCCCGCCACTCACCTCCTGCTGTGCGGCCCAGTTCCTAACAGACTGCAGACCGGTAGCAGTCTGTGTCCTGGGGGTTGGGGACCCCTGGTATATGGGACAGGCATTTCACTGTCCTTCACAGTCTGGTGATGAGGTAGTGTTTGCTGAGTGCCCACTATCTGTCTGTCTGAGTCAGTGTTGCCTATTTTAATATAAGCTCTTAGGAAAAAACAAATGTCAGAGGATATAATATAGTGTGTTCCTATGGGCACTTAAATACTGTGTGTGCTTGTGTGTAGTGTATGTGTATAAAGAAAATATTTTATTTACATGTTTTTAACGGAAAAGTTCTGAAATAGGTTGATACTTCAGTATTTAAGTAATTCCAAGTACTTTTAAAATAGTGTAGTATCTGTGAGCAGCAGCTACAGAGGGTTGTGGAATAAACCTTAGAGTAACAGACAGAGCGACTCAATTTCATTGTAGAACTCTTTCTCAAGTTAGAAATAAACTATAAAAGGGTTCACAAAATTGGTCATATCTCTAGAGTGCCTGTTTTATCCTTTTTGCCAAAGCCATGCAAAGAAGAGAAACCAGGAAATCTGGAAAGGGAAAAAGGGAATATTCTGTGCTAAGTAGTCTGGCAGACAGGAGAGATGTATTCTGTTAATTTCAATGTCAGAGAAAGTGAAAAAAATATGAAGAAAGTCCACGTGGAGTTAGACCCTCATAATGCCGAGTAGATGATTTTTGAGCAAAGAGCCCCACCCAAAACACAGACACACATAGACACACACAGAGGTAAAAAACTTAGGTGGCAGGAGGTCTAATCAGGTTTATCTGTGATCACGCTTAGAGTGAGCAGTGACTGATAACAGTGTAAGGTTTGTAAATGGGGCACCTAATGGTACTAGGTATTTGAATTTCTTTGCTATTACTCTGTGTATTGTTTGATTAAATATAAAGAAAGATACTTGTTTTAATAAGCAGGTCTATTTTATGAAAATAAACCTTACCTAAGTGGAATTATTGTTCTATTTATATGTGTTCTAGCCTAGGAAACCATTGTTAAACCACTACTGAAAATCTAAATCATATATGTATTTAGGAAGAAATAAATAGCCTCATTCTGTAAAGCCATGCCTAGAAAATGACAGTAAATGTCATTGTCATTAGCTCTTACACTCTGATTAGGGACAGATAAACCTGCCAAAGAATCTTTGTCTTGAAATCTGTGGCCTAAACATTCCATTGTCTGAACTCAGGAGACAGAGCTTAAATCTCTAAGGGATCTGGGATTATTCACTGAGTTACTCTTTGCTTCACCCACAAAAATGGACATACTCTTTGTCCATTGCCAGATTCCCAAGGGGGTATAAAGAATGGCGTCTTTCCAGCTCTACAGAACATATATAAATAATCGTTTTAATTGAACCCTCTCCTTGGGCAGATAGGCCCTGTGATATGACAGGTTCCTTCTTATCTCTATTACCTTTAATGGGAATGCCTACTCTCATCTGTCGGGCTCATATGTTAGTATCTTCACGGGGTCCTCATGGATCTGCCAACCTGGAAAGATGTGATTTCTCACCAGCTTCGCATTCCAGTTGTGTAACAAACTCAGAAGGCCAGGCAGATCCATTTGGCTTTTCATGTTGCCCAGCACAGTGATGAACTCACCCCACTTTCTCCAGTGAAAGCACCGAGAAGAATCTTCAAAGGTCGATGTGTTTTAAAATGATGACCAGACATGAATTTGGGCCTAATTCAATTCAACAAGTTACTACAAGGACACCTACTAAGTATAGAACATTCTAGTCAGTGTTTACTAGGTGGAATGTTTCCGAATGCCAATAGTACTTGGTCTCTTTTCTCAAGGAGCTTAAAATGCAATTTAGCAGGTAACAGAATACATTTTAGTACTAGTGAAAAAAAGTTATGGTGACTGAGACCAAATTGCCAAGGAGAGATTAACTTTTTCTGATAGAATCAGGGCTAAGTAGACAGAGAAGGTGATTGGAAGTAAGCCTTGAGGACTTAAATTTATGACTGTTGTTATTTCTGCAGCTTTAAAGCTAAGGGCCTACTTAGATATAGGTGACAATGGCCACCGAAGAGTGCCGTTTGTTGGATGAATGGGCCTGAACGGGTAGGGTCAGTGTCTAACCCCGTGAGTGTTCACTAAGTCTTTAAACAAATGAGAAGCTTTAAACAAATGAGGAAGCAGAGGAGGGAACTTCCTGAGAGAAGAGTCTTCCCAGAGCCTGGTTAAATGACAATGCTGTGCGTGCTTCACACAGACTTTCTGAGGAGGCTGATCTCCACGTGGTGGCCATGGAACCGGGGTGGGAACCTGAGAGAGAAGTGGGATTCTAGAGCATCAGGTCCTAACAGGAGACAAGATGTGAAGAACAGACAAGAACAAAGGAAAGGAAGTGCAGATGAATGAGAGAAAGTAGCCAATAAACACATTTTAACAAATAGGGCCCCGTTTTTAGCCTTAGATTTGAAGGGAACTTTATGTTTGGGCAACTATCGGTTTTGCTGATACTTTACAATGCTGACTCTTACCTAGCATTCCAAATATTTTTATGCAGTTTTGCTTTCATAGAAGATAATGTTGGATTCCTGAGTGTTTTACCTTGACAGTGTTGATATCCATAAGCCCTGTTTAGACAAACAGTGGTTTGGGATAATTTTGTTTGTCTACCTAAGTATCATTCTTTCCCTGCAGACATCAGACAGTACTGCTGGTGGTCCTGACGACCGATCATTGGTTTCAGAACTGTCAGACGAAAAGAGAACCGAATTCTAATTTTATATAATAAACCAGAATGCAGGGCACTTCATACAGTAGTTTTTAAAAAAAGAAAATTAGTGGATCCTTTGGATTTTGTTGAAAAGTATAAATTATCTTTTGGATTTTATATAAGAGAGAAAGTCTGTTAGTGTTTTTTCTTCCTGCCTCTTCCCGGTTTATATAAATTAAGACAGGGACACATCAATTTCATTAGTCATTAACAACAACAAAATAACACCAGCCTACTGGTTAATATTGAATATATCGATGAAACCAATACAGAGAAAGCACTTTGTGATCCAAGAGTTTAGTAGGAACTAGAGCTTCACGGAAAAGTTTACTGGCCAGGAGTCAGGAAACCTAGCTCTCTATTTTGACTTTGCCACCCACCAGCAGGGACCAGACTACACTGCTTTTTTCTCTGGGTCTCTGTGTCCATGTTGGTAAAATTTAGTGTTTAAACACTTGTTTCTTGGTTATGAATATGTTTACATTGAAACCATTGCAATTTGACTCTTTCTACCTCTATAATTTTATCCATAGAGGAAACCTAGGAATTTGGTAACTTACAAGCCAAATCTGCCTGCTCGATGTGTCTTGTTTGCCAGCACAGGAATTACAAAAATTTATAGTTGCCAATATTTTAATATCAGGAAGCTTGCCGTAAATAATCTAGATTTCTGACTTCTTTTGAAAAATGGAAAGATCTGGCATCCCCAGGCCTTAATCCCTCCATGACAAGTGACCACTGGAATGGAAATCATGTGATATCAGATTTCACATGCACCCACCCAGCCCTCTTCATTGGCTCTGTTACCTCCAGGGCTTTTGAGTTCATGTGAGTTTGTGACTTCTGGATTAAATTAAAGATTTCTTCTCCAAAATCAAGGCATTTACAAGTTTGCTGCATAGCACAGCGTGTGGGCTATTCCCCTGGCCTCCTCCTCAGGGCATCCATGGGAGTGCAAGGCATAGTGGTGTGGTACCTCTTTTACGGGGCTTTTATAGACAGAGGATTTCTCCAGGGTTAGTGACATTTCAACTTCAGGAGGGTGAGAGGAGTTGTAATTGGCCCTGTCACCATTTGGGTTTGATGCTGGCACCTCATGTGTTTGCCCTGGTTGAGTAATCTGTTTGCATCTGGGTAGACCACACGCAATCAAACGTGAACTCTGTTTGTATTCATATCTTCCCTGGGAACTTGATTTCTGTGGGTCACAGCTTTGGAAAGATTGATAGATTGGAAATTTACTGGTATATTCTTGGATGCAAAAACTCACTTGAACCCATTTTGGGAGCTGACCTTAATAACCTTCCTCAGACTACAGCAAAAGAGCCTTTCTCATTGATGGCTCCAGTAGATTAGACCAACTGCATGAGCATCACGTCTGAATACAAAATGTTTGGTGTCATGAAGACATTCAGTATTCCCATCTTGTAGGTGAGGCAATCAAAACCGAGCATTGTCTAAGGTTACATTAGCTCAGTAAGTTCCCATTATGGATCACCAGCACCTCTCACTAATGGGCAGAATTCCCTCTTGTTTCCTGGGTGCCTCTCCCAGGCAAGTCAACGAGCTCCACTCCCAGAATTCCTGAGGAGATACATGCACCATCTGTTCTCTGTAAACCACAGTCTGCAAGGGCCAAGAGGGAAGTGATCAGGCTTAGGAGACCAAAAACTCCTGGGTCTTCTCTATGCCTTGTCCTGAGGCCAATCACAGACACTTCCTAGGGTCTCTTTCCCCTTTGTGATGATCTGGCAGATTCTTTGCAGTATTGACATCAGTGAGCGGCACATATGGCTTTCTGGCATTGACAATCTCCTTCCCAGCCTCTGTCTTTAATCAGTGGGTTACAGGTAGAAGTGGGAGAGGAGTAAATGAGAAACAGTGGAAGCTCTTCGGGAGGAGGTTGATTGGCACCATCCTTATCAGGGACACTTCTCTGGGACCTACCCTTGGAAGCCTGGGGGATGTCTAACCCCAGTTTGGAAGCACTGCAAGATAGCTCCTAGTACAGAAGACGTGCAGATGGCCCAAAGCACATGAAAAGATGCTCAATTTGCTAATTATTAGAGAAATGCAAATAAAAACTACGATGAGATATCACCTCATACCAGTCAGAATGGCCATCATTAAAAAGTCTACAAAATGCTGGAAAGGATGTGGAGAAAAGGGAACCCTCCTACATTGTTGTTGAGAATGTAAATTGGTACAACCACTATGGAGAACAGTATGGAGGTTCCTTAGAAGACTAAAAATAGAGCTACCATATGACCCAGCAATCCCACTCCTGGGCATATACCCAGTGAAAACCATAATCTGAAAAGATGCATGCACCTCAATGTTCATTGCAGCACTATTTACAATAGCCAAGACATGGAAGCAACCTAAATATCCATCAACAGAGGAATGGATAAAGAAGATGTGGTACATACATGCAATGAAATATCACTCAGTTATAAAAAAGAATGAAATAATGCCATTTGCAGCAACATGGATGGACCTAGAGATGACCATTCTAAGTGAAGTAAGTCAGAAAGAGAAAGACAAATATCATATGATATCACTTATATGTGGAATCTAAAAAGACGATACAAATGAATTTATTTACAAAACAGAAACAGACTCACAGACTTAGAAAACAAACTTACAGTTACCAAAGGGGAAAGGTTGGGGGAGGGATAAATTATGAGGTTGGGATTAATATGTACACACTACTATATATAAAATAATCAACAAGGACCTACTGTATAGCACAGGGGGGAAAAAAGCTATGTCCTATTACAGTGAGCGTCAGATTTTTTATTAGGAAATATAGTCACCTTAACTCAACATCCAGCACTCTACTAGGCATCATGAGACTTACAAAAGGAACATACATAGGAAGGCTCAACCTTCAGGGAGTTTATACTCCAGGTGCTAAAGACAAGAATGTGTCTAAAACGTTCAAATAGGAGTTTGTAGTCTTCTTTGGGGCACTGACCATCAGCATAATAAAAACACTCCACACAATTAATAATCCCTTGCCCATTCCTGATTCATAATACCCAGAGACTGTCAAGGACAGATGCAATATGGGGGTGAAGGAAAAGAGTTGCTCTAGAGCTAAGGTGGGGAGATGTTAAACTGCCTTAGGATTAGAGACCAGGCAGAATTAGAATTGACTTCAAATAAGCCTCGCTTTAATATGCAGCTACTTACAACATTAACAGGGCTACCAAGGGGCCATGTTTAAATGATAACTTTCTACAGTTTAAATAGCCAATGATAAGTTCAGTGCAAACTTGAGCACAGTTTGGGATAGTAGGGAATATTTTTCACATGACTCTTAAGGAAGTGCCCAAGTCTTCCTTCCTTGTGGGTAAAGCCATTGGCAACACGTGACGTTATCCTCAGGCAGTGATGGCCCTGCCATCATGCAAAGAACATGCAAAGAACATGCAAAGAACATGCAAAGAACATGCATGCAAAGAACCCGGAGAGTAAATAAGCTTGATGGAATGTGTTTCCTTTTTCCCTTTTGCCATGGTTCTCTTTAAGCTGACCTGCAGCTCTGAAGGTGACTGTAATGAAACATCCCACAGGCATTGTGTTTCTCACGTGTGAAAAATTTAGTAGAGAATTTCTCCCATAAAGAGTGTGCAAAATCCTTGTGAATTGGCAAGATCATTTAGAGCTTCACTCTGAGACCACATGCTCTGGCTGTTGTGTGTGTTTTTGATGTATCTCCTGTGTACGATGGTTTGTTGGCTAAGTCAATTTATCTGGCTGTCAGAGGAAGCCTTTCTCTGCAGACAGGCTGCAGTTAGAGGAAGTTTGCTATGCGTCTTCACGTTCGGTGCGAAGAGGTCTCTGGTTGTCACATGCGTCCCTCCACACCCTTCTTAATTCTGGCTTCTTTCCAGCCATTGTGACAGCTGTTTATTGTTCGTTCCCAGATGAATTACCCATTGCTCTGTCTGCTTGTCACTATTGTAGCTTCTTCAAGTTCCCATGTGATGGGGGGAAGAAAGCAAACCAGTCTGGGATCTGTAAAGAGCTGGACTTTCTATTCAGATTAGAATTATTTTTAGAAAGCTGCTATAGAATTTAAATTTTCTCAATTAGCAGGATTTATGTAAAACCATATGTTGGTGTGATTTCTCCAGATAAAGCCTTAGAAATGTTCTTTTAGGTTCCCAGAGCTGGGGCACGGTGCAACCTGTGGGTAGGATGCCCTGCGTGCCTGCAGGGTTGCAAGAGTCCCTGCAAGGGGCTGAGTGCAGGGATTTGAATGGCCATTCACTTGTGAGGCACCAGATTCAACCAGGAAGGGCTGAAAGGCTGTGACAGTGACCTCTGCTAGCAGCCTAGCTGCAGATGTGATTGATCTATTTAATCAATACCTTATCTGGATTGTCAGTTGTAAAAGGCTTAGAAAATAATGCAACAAAATACTCAGCTCTGAAACAGAGTGTCATTTCACCTTTCTTTGATTTGGAAGGCCCTTTAGAATCTTTGCATCCTGGGGGAGCTGGTTAATAACGATTCCAGGTCTAGAATGGCTGATAAACCTTTATTTTATTTAGGAAGGGAAATAGTGGAGCCAGGAGAGGGTTGAGAGCCCCAGGCAAAGGGGGGTGTTTGTAGTCAGGGGTGTTAGTGCTCAGTCCTACCTGCCTCTGATAATTGTCCCCCAATCTTCCCTTCTAGGGTATAAGATGGGTCAAGGTAGGGCCTCCTCTTTACCTGTTTTGGTCCCTCACCTATTAGCACTCAGTTCTGTGATGTACTTTGAGGTGCTTAATAAATCAGAGGGCTAATGATTTTCAGCAAAAATGCCAGGATTTTCAGGGAAGGTCTCCTGGGGAAGGACCTGACTTTGTCTAGGCCCTCAGGCTCAGTTGACCTGGACAGGACTCTCACTTAGAAACAGGCTGAGAGAGCACATCTGAGACTGCAGCATCTCCAGTTCTGCTGGCCTAGAGGGCGTGGAGGGCACCACCTGACTCTGCTGTCCTGACTTGTGCCCTGTCTCAGTGCCAGCATCCATTCTGGGCTTCCAGGCTCATCCTTCAAAGAGTTGAAAATAGCATCCCAGTTTCCTTCTCTTAGGAGCTTTCTCACCCTTGACAAGCCCATGGACCAAATAGACCTGACCTCTGTGGCCTCCTCTCTGTCGGCCCTGATTGAATATTCACTCTGCAGAGCATCATGCCAGGCATGGTGTAAAATTATAGAAAAAGGATGTGATGCACTCTTGGCCTTTGAACATCTTATCAACTTACAGGAGAGACAGAACCAGCACAATGCAAAATACATGAAAGCTCAAATATCAGCCAGATATATATCATTCATTATTTATAAATCCAATTAACATAGCCTGGGAACACATATTTATATATACACAGATCTGTATGTACACATATTTATATATACACAGATCTATAGGAACATATATTTATATACACACAGATCTATCTGTACATATATTTATATATACACAGATCTATAGGTACATATATTTATATACACACATCTATATGTACATATATTTATATATACACAGATCTATAGGTACATATATTTATATATACACAGATCTATAGGTACATATATTTATATATACATAGATCTATAGGTACATATATAGATCTGCCAGCTCTCTGGGGAGGGCGCATACAGACAACACGGTACCAGGTGAGCCTGTTCCACAGCAGATCCACTTCAGAGGCACTGACCACAGCCGCCCTGGGCCACTCCGCCAGCACTGTCAGTCTCATCCTTTATAAATACGGAAGGACACCAGGCCGAATCCCCACTGCTCGCTGGTCACCCCACCTCCCCGACCCAGCTGAGGTGCAGAAGGACAGGCTGACCCATCACATCCCCAGCCAGTCTTGCTCTAGTCCTTCTGTGATGGTTCCTGTGGATGAATCAGGACTTCATGCCACAGATCAAGTGATGGTCTCACATCCACATGGGGCCAATCTTAACTGCCAGCCCCGATGTGGCCTGCAGCCCGGGCACAGTGAGTGAGTCCACGGGTGTCCTAACTGAGCAACCACCACTGCCTGAACCCTCACTCCAAACTGCCTCCTGCCACCTGTCTGCTGCAGCTGGGAGCCTGGACACCCCTCCCTTGGCCGCCGGGCCACAAGCCCTCAAGGAACCTGCAGGAGAAAGCCTGTGGTCCTGACTTCAGTGTCACCCCATCACTTCAGGTCTTCATAGATGGCAGTTTCCTCAGTCTTCCCTCCCACCTCCCGCTTTCCAGGCCATGGCTCTCATCAGCACCGTAAATGTGGCAGAGGCTGCCGGGGTCCCGCCCTCATCCATCAGGCCTTTCAGAGGCCAACCTCCATCTGCCATTAGTTGCATCTCTTTGCAGGAGGGTTTTCCCCCAAAACCATCTGAGCACGGCAGTCCAGGAATCTCTGGATGTCACCTCTTCCTGAGGGGCATCCTCAACCAGCAGCTGATGGAGCCTGGGGTAGTTTTGAGGTACATGATTCTCAGCTGTTCTCCAGAGTCCCTGTGGGCTCGAGCCCCAGTGTCCACATCACCCACAGCTGGCCCAGCGACACCCTCTACTGGTCGCTGTCCTTTCCCTGTCCTCCCACTGGTGTTTCCAATACGGCCCCCATCAACTATTAGCTCTCAAATCCTTCTCCTAGGGTTACTCCTGGGGAACTAAAACTTAGTAGAAAACTACCATTTTCCAGCTCCAGTCACTTCAGCCATTTCAGCAAATGCTTTAATTTTACGTATGCATAGATCTATGTATGTGTGTGTATATATATATATATATATATATATACACATGTGTACATATAGATCTGTGTATATGTAAACATGTGTACATATAGATCTGTGTGTATATAAACGTGTACCTATAGATCTGTGTATATATAAATATATGTCCATGGACACAGGTCGCTGGGCCCCGGGCTTTGGCTCACACCCCTGCAAGGAGTCCCCAGTGCGGATCTTCATTCATGGAGATGGGCTTTGATTACTCTCTCTAATCTGTCAAATTATATGATTTCATGTGCTTGACTTCTTTTTCTGTCCTGCATTTAGATGCTGGGCAGAGAGAATCTAGCATAGAGATGTCAGAATATGTTGATAATTTATTATGTCTTTTATCTGGGAAAAAGTAGACATGCTTGTACATCCTTATGTGCAGGGTGACAGTTTATCCCTGGAAGAAGGAGAGGAAAGGGTGCCTCAGGCTGGGTTGGATTAGGAGACAGAAGCTACACAAGTTACTTTAGCAGGAGGAATTAGTAGGAAGACTTGTGCAGGGAGAAAAACATTTTCCTCAGCCCTCTTAGGGTCCCTGGCTGGGTCTGAAAATTAAAGGGACAAGAACAGATTAACGAGAAGAGAAAGGCATACGCATTTATTTAATATACGTTTTACCTGACATGGATCCTTCATAAGGAAATGAAGGCCAGAAGCAACAGACCTGCGTATTTCTGTGCTGTGTGTGGTGAAGGGTGGGCTGTGGTGGAGGAATATGACAGGTTAGGAGTATGAGGTCAGCGCAGTGACCTGAGGGAACTTAGCAAGGCCTGTTTGCTGGGGTTCTTCTCTGCATCCCTTTGTCTTTGGAGATGAGGATGCTCCTTTTCTCTGGGTGTAGGGAGGGCACCTCTCTCAGGAATGTTTTATGATCTGTTTCAGGGAAGAAGTGAGAGGGGAGGAGGGCAGAGTGAGCTTACCGCTGCTGCTGTTTTCTCAAACTCCTTCAGCTGCACATATTCAATATGCAAGGTGCCATATGCTCTCAGATCGTGTCCTGAACCCCATCCCTTGTTAACCAGTAGTGGACAATCCAAGAGGTGAGGTGGGAAACTGAGACTCCAGAGGGGTGACTGCAGCTGTGCCTCTAGGGCTGGGGAACAGAGGGGAGACGTTAGCATGATGCAAACTTAAATACCTAGCCGGTGGGCCCTGCAGAGGGAAACCCAGACCCCCGACGAGCGGGAGCTGGACAGCGGCTGTGCTAGGGTCTCTGAAGGAGGCGTGGAGAAACTGAGGCTGGGAGGACAGAGAAACTGCAGAGTCCTCAATTGCTCTTCCTGGAGCCGGCTGCTGCTGCCATGCAGTTAAACAAATCGCCATCATAGTAGCCTGGACACGAGAACTTGATTCAGGGGGACTGACGTTAAGGACCCTTATTTACCTTGGGGAGGGGTGGTGATTAAGTTCTAAAGTCAGGGCATGAGGGGAAAACATATAAACACTAGAATCTCTTCCTAAAGGTAGAATCTTACTTTTTTATCTTTGTCCTCCCTTCCCCACTCTTCAAATGCTCTCAGATGCTATATTACTTGATCGCACTAACCCTAGAAATGGTATTACTGTGCCTCCTTAACCGAAAAGAGATCAGATGCACAGGATGGTGAACTAATGTGCTGTGGCACAACCAGTAAGTGATAGAACCTGCATTTCAAAGTCAAGTGTGTCTGCCCCACAGCCCAGGCTCTGTAAATAGCACAGCCCCGCTGCCCCTGATGAAGGTTCTCCCTTGACTTCATGTCTGGGGCAAATCATGTTGACGCCAACATCAAACAAGGGCCCCTGTGAGGTCTTTAGATATGATAGACCCACACTTGCCAATCTGGCAGCCACTGGGCATGTGTGACTAAAGTGAAATTAAGTAAAATTAAGTGTAAGTTAAAATTCAGTTCCTTGAATTAGCCACTTTTCAAGAGCTTGGCAGCCATGGTGGCCAGTGATTCCTGAACCAGAGGGCACAGAACGCTTCTGTCCTCGCAGGGTGTGCATCCACAGGCCGGTAACTTAACCCCTCTGTGCCTCAGTTGCTGCTTCTGTCAAATAGGGATAGTCAGGCAGCTTCTCATAGGGTTCAGAGGAGGGTTAGATAAGACACTCTTGGTAACATTCTTAGCATGGTACCTGGCACGTTGTGTGTTCTTAGTATGCATTAGTTACCTAACAGGGGAAACGGTATGTTAGCGCTAACATTATGTGATTTTCTAAATACTCTACCATCTCCGTTTCCCTCTGATATTTCTATTTGGGGAAGGTGGGAGGGAGTTTGAAGCAGAGGAAGGAAGGTCTTGATAATCTGTATTTGGAGTGCTTCATGGAGTCAAGGAGTTGTATGTGAACTCACAAGACTGTTTTATTTCACATACATTTCTGTCGTTCATATCATATACCAGGTTCTGATCTAAGAGCCTAACAAGTATTCCCTCATTTAATCTCCAAACAGGCCTATGTGGTAGGTATTCTATACCCTCATTTTTAATACCCTCCACATTTCTATACCTTCCACATGTTATGACATCTTGGGAAGTCCTGCAGGAGTGGCGAAGGGAGGACAAAAGAATAAGATTCTATCTTTAAGGAGAGTAGAGAAACAAATAACTTTAGAGCGTCTATTATCTCAGGCTCGACATTTTGTGTGCATTTTCTAATTGAATGCCTAGCCCTGTGAGAGAGGGGAGAGTCTCTCCAGTTTGTAGACATGGAAACAAGCTACAGAGGTTTAATAACCAGCCCACCATCACACAGCTAGTTCAGTGTGAGAGCTGCAGTTCTAACCCAGGCCTGATTCCAAATCCTGTACACTTTCCACTGCATCTTCATAGCCATTAGTAGGCAAGATAACACTTTTGCATGTTTAACTCTAGTGTAAGGTAGAAACGAAAGGTGTAGATAAGCTGCCCTCGGAGTTAAGATGAGGAAGGGATGACCCCCAGTGGGGGGGTGGTCGTGAGAGTCTTCCTTGAAGACATAGCATTTAAATGGATCTTGGAAGTGGGCGGAATATGGCTGGTGGGATTGGGGGAAGCAGATTTCTGATGGAGGAAGGGGCACAAGCAAAGACTCTGGCGAGATAAGGCCAAGGAGTGGGGGGGTCTGTCTGGGCGGGAAGGAGTATTTTGCCACCCATATTGCTTAGAGTTGCCAGTGAGTGCATGGTTGTAGTGAAAAGCACACTTGCTCTTAGTTTTATTATTACTTTTAAATTCTCTACAGACAATGTGCCCTCTTTATTACGTGTGCCCAGGACAAACTACCCCCTCCAGCGCCTACCCACTGGCAGCTAGGTTTGTTTGGATAAGTGTCTCTGGAATGCCTTCCTCTCTCCGCCTTCCTGGTAGCTCTCCAAGTTCCGGGGGTTCTCAGCCCCATTCTTTCTGGTGTGCTCCTTACCCCGTGTTCTGGGGACACAGGTTCTGTGAAGGACAGAGAGGTGGCCCTGGGCTCTGGGAGAGGAGGGGCAGATGTGGAGCCAGGCACCTGTCTCACTCCAGGTCTGGAGCTCTACTGCCCTAGACAGGGAGCCTGACTGTGACAGAAGCTTCCTTCAGGAGCCAAAGGATGCTTTGGTTGAACCAAAGGGTGTGGACCACTGGCCTGGGGGACACTCTTAGAAATTTGTCACCTGGTGGCAAGTGGAGAGTTGGAAGCTGACTGAACTCACTAAAGAGAAGCCCAAGTGGTAGTTGACGCCCCTCCTGCCCTGCCTGTCCCCCTGCCCGCTGCCACCCCTGGCTAATATCCACTGCGTTTTGCTCTCTGTTATATAGTAGCTCAGTGGCAGGACCCACTCGGGAGAGCTGGGGTGAGGCTGGCTGAGGTTCTCGAGGAGCTGAGTTTTGGGCTCAGGTGCCCGCCCGGCAGTGGAATGATGCTTCCCGACCTTTCAGACCTTTGAGACCTCTGCGCACTCTTAGAAAGCACTTCAAGCCTCCCGTCGGCACCCGGCTGCCCAGGGGAACCCCAGGGACAGGTGTCAGGTAGAGTATCCTTTCTGAGTTTATTGTCTCCTGTCCTCCCTCCCCTCCTTTCCGTGTGTCTGTGTTGCTCTGTTGTGTCACCCTCTCCTCAAGGTTCCATACGCCAGTGATGCAGGGGAATTGATTTATGTTCTTGTCAACAGAGAGATCGTGGCCCGAGAGGTGATGGATACCCGGATGCACTCACGACAGCATCTCAAAGATTCCACGCCACTAGCTGCTCCCAAGCATGAAGCCACCTTCCTGGAGAGGCGGCAGAAAGCCAGCCAGGAGGAGGTGAGGAATGTCACTCTTCCCTCTGCCCTTGACTACATCGGCGTTTAGCTGTCAGTTGGTTTGGGCCCCAGCATGACAGGCCTTTACCTGTGTGTCCGTCCACAGGTTCTACATTTTATCTGGAGGATGGACCATCTTCTCAGGTGTCCTGGATCTGCTGAAGGAACATGAGAAGGAGGAAGTTGCGGGTCCCCAAGACAGAGCACAGCAGGTGGAACGGAGAAGCACCCAGAGTGGGATGCAAGCCCAGCACCCTTGAGACTGGAGCACCCTGAGCTGCGGTTCCTGATTGGACTGTCTTTGCTTTGTCATGACCCAATTGACACCAGTTCTGGATGCTTTTGAATGGTTGGCTTTTTTCCCCCCCTGCCTTTTCTTCTTTCTTCCTTGACCTTGGGGATTGTAAGAGAAGAACTGCTTTGGAAAATATAATTCTGTGGCTGAAATTAACCTTGTTTATGAACAGTTCTGTCCCTAGGGATATTTGAATTGTCATCCCAGATTACCTAGTAAATGGGGCTGCATGGTTTGATGTGTGTAGTACCGATCTTTAGATTAAAAATACGTTTTCTTTCTTCCTTTTTTTCACATCTGGATCCAGGTAATGGCCCGAGTCCCATTTGCTTTGCTACTGAAGTGACGTCAGTGCGGCATCACTTGGGGTTGAAATAAATCAAACATATATTATACCCGGGGCTCTTGCATGCTATTTGAGATGTATGATACTCCACAAAGAAGCACAAACCTTGTAGGTGGAAATTTAATTCCTATCTGATCCTGTAGCTAGAATGGTGGAGAAATTACAGATATCAAAAGTGGCTTCAAATACTTTGAATGTAAACTAACCAGGAGTAGGTGGATGCTTCTCTAAGGTAGAGCAGGGACCAGAGATCACCTGCCCCGTCAACCGTGCCCCTTCTGGAGGAATCTGAGAACAAGGCCCACTTCTGTGTTTGCGTTTGCGTAGCCTGTGGCGTTTCTGACTTGTGTTCTGTAACTGTGCGTGCCTCGCAATAAAACACCTTCCACTGACTCAGCAACAAGGTCTCTGTCCATTTCCTGCAGTCCTGTGTCCTCACTGGCTTTGCAAGAAAGTCCAGGGTAGGCATGCGAGTGGCTGCCCCACCAGAGATCTCAGCTGGATGCAATGCTATTGGTCCTTCAGGAATGTCTGCACATAGTGTCGGCATGTGTGTCCACCTCTTCTGCTCTCCCTATTATAGTCACCTTCAGAACTTTCTAGTCAGGCATTGCCCTGTGAGGCCAGTGTGCTGCTGTCTGCCAGCATGCTCTAATTCTGGAGCCCCATTTATTTCTGTGAGACTTGAGGACACACACTCTCCGAACCTCCATTTCCTCATACACAAAATATGTGGAAATATGAGGATAATGGTGCTTCCCATAGTGATGGTGCTAAGTGCCCATAAAAGGACGTCACAGGGATGGTTCTCACACATTATACACACACTGGGCTGGGGCCGCACTCAATAAATGGTGGGGATTTTATTTCTTAATAAAGAATTGAAAGAACATTTGAATTCCTTAGAGTTGGCCTTTGGTTGAGAGCACCGAGTAACCTCTGAGTGTCATCTTAGGTCTCCTTGCTGAAAGCGTTTAGAAGGAAAGGTGGAGGTTCATGGGCAGAAGTCAGGGGAGGAGACTGCCAGCCCCTGCCTGGACCTTGTACCCAGACACCTTGGTCCCTCCTTCAGGACAGGGTAGGGCTGCACGCCCTCCTCAGGGACGACGCTGCTGCCTTTACACAAAGTGAAACTGACATGCACTCAGGTGTGTGAGATGCCACCTTTCTCACCTGTTTTCACCACCAGGCCCAGGGCATCCAAGGGCAGTCGAGTCTCTCTAAATACTGGCACAGAGGTCTCTTTCACCTCGGGGAAGAATTCCACCCAGGCCTCGTCAGACTGGATCTGCCACTTCAGTAGAAAGCAGTTTCCAGAAAACCCCAAGCACTCCCTGCTTGCACACATGAGATTTCAAATGTGATGCACAGACCAGAGCTAAGGTAACTCATTCCGTGTTGGGTGGCAAGCAGAATTTGCTCTGATTGCCGTGGTACATATTATAGTCCCACGGATATTATGCTGGACTTCAAGCCATGCACAGTAGAAAGAACATTTCCTACTTTCTACCTTGAAGTCATTAAAATGGTAATAATAACACAAGAGCAAGTAACAGTTATTAAGTCCTTACCACATACTGGGCGCTGGGCACAACACTTTACAAGCACTGGCTCATTTAATCGTCACAAAACCCACATGAGGTAGGTCCTGTCACCTCCCATTACTTGGATGAGAAACTAAGGTACGAATGTCTGGGCCACTGGGCCAGACCCCCCAGCTGGTGGGAGTCCCAGCTGGGATGCCCCAGGCCTGCCTGACCCCAAAACTTGGGTTCTTTACCACTGTGCTCAGCTGTTCCCTCACCTGGGTCCCAGCCCCTGTCTGCTTTACTGCCTTCTGACTTTGAGCCTCACCTTGGGAACTTCATTGTCCTTCCTTGTAACTTGGGGCCATTGATTACCATCCTCTCCTGCCTGCTTCCTACAATTATTGTCTAAGCTTGGCAAATGTATGCCAACTAACAGCAAATCAATATGAAAATTAAAGGTTTTATTTTAAAAATTAGTATTTCTGAGTGGGATCCAGGTTCAGCCCACTGTGTGCTGAATTCGACCTCTCTTTAGCATTCTGATGTTCCAGAGTGATGCACCCAGGGGAGGGCCTAGTGGACAGGAACGTTGAGCCCAGGAGCTACCTCAAGGGTAAATGAACAGACACCTACTAAAGGCGACACGATGTTAGATTCTTCAGCAAAACTATACTGACTCTAACCTTAGTTCCTAAGGTCTGTATTAAGGGTATCATCAAGTGGGATGTAAATAACCTCTTCCTAATTCCCTCCAACATCTTATCAAGGAGGAGGTGTTATGGTGTGTCTTTCTGAAGGACCACTGGCGTTGAAAGCAGCTTACATATTTGCAGACAGATTGTAGCAGACGCAGTTGGCTCCTTGTCCCTATTTCTCAGGGCTTTCTCAGGCTGGGGTACCTGTGTGCATCCCAGGCCAGAAGTTCTGGGGCGTTCTCCCCTCCCCAGTGAGTCTAGCCCTCAACCAGGACTGAGGAGCATTGGTATATAAATGCCCCACCTCCCTCACCTTTTGGAGAGACGGACTGAGGTGCATTCTAAGCTGGTTCTGAGGTCCCCAATGAGGTGACATTTCGGTGGCCCATGGTGGGAACTAGTTTGTGAACCCACTTTTGCTGGCTGCCTTTCCTTCCTTGTTTAACACCTCACTTCTCAACCAGTGTTTCCTGGGATCACCTCTCCAATAAGCAGCTAACTTGCACACAAATATAAATACCTCTGCAGTGTTAGGAACTGAAAAGGAGACCTTATCAATTAGAGACCCACTTGCCAGGGGATAATTTCCTTCCTGTGAAACAGGCACCGTCACAGGCCATGAGACATTTTTTCCTTTAAGTGAAAGACTCAACTAACATATGAGACCAAGCGAGAGTCACCTAATGGCAAATCAAATTACAATTCACTGGCTAGAACAAGTAATTAAATATAAAGGGGTAATGGGAAAAGGAAAGAGTCACAATCCCCAAGCCACCCTGTCACCTCTCAAGGACTCCTATTTGTCTTTGAATCACTTCTGCTTCAATTAACATTGATGGAGCCTGCCCAAAGTGCCTGGCTTTTGTCAAATCCCATTACAAGAGGCTCCAAGACACTGTCCACAGCCTTTGTTGTGCCGGTGTGGGAATATTGAATATTGTGTGGAGTAGCTAACACATTGATCAGGACTGTTATACAAGAGGTTTGCTTTTTCTGGCACTGCAGTTTTGTAAATGGGATTTCATCTCTGCCTTTATTGTGATCAACTCAAACCAATTCTCTAAGTTCAAGTTATGATGCTCTAAAAAAGCATGTCAGACTAACCCACGACTACTTGTCAAGATAAACGTTGAAAATGTTGACCCTGAAAGTAAGAAAATGTGCCCGAATCTCTGTTAGAGGCATCGCACACCTCATCTGTTTTTTTATTGTTGGGTGGTGGACACATACAAAAACCCACGTTTCCGCTATGGTGTTCCCAGTAAAGACTTGGTGTATCAGAGATGTAAACAGGATTATGGTTGTACCAGAGTCTGCCTTACCTCTTTTCACTCCTTGCTCAGGTCTTGGAGGGTAGGGCTATATTTTATGCTTCTTTGTTTTCAATGTATGACTGAGATCAGGGCTTCCTTCATTATTGGTAACCATTCCACCTTTACTCAAAAATGACTGAAGTAGACGATGGAAAATAATTATTTTATAGATTTCCTACTGAATCTCAGTTTAAGCCAACAGGAGTGTGTACCCAGCCCTGTACTTCTGGGGGAAAGAAGGAGAAATCAGAGCCCCATCCTTGGGTGTATGATCTGATATTGAAAGGCAAAATTCCTACTAGGAAAAAATCAGAGAATAACATCTTCTAGGATCTCTAGTGACCAAGG
>NW_006787659.1:869454-876278 GCF_000442215.2 Lipotes vexillifer | reverse complement strand
GTAGGGAAAACACTTGCTACTATTGGTAACTTTTTAATTGCTCACATTTGTAATCTTATTCATTATTAAATTTTTTCCTCAATATTCAAACACTACTTTTGCCACAAATAAATCAAAACATACTTTAGGAATCAAATCATCTTAAATCTTTAATTGCTGATTACAAATTTAAGTAGACAGCTGCTCCTAAATATTTTGATAAAATCTCTATCAATTTCATTTAAAAGCTTCAGAAAATTCAAAAGCAGACAGCATGCACATATGTTCATATAAACACACAAGTAATCACAATAGGATTCAAAATGTATTACACCTATACTTAAATAATCAAGAAATATTTATACTATGGGTTTGATTTATGTCTTCATTATTTATAAACTTGTTTTATACCTTCCCTGTATTTTATACTTCTCAGAGTTTCTACTTTCCTAGAGCTATAGTAATACAGAATGCGGTGTCAGACCAGCTTAGTTACAGATTCTGGGTTATCAGTCACTTATTTTTGGTCGGCATATGGGACCTTAGTGGATCTCTTCAAAATTGATTCCATCCTGAGCTGATGTTTTTTGGCCTGAGTTTTGTCTTAGAGTCAAGGTTCAGTTGCTATAGCAATGAGTCATCAGAAACCCTTATACTAGCAACATGGAGCCCCCCCGAGAGCACCCCGTCCATCCAATCTTAGTCCCAGGCAGTGAGCCTTTACTTCACGACACCTTGGTTTCTCAGTATTTTTGGAATAAAAACACCCAGTGGTTTCCTCAGTGAAGGAGTGAAAGGGGGAGTCTAGGCAGCAGACCCTCTTCTTTGGATGCTGCCTCATACATCAGCCTCTAATACACAGCTGGACTTCCTATTGACTGTTAAGTGTAGCCATAGGAAGTGATCACTCCTCTGGTTAACCAAGAAAAATCTCTAACTTTCCTTGAGTTATTTGACTTAAAATTAACTCTATCTGTTCTTTTCTATTTACTTAGAAGAAAAATCAAATAAAAGAAACAGAACATATATATCATATCTATATTTCTATATCTATCTCTATATAAATTCTCTAACCTACTTATTAAAATATTTTTATTAAATATATTTTATTAAAAATATTTTTTTAAAAAAATATGCCCTTATTTTTGTTTTCCAATGAACTGTTTGTGTACCTTACACTTTTTCATCGTTGAGTACTATTATGCATCAAGGCATTTCATAGTTATGTTGTCCCAGTGAACTATAATTATTCATGTTGCTCAAATGATTGCAATGTGTACACCCCATTAAGCTGCCTCTTTTGTCTTCCTGAGGCATTTTTGAAAGTCTGTTTCTTAAAGGTAATGAGATGTTTCATACCCATATTAATTTTTTTCTACTATTAGCTAAGCTTTTAGTCCCTGAGAAGCCCTGATTCCCATTAATAGAGAATAGCACTAGAGTTGCATCCGTTTTATCCCCATGAGTGTGGTGGTAGATAAAGTAATGCTACTTTTGGCCACTGTTATGGAAATGCTGAAACATATATATTTTAAGATCATAAGTTTTATTATCATTTTCTAATAGGAGAATGCTAATATTATTACCCATCCCACATTTTTAACTAATATTAATTTTAAAAATTTATTTTCTATACCAGGCCCTCTTGGATTATCAACTCAAACTGTAATCATGCTCCTTTCCCAGTTATTCACCTTATATGTTTTATTGATCACCATTTTGGAGTTCTTTTCTTAACAAACATAAGACAGGATGCAAGTGGACATAGCTATGAAATACAGTAGAAAGATCAATCTTCTCATTTGTAAAAGGAATGTGCTGATAAGGTTTTAGAATGGAGATTTTGTCCTCTGGGCACTGGGCTAATCCTTGGAATTTCTATCATTGGTCTAAGGTAGAGACCACACTTTGAGGACCACTGGTTTAGGGAACATAAAGTAGGTTTGTTGGCCAGGTAGGGCTAGCCTTTGGGACCTTGAATTTTGAGGCTATTAATCAAGCTGAAGATTAAGTTAAAAAAAATAGTAACTTCTAGAAAGACAAATCCTGGGGTTATAAAAATTGAAATTATCATTGTGAATCTTGCATATTCAACCAGGTCTGTTTTCTACTCCTTGGTACCAATTTCTTCAGGCAACTCTGACTGCTTATCAGTTGTAGATCTCATATAGAGACTGAAGTGCAGTGAGGTATACAAACCTCAATGAAAAATTAACAGAATTTTCATAATTCACGTAGAAAATTATTTTCACCATAAACAAACACCAATGAAATTTCTCTCCCCATATTCTTTGGATGGGGAAAGAATTCACACAAACAAAGGGATTTTGTATCTTTAAAACCCAGATCCTAAATCCTGATTTTATTTTAAGGTGGAAGTGTACACCTTGCCTCCTTTTCCCTGACATCTGTTACAGCAGGAAGTCTCTTCCTAAGTGTTTAAACAAGTGCCAGGTATGCTGTCACTTCGAGATGAATAATAAACAGCCATGATAAATGGATGTTGTGGGTGACATTAATAAGATATTTGCAATCCTGCAGGAAGAATCATGCTGGAAGATAAATAGATGCATTTATTGATACTATTGTTAGGAACTTGAACTTCTGACACACAGAGCACGTATTTTGGAACTTCCTGATGAAACTTCTTTGCTTCCCTCTTCCTCCAGCTGCCCCCAAATGTAGATGTTCCTCGAGGTTCTGCCTTTTCTCTTTGTTCCTTCACTTCTGTATTTTTCTATCAGTGCACTCTTCTGCACACTTTAAGTTGTTATCTCTAGAGGAGATGATTTCACAGTCCAACCAACCCCTCTCCCCATTGAATCTTCATTTCCAGTTGACTGTAGGGCATCTTTATCTAGATGTCATTCTGGGAACTCAAACCACTTGCCCATAGCAGGACTCAGTGCTTCCTCTTCCCAAACCAGTTTATCCTTATTTTTTCTTCTCTTTGAATATGAGCCATATTATTTGCTTCACTAAAACCTCTCTCTTCATCATCTCAGACATCCACAAGATTCAGCCTCCAGGATGTCTCTCTGACATTGGTATCTTTAGTTCATCTTCTACTGACAAAACTGGATCTTAGGCACCCAATGCTGCCATCCAACTGATTGTTAAGGCCTCTTAACTGATTTCTAGTCTCTCTCTGCTACAATCCATCTTAAACATCATTGCAACACAAATTTGGGATTTTTCTGGACGCCCAGTGTATAATGAGATGTGGTCAAACTCTATCCTGCCATTCTGGATTCCCGGGACAGCCCTGACTGGCTTTCTCACTTTTCTCTCTCACTCTTTGCTTATGAACCCTCTCACTCCACTGGTGTAATATTTATTTCTAAATGTCTTTCAATGTAATCTTTTGTTTGTATTATTCCTCTTCATATCATCGTCTCTTTTTTTTTTACTTATTGGAATCCAGTGCACGTTTTAAAGATAGATAAGAAATGCTACTTTTCTATAGAGTGTTGCTTAATTCACCTCAACCAATACCACCTTCTTTTCCCTTAAACTTCTACATCACTCTCTGGGGTTTTCACTTATGCTTGTACTGGGTGGTTGTGATGAGGTAGACCATTCTTTGTTAGCTCCTGAACTCTCAAATCCTGCCATGCATCTACATGGGAAGTGTTGAGGTGGATATTCCTGGCAATGCATGCTGTTACAATCACTCCCACATTTGAGAACATTTTCTTGGCCAGGCACTGTGCCAGGCATTGGAGCCACACTCAGTTCAGGCTGTCATAGGGCTTATGTTCTAGAAGAGAGACAAAGAGAAGAAATAAATTAACGTAGGTTGTGATTTGTACTAAAAAAAGAAAACAAAGTGATGTTCAAGAGAGTTGTGGGTATGAGATGTATGTAGTTAGGGCGAGTTCCTCTGAGTCAGTGAAATTTAATATGAGATCAGAAGAATGAGAAAAAGCTAGCCTGGCAGAGGACTGGGGGAAAGTGTTCTAAACTGAGGACCAGCATGTGAAAGGCCATGAGCCAGGAATGAGCTTGGTATGTTTAAAGAAGAGATGAAAGGCCAGTGGGATGGAGTATTGTAAATAAAAGTTGTATGAAATGAGATTGAAGTACAAGGTGGGAATCAGATCATACTGGGCCTTGTAGACTTTGGGAGAGCATTTGGATTTTATTCTAAGTATTATGAGAAAACATTAAAGGAATTTAAAGCAGGCTAATGCTCTGTGGGGATGGAGTTAGAGTGGCACAGAAGAAGAAGCAAGCAGATGGTTTATTGTCCTAATATGTTAACTTCAAACTGTTATTTGGAATCTCTAAGTTGGGTGAGCTGGCCTATGGTTGGGTCTCAAAAATTCCCTTTGCTTTGTGGTCTAGATCAAAAGCAAGTCAAGTTACCACCTTGGCCTCTTTCCCCATTGGCCACAAGCTTACCTTGGCCCTTGATATCTTGTGGATCCTAGGGCAGGAAAAGGAGAGAAAGAACAAAGTCAAAGATAAATATCCCAAAGACGATCAAGGAGCCAGGGGCATGGGAAAACTTTCAGAAAAGGGAAATTCTAAAAATACAGGAAATCCAAAGAGTCTAGGCTATGTGGATCCTACAGTTTTTAACTTTTTGGCTTATAACACTGTAGCTTCTATGATTACAACAAAGTTTCATGCTCTATCCATGAAGCCAAATAGTGATCTTGGCCTGTGTCCCATGTCAGTATCCCCTCTTAGGGACAGACAAAAAACGGTCTTGAGCTCTTCATAAAGACTTTCAATTTTTTATTCCTTTTTAGGAATGGCATGTATATAATAGGCACAAAATATATAACTGCTAAACTAAGTTAAATATTTTATAAGCCACTGTCTTTAATCAGACACTCAGAGGTAGTCACACTCTAGAGTTTTTGCATTATTAGTTAAATTCTCTCCCTATTGTTTTTTGCTGAGTCCAGCATAGTCTGTACCTCTTTTTTTCCTACAAGTGACTAATTGTGGTGTTAGTTACTCACTGGAGTAATCCCTTTTTAAAATTTTAAAGGATATAAACATTATTTAGGAACTTCTCTGATCTTTTTACAGTTTACTTTTTCATGCCTTTTTAAACTTTACTTGTTTTGAGTCTCATGACTGCTGGATCATTCTTAGGTAAGATTATTAATTTATTGATGAACAATAATAACTTGATATAGCATTTTCCCCAGATTAAAAAATAAGTTGTTTCAGCCACCATAGCCTTAAAGTAAGGAATAGTTAATGAATCAAAGTATTATCTGATGTAACATATGTTTATTGGCTTCAGCTATGTTCTAGTTCGTGTGCTAGAATCAGAGGTGAGGAACAGTCTGTGGCTCTAAAAGATCACAGTCTAAACTCCAGTAAAATCTCAGGGAAGGGATTTTAAGGATTATCATCCAAAGCTTAAATTCTCTCTGTAGAGTTGCTGCCAAATTGTGATCCAGCTTCCCTTGGAAATTCTCAGTGTCAGTGACCTTGTTATCAAACATGGCAATCAGTGCATCTCTGGGAAGCTCATGCTTATTATCAGGTGAAAATCTCTCTCTCTGTGAGTTTACCCAGGGGATTATCCATCTAACTCAAGAAATCCAAATCCAAATTCCTACAGAGACATGGCAGATGGTACACATGAGTTAAGCAATCCAGGTATTAAAATTAAGTTCAAGTGGCAGCTGGTATGTGGCCACAATGTAATGAGGACAATAGGGAGTGGTAGGGACTATGGTAAACTGAAGAGTATGACACTTTTCAGCTCTCATTTATTGTTTTTTTAAGCCAAATGTGGCCCAAATATTCCTATGGGTTTTTTTTCAAATAAACCAGAATGTGGCCTTAACAATGTGTCTCTGTGGCATGGTCTGACTTTTAAATTGGCAACCAATTCAAAACCTTGAAAATATTCTGTGGGTCAACACTCTGAGAGGGAAATCGCACATCTACAGCTGGATTTGGCCCATGGGCCATTCACTTCCAACCTTTGTTCTGAGCCCCACAGCTGTAAGAAAGGAATGCAAATTTTCTTTTACTTGACAGCCCAGCAGCCAGTCACCATCATTCATTACCACAATCTTCTCCATAATTTCTTTCTTCATTTAAGCAGCACTTCAGCCAGACTCGCAGGAGATTCTTGATCTAATCCACACACTGCCAGTAAATAATTGTAATTAGGTGACATCCATACAAGGATTATGAAAAAGGGTTATAACTACTTGGAAAACCTTTGCCAAACTGTTTCTTACCTGTATAAAATGTTATTCTTCCAGAAGACTCAGGGCACAAAAATAAAGCCAAATCTTATTGAATGCTGGACATTTCACGTTGATAGTGAAAATATTTGGGGAAAGGTTTTCTCAAATCATCCACCAATTCTACATATGGCTTTAATTAGATAAAATGCCTAGTCTGGTGTCTGCACAGTAGGCATTCAGTAAATGTTTTTTCCTGTGCTAGTTATTCTCCATTTGCCTCCCACCTAGACCCACTCTGACACAGAAGGGTGGTTCCTCTGGACCACACAGCCAGGCTCCCTCGCCAGGTGGCTTCCATTAGGGTGTAGCCAATGGAGCCATCAGAGATCAGAGCAGAGTGAGGTCAGGCTGTTTTTTCAACATTTCCTCCCTGCTTTGCAGGCCCACCTCTAACAAGAGCTGTGTCTCTGTGTGGTCCCACGTGTATCCAGAAAGCCCTGTGCCGGGGCTCCCATGATGCTGATTGTCTCTGCTGCTGCCTTGGCTTCTTAACGTTAATGCCAGATGCCTCAACATCCCTTGTTTGTCCCTTACTCTTGCCCCCAGTAGCTCTGTCTCTTGATTTTAAATATTTGGGGCGATTTTGTTTTTCTACCCTGACAGATACATACTCTTTCC
>NW_006787659.1:850844-869338 GCF_000442215.2 Lipotes vexillifer | reverse complement strand
CTTTCCCTTCCTCCTTAGCTCTTACAATGCCATCCCTCCATCTCTGAATGAAGGAACTTGTCTCTAAAGAAAGGTTTCTAATTTGTAGTTAGGAGTGTTCCTCATATTCTCTTGTTTCTCTCTTGGTGGGTGTCAGGATCTTCTTGGACAAGTCAGTCTCCAGAGTCCTGTTTCTAATTACTAAGCACTATCCCATGGACCCATTTTTTAAAAATTTATTTTTTAAAAATATTATTGGAGTATAGTTGATTTACAATGTTGTGTTAGTTTCAGGTGTACAGCAAAGTGATTCAGTTATCCATATACATATGTTCATTCTTTTTTAGATTCTTTTCTCATATAGGTTATCACAGAATACTGAGTAGAGGGACCTTCTGTGCTATACAGGAGGTCCTTGTTGGTTATCTGTCTTAATGAGTATATAAGGCTGCCATCCCCAGTAGGCTCTGCACATCCAGAAGCCTTAGTTCTTCCTAGTTTCTGAACTGGGCCTGACCTCTTAGGATGTATCAGAAACTTTATTCTCAACAGCAGGATAGGAGTTTGTCTGCCTTTTCTGATCCCTATTTCTGGTGAGCTTGAAAAGATGCCCACCAAACCTATCCTTACTATAATTTCTGCACTTTGCATCTGCTCCTATGGTATTCTCATTTCACACCTGGAGACCTTCTCTTAATTGTACAAACTTCCCAGAATCATAGCCCTGCCACCCCACCTGATCTCAAGTATAGAAGGCTACATGGATTCTGGATTCAAGCCTCTTAGGCCCTGGAATTTTGTCCTCTGGCTTAGGCTGTACCCAATCTCTTCTTTCTTTCCTTTTCCTTATGCCCTTCACTTAAGGTCCAGCAATGGCTTGGGGAAGAATCTGAACCAGTTATGACAGTGTAATATAATAGGTCACCTTCTGTCAACAAAAATTTTATGTCTGTTAAATGTCAGGGACCAATAAACATAGCACTACAGCCAGCCCTACATCTGTAAAATCCACTAACAAGTAATTAGGGAGAAATGAGTAGAGGTTTGGTTTAGAAACTCAGAATATCTCTTAGCAAAATCCATTTTTAAAACAATATAGGTTTTAAAAGCTACACTAATGATTTTAATATGGTCTTATCTTTAAAGCACTTTCTAAGTGCTAATTGTCCCAGCATGTTTCTGAAGCATGTATCATTACCAGAGGTGTGTGCCAGACTGGGTTATTTTTAAAACAAATTAGTATAGTGAATAAGCATTCTGCTTTTGCCTTAATAGTTAAATTGGATTTTGGGGTTATCAATTAAAACTACACAATCAAGGCAATTAGTTTTACTCAATGGGTTCATAGAGTAGGTTATATGTAGACATTTTATAATGTTATAGTCAATGCCCATTTCTTTTCTGTTGTATATTTCTACAGAGTGACCCCCTAGAGCAGAGATTCTCAACCAGCATAAATTTTGTCCCCCTTGGGATATTGGTGATGTCTGGGGACATTTTTTTAAATTAATTTATTTACTTATTTATAAGTATAGTTGCTCTATAATGTTATATAAGTTATAGGTGTACAATACAATGATTAACTTTTTAAAAGTTATACTCCATTTATGGTTATTATACAATATTGGTCATATTTCTCGTGTTGTACAATATATTCTGGTAGCTTATTTTGAACCTCATAGTTTGTAACTCTTAATCACCCATCCCAGTTTTGCCTCCCCCTGCCTCCTCTGGTAACCACTAGTTTGTTCTTTATATCTGTGAGTCTGCTTCTTTTTTGTTATATTCACTATATTCACTAGTTTGTTGTATTTTTTAGATTCCATGTACAAGTCCTATCATACAATATTTGTCTTTCTCTGTCTGACATATTTCACTTAGCATAATACTCATCTGGAGAAGTTTTTCCCCAATGGGGAAGAGAGGGGTCAGTATGCTACTGGTATCTAGTGGGGAGAGACCAAATACCCTAAATACCCTACAATGCACAAGAGAGACCCCCTACAACAAAGAAGGATCTAGTCCAAGATGTCAATAATGCCAAGGTTGAGAAGCCCTGCCCTAGAGAGAAACCTTGTGATTTGCCATTTCTGCAGGCTGTCTACCCCGACCCCGCTCTAACCCCAGACTAGGGCGAACACCTTACTAACTTCAGGGCATTTCAACTAAGGGGGTTTTTGCTTAGGATTTCTTCCATCTTGCTACATAGTGGCTGTGCCTGTGATGATGCTGTCTCCATAGCTGAGTGGAGAACAGAGGTGCTCATCATGATCTGTCAATCAGAACACGTGTGGCCAGGAGAGGACATTGTTATTTGAAACCCAACTGACTGTAGCTGCCTTTCCTGCTAAGAGAAGGGGTCGGGGGGGGGCAGGGGAAAATAGATGATGGCAGCATAATTCTTATCATGAAAAATAAATTCGTATACGGCTTCTTCCCTTCACAATGACATATTGAGGACAGAAGCAGGCGAGCCTGCAGTTGTAAATTCTGGGTTTCTGAAGATGAGGATCTGAATAAATGGCCCTTTAGTTTAACTGAGGATGTTGATGAGTTTTGGGATTTGCACAGGGAGGCCTGTGAAGGTAACTTGTTCAGAATAATAGGATGAGGGGTTGGCTTTCTGGGTGAAGGAATCCAAGTCGGAGAGATCAGGAAAATAAGAAAGCCAGAAAAGGTGTAGAGTCTAGAGGAAGAGGAAGATTACCAAGCAAACAGTAGGAGACCAGAGATGGTTGAGATAAGTGACCTGTGGGAGATTCCACTCCTGATGGAGACTCTACATGGCTTTATAGAGAAGGTATGTCTAACACTCAGTCAACTCAGCTGTCTCTTTAGCTGAGTGGAGAACAGAGGTGCTCATCATGATCTGTCAATCAGAACACGTGTGGCCAGGAGAGGACATTGTTATTTGAAACCCAACTGACTGTAGCTGCCTTTCCTGCTAAGAGAAGGGGTCGGGGGGGGGGCAGGGGAAAATAGATGATGGCAGCATAATTCTTATCATGAAAAATAAATTCGTATACGGCTTCTTCCCTTCACAATGACATATTGAGGACAGAAGCAGGCGAGCCTGCAGTTGTAAATTCTGGGTTTCTGAAGATGAGGATCTGAATAAATGGCCCTTTAGTTTAACTGAGGATGTTGATGAGTTTTGGGATTTGCACAGGGAGGCCTGTGAAGGTAACTTGTTCAGAATAATAGGATGAGGGGTTGGCTTTCTGGGTGAAGGAATCCAAGTCGGAGAGATCAGGAAAATAAGAAAGCCAGAAAAGGTGTAGAGTCTAGAGGAAGAGGAAGATTACCAAGCAAACAGTAGGAGACCAGAGATGGTTGAGATAAGTGACCTGTGGGAGATTCCACTCCTGATGGAGACTCTACATGGCTTTATAGAGAAGGTATGTCTAACACTCAGTCAACTCAGGTTATCTGTCTCTTTGTGCTGTAAACACACATACACACACCACACACACACACACACACACACGCACACACGCACACAGAGACATCCCTTGTGAGTAGTTTTTGGCAATGTCAAAGTAAAGCGGATAAATTCCGTGGCTGAATCAGTGTAGTGTGCAGAGAAAGGCATCTACATGGGAGCATCAGACTCACTTGACACAAAGTAAGATCCCAGAGCTAAATGCAGGTAGGAAACTGTAAATCCTGGCAAACTTGCAGACATCTTAGGGAAGGCAAATGAATTACTATAGAATAAAGGGAAAGGGACACAAATACATTTTATTTAAATCTCAAAGGATGAGGTTACTTCAGCTGGATCTGAGTAACATCATATATTAGAAGATGCCTGATTTCCAGTAACAGAAATCTACATCAAACTGGCTTAAGCAACAAGGGAATTTATTGGCCTCGATCGTTGGGAAACCCCAGAGGCGGCTGCTTCAGGTACAATTGCACTGAGAGGTACCAACTGCCATAGGGGCTTTGACCGTCTCCATCTTGGGACTTTACTGTCTGCTATGAAGAATTCACTTTAAGGGTCATTCTTCTCATGAGGCAGCACAGACGGCTCCTGTGTACTCCAGGCTTCTGGACACTTTGGTGTCTCCTTCCTATCTCAGAATGAAAAAGACTGTCTTATTTGGGTCATGTGCTCAACCCCAGGTCAATGCCTCCACCTAGAGGGCACCATAGTCTGGCCCTCCTGGGTCATGTGCTCATGCTCTTGCCTGGGGAGTCAGGATCCTGTGATGGGTAGACCCACCAGGTTTAGGGGGGCATTTCTCCAAAGGAAAAATTACTAAGGAGACAAAAATGTAATGAATATGCACTGAACACAAATTAATCTCTGGCAGGGGGTGGGGTGCAGCAGGGAAGCACAGGGAGGTGGAGACATCACCCCCATCCCTCCCAGCCCAAGCTATGTCTTTCTTATCCTCTTATCCTCCACTTGAGCAGGAGTGGAGGCCCCTTCTCTGATCCTTCGTTCCTCGCCCACTTCTACATTGTGGCAGATAAAGAGGAAGAAAGCCCCTGGGGAGGAAAAGGCCCCTCCGTGCTGTGCCTGGGACCTGGCCTGACCCCAGGGGGCTCCACCCCCCTGTCTCTTTCTCCCTCTCTCCTGTACCCGTGTGCTTTCTCTCTTTCTCTCTTGAACTGTCTTTGCCTGCCTTCAGTATCAGGGAAATACTGGCCTCAGAAAATGAGTTGGGAAGTGTTTCCTCCTCTCTTTTCTGATTATGTAAAATTGTTGTTAATTCTTCTTTAAATGTTTGGTAGAATTCTTAAGGGAAACCCTCTGGCCATGAAGATTTCTTATTTAGGAACTTTTAAACTACAAATTCCTTTTCTTTCATGGTTATAGACTGACTCAGATTGTCTTGTGATTATTGGTTGAATTTTTGTCATTTGTGGTTTTTGAGCAATTGACTCATTTCTTCTAATTGTCAAATTTATGAGCATAAAGTCATTCATAATATTCCTTTATTATCTTTTTAACGCTGCAGGAACTGTAGTTATATTCTCTAATTCATTCTTGATATTGGTGATTTGTGCCTTCTCTCTCTCTATTTAAAACAAACAAACAAACAAACAAAAACTTTGTTATTCTTAGTAAAGGTTTATCAGTTTTATTATCTTTTCTGAAGAACCAGCTTTTTTTGTTGTTGATTTTCTTTATTGTTTTTCTCTTTTGTTTCACTGAATTCTGTTCTTACCTTCATAATTCCCTCCCTTCTTCTTGTTTTGGACTTATTTCATATTACTTTTTCTAATTTTTTGAGGTAGAAACTTAATTTATTGATTTAAGATTTTTCTTTTTTTCTATTGTAAGCATTTAGTGCTATAAATGTCCCTCTAGCACCGCATTACTTGAACTCCATAAAATGTATGCTTTGTCTTGTTTTTATTCAGTTTCATGTATTTTTTTTTCAGTTTTTGAGACTTTTTCTTTGACCCGTGGATTATTCAGAAGTGTATTGTTTAGTTTTCATGGTTTTAGAGATTTTTGTGTTGTCTTTCCATATTGATTTCTAATTTGATCATATTATGTTCAGAGAACACACTCTACATAATTTCAACTCTTTAAAATTTTTTGAGGTTGTGTATGACCCCAATACAGTTTATCTTAGTGAATGTTCTATGTGCACTTGAAAAAGAATGTATATTCTGCTATTGTTGGATGGAGTGTTCTATTGATCCTATTGGTTGACTGTGTTGTTTAAATATTCTATATCCTTGCTGAATTTCTGCCTAGAAATTCTATCTCTTACTAACAGGAGATACTGGACAATTTTTCCAGTAAAACAATAAACAAACAAAACATATATGAACATGCATACAATTATTTGCACACAATTTCAAGGATTTTCTAAGTTTTTCTGTTGCTCTTGTAGGGACAATAGTCTCTATTTAAAATCTCTGGTCTTGATAGAGATTTTCACTCTTTTCCATACCATAAGTAACAGAGATTGTCTGATAAAGTCTTGAAGTAGGGCAATAACTATGAAGGGAAGAGGACTTCATCACAGATGAGATGGTGTTGGCAATTTGCATACTTCACAGTTTTGCCCAGGCTTGGGCAAGGCTGCTTTAATATAAATAATAGTAGAAGGGTTCCATGTAATTAGGGATTGTGATCATCATAAACATCCGTCTAAATGTAGGGACGCCATCTAGGCACCACAGGTGATGTTCCAAATGTCAATCACCTATCATAATGTAGCAGGTACAAAGTATATGTCCAGAGTCTTGGTGTGTGTCAACTCCACTGAGGTTAATATATGTCAGGTAGACCAATGATCACATGGCGAGGAGATGAAGATGACGCCTATATCAGTTAGCTATGCCTGCATAACAAACGCTCCACAACTTAGGGGCATGAAACCATAAATATTTATTATTGCATACAGGTCTTTGGTTTAGTTGGATGGTTCTTCTGGTCTCAGCTGAACTAACTCATGTGAATGAGGTGAGTTCCATGTTGGGTCAGCAGCTCTGTGGACATTGGCTGGGCCCTGTCCCATATTCGAGGAGTTGGTTGGCGACTGACTGGTCATTGATACTGCCCTTGGCCAGGACAATGTGGATCTTCGCATGTGGTCTCACTGTGTGACAGCGGTGGAAGTCTGAGCTGGAGAGTCAAATACACAAAGGGCCTGAGGCCTAAGCCTAGGATGGACATACCTCTCTCCTGCCATATTCTACTGGACAGAGCAAATCTTCGGCCAGTCCAGATAAAAAGAGTGAGGAAATACACTCCCCTCTTGATGGGAGGAGCTGCCGAGTCACATTGCAGTGGGAGAAGACACAGCATGGCCATGAATTAGGTCATGGCTGCAGTTAGTCTCCCTGATTCCTTAAACAAGAATACTGGGAAGTCATTTGGTTTTCAATTACTGAAGTGTGCTTTAAAAAGCTTTCTGCTCCTTAAAATGATAAAGAACTTTGTGAGATTTTGCTCTGTGTCTTAAGGTAATTGGGTACTATTTTCTTGACCGTAGGTAAATTGTTGTCATCATATATTCCTAGAAATAAGACTACAAAACAAAGAGGGAGGGAGAGAGAAAAGAAATGGAGAGAGGGAAGGAATGAGGGACGGAGGGAGACAGAGAGAGAGAGAATAGCCTTGTGTTATGAAATCCAGACTTTATGGATTTCCAGGGAACTGATAACAGCTGTTAATTCTGTTAGGCCGAGTAGACCCCTACTTGCTATTTCAAGATAATCCTGTCAAAGGCAATGGCTCTGTTGGAAGGCATTACAGTTATTATTCAGCATTGCTAGAATCCTTTATGTTTGCAAAGTGCTTTACAGTCTCCTTTATTTTTTTTTTCTATGAGTAGTTTGGTATTTTTAGTTTTGTTTTATAGCCGAGTAAGTGTGGTCACACTCTTTTCCTACTGTTATCCCTTGAATATTATTATAGAGCCAGAGGGACTTTGAGAGGTCATGAGATAAAGAAAGGATGGGGACTTTTCATTTGGTCTTGCCAGAAGAAGAGGTTCTGGAGACTCTGAAATGTTCTTTGGCATCCCCATTTCAATATTTTGACACTGTGACAGGTAAGTCCTCTTCATGTGCAACCCTAACACCTGCCACTTCTTCTTGTTCAGTCTTACAAGGGCATGGAATGCAATGGCCAGCATCTTCCAAAGACCACCATTAACAAAATGGATAGAGTCATGGGGGGCTCTCCTTGGGGAAGGAAAAAATTTTCTGAAGTTGTTGGAGATTTCTAGTGATAGTTCCTTAATGCAAAATCAGTCTAAGAGGTAGAGCAAAACAGTGTATCTAGGCCAGATAAATCAGGTTGAAAAACTAGTGTTCATTCATGTAGTTATTCAATCAATCAAACACCTTCCGGGTGTCATGTGCTGTTCTAGGCCTTGAGGTGATAAATGGGACAGATTCCCTGCCTCAAGAGCTCACACTGGAGTCCAGGAAAAACAGACTTGTAAACAGATAAACTGCTATCTTCTGTCACAGGTAAACAGGTGATTACTATACATTCTGTTGCCCATGTTTTTTTTTTTTAATTTAATTTAATTAATTTTTTTTATACAGCAGATTCTTATTAGTTATCCACTTTATACATATTAGTGTATACATTTCAATCCCAATCTCCCAATTCATCACACCCCACCATCCCTCTGCTGCTTTCCCCCCTTGGTGTCCATACATTTGTTCTCTACATCTGTTTCTCTATTTCTGCCTTGCAAACCAGTTCATCTGTACCATTTTTCTAGATTCCACATATATGTGTTAATATACGATATTTGTTTTTCTCTTTTTGACTTACTTCACTCCATCCGTGCTGTTTTTAGAGAGACAGCCTGAGAACAGAGAGGGGTTTCAGATACCATGACCTATTCCTTCTTGCCATCTGCTGGGGTTAGATGCCTTGTGTCTTCCTTGCAAGGAGCTGTCTGCTCTTTCAGCCAAAAAAATATCTGTTGCATTCTAATTCCTCCAGTTTAGGACTTAATCCTAGACTTTGGAGGGTTTTCCACAGCAAAGTGTAAAACTATTCACAGTGTTTTTGTTTTAACATTTTAAAAAATTTTATTTATTTTATTTATTTATTTTTGGCTGCATTGGGTCTTTGTTGCGGTGTGCAGGCTTTATCTAGCTGCGGTGAGCAGGGGCTACTCTTTATTGCGGTGCACAGGCTCTAGGCACCCAGGCTTCCAGAGCTGTGGCTCGTGGGCTCTGGAGTGCAGGCCCCGTAGCTGTGGTGCACGGGCTTAGTTGCTCCGCAGCATGTGGGATTCTTAACCCACAGGCGGATTCTTAACCACTGCACCACAAGGGAAGCCCCTCACAGTGTTTTTTGAAAAAAAAAAAAATCTCATACGATTTTAAGAGCAATGGAAGAGGTTACTTTTGAGGAATGACTTGTCAAAAGTTTGAGAATTCAAAAATCAGGTTTCCGCTGCTAAAAGAAAATAGGCAACTTGGTAATAACTTGGTTTAGGGCAGTTGGCAATGGAGTGGGGTGCTTTATTTGGATAATTGAGATTCAGATGGAGAAGTTTGGATGAATGACTCAGCTCTCCTGTGAAGGTTTTGTGATGGGCCCCAGGACCACAGAAAGCCTACCATCTAGACAGTACTTGAAACATAAAGTGATACATGAGCAAAGATGAGGTCAAATCATTCATCAAATTCCCTAATTATGCCTGAGAAAACCCTGCATATAAAGTATCCCAAGAATATAAAATAGAGATGGTCTCTGACTGTTATCAGGTAGGGATACTTGGCGTTAGTGTCTTTGTCAAACGAAGGGAAAATTTGTAGAGGAAAGTCATTTTGGGATGAATTCAAGTGGGGAGCAGGAAACCACCCAAAAGTAGATTCTCTATCACTTAGCAGAGAAATGTACTTTTTGAGATGCTTAGTAACTGGGACTAAAGTTTGTGCCAATGGAGACACTGATTTGGGAGGGTCTCAGACCCTGATTAATATACAGCAAAGAGGCATGGGGGGTATAAAAAGGGCAGCATCTGGGATTTACATATTTGTGATTAAGAGTTAGATTATTTGAGGTCTTAGATATTCTCATCCTCCTAAGGCAACGTGGGCCTCACACTTGTAGGCCTGTTCCAGAGAGATGGGTCTGATTTCTGAGTGTGTTAGTCAGAATAGGCTAGGTTATGCTACTGTAACAATCATGTTCCAACCTCAAGGGTTTAGCACAAGAAAATATTATTTTTTCCTCTTTGATCAGGCAGGAAAGCAGGTAGTGGCTTTAAGGCTTTCCTGTGGGAATCTTTCTAATCCTCTAAAGATAGTTAACATGCAAAAATAAAATTTAGCAGAGCTGCAAAAATATGTTTTTCTTCTAGCTTCTACTTTGGCAGTCTCAGCACTGGATATAGGAGGGTGCTTCTGGTTCCCCTCCGAAAGAGAAGGCACATTCCTTTGGCAAGTTTTTCCATTCTTGTATTTTAGCTGAATGAGGCTGGGAAATAGAAAACTGTTTCTTTTATCACATTTAGTGATAATTAAAGAGAACCTTGCAGCTTTTCTTGAAAAAAGTTAAAAATAAAATTATGAGAGATTGAAATTCGTACAAGCAAAGCATGTTACTATAGGAAAATGCATTGCTTCAAGTAGCGCTCATTGGCTCAGATATTGCCAAGCATGAATCTTTTTTCATCACTTGGGAATATTGGAAACCTGGAATATTTTAGCTATGTTGTAGTGCCTCATTTGGCCTGGTAGCATTGACATAAGCCACACATTACCTTGATTTGTGTCCATTGAAACAACTGAAACATGTTTTTATATCAGATTGAAGATCTTGTTCGCACCCTCATCATCTTTGTGAACTTCGTTGGGATGTGGTGGAGTAGTGCAGAGTTCCCTGACCTCAGCGCTATTGACATTGACCCATCTTCTTTGCTGGGGAGCTGTCCTGAGCATGACAGTATATTCAGCACATCGTGGACATGACTCACTAGATGCTAGTGGCATGTCTTCTCTGGCCCAGTTTTGACAATCAAAATGTTTCCAGATCTTGCCAAATTTCTCCTGCCTGCTATTTCCACCCCCAGGTTGAGAACTAGGGGTGGGTACCAACTGAGTTGAAGGTAGCCAATATATATATATATATTTTTTTTTTTTTAGATTTTAAAAATTTTTATTTTATATTGGAGTATAGTTGATTTACAATGTTGTGTTAGTTTCCAGTGAACAGCAAAGTGATTCAGTTATACATATACATGTATTTATTCTTTTTCAAATTCTTTTCCCATGTAGGTTATTTCAGATTATTGAGTAGAGTTCCCTGTGCTATACAGTAGGTCCCTGTTGCTTATCTATTTTATATATAGTAGTGTGTATCTGCTAATCCCAATCTCCCAATTTATCCCTCTTCCCCTTTCCCCTTTAACCATCAGTTTGTTTTCTATGTCTGTGGGTCTGTTTCTGCCATGTAAATAAGTTCATCTGTATCATTTTAATTTAGATTCCACATGTAAGTGGTATCATATGGTATTTATCTTTCTCTGTCTGACTTATTCTACTTAATATGATAATCTCTAGATCCATCACTGTTGCTGCAAATGGCATTATTTCATTCTTTTTGATGGCTGAGTAGTGTTCCATTGTATATATGTACCACATCTTCTTTATCCATTCATCTGTTGATGGACATTTAGGTTGCTTCCATGTCTTGGCTATTGTAAATAGGGCTGCTATAAACATAGGACTGCATGTATCTTTTTGAATTATGGTGCTATACAGTAGGTCCCTGTTGCTTATCTATTTTATATATAGTAGTGTGTATCTGCTAATCCCAATCTCCCAATTTATCCCTCTTCCCCTTTCCCCTTTAACCATCAGTTTGTTTTCTATGTCTGTGGGTCTGTTTCTGCCATGTAAATAAGTTCATCTGTATCATTTTAATTTAGATTCCACATGTAAGTGGTATCATATGGTATTTATCTTTCTCTGTCTGACTTATTCTACTTAATATGATAATCTCTAGATCCATCACTGTTGCTGCAAATGGCATTATTTCATTCTTTTTGATGGCTGAGTAGTGTTCCATTGTATATATGTACCACATCTGCTTTATCCATTCATCTGTCGATGGACATTTAGGTTGCTTCCATGTCCTGGCTATTGTAAATAGTGCTGCAATGAACATTGGGGTACATGTATATTTTCAAATTAGACTTTTCTCTGGATATATGCCCAGGAGTGGGATTACCAGATCATATGGTGCCTCTAGTTTTAGTTTTATAAGGAAGCTCCATACTGTTCTTCATAGTGAAGCTAGCCAATATTTAACCAATTGAATTTTTTTTTAATGAGATTCTCAGTAGCAGAAAACAATTAGAATGTTTAATTTTAGCTACACAGGCCAGTTCCTTTTTAAAGACTATATTCAATTTCCCAATTCTGCATAGTGGTTGTTACAGAGGAGGTCATAGATTTCATAAGATGTCACAGCTGGAAAGGACCTGAAAAATCATCTGTCATAACCCTCTGTGACAGATGAGGAAACTGAGGCTCAGGTTGGAGGCAGCCCACTGATGCCGGCAGCACAAGGTAAATAGTGCTGTGTTTCTAATGATCTTTGGAAGAGTGTTTAGACCTAATGATTTTCTCCGCTGTGTAATTTTATGCTGATACAGTTTCTACAGAAACAAGGCCACGGTGCATTGGGCTAGTTTGACACCACACTTAAAGAGGCTCCAGAAGAAAAGAAATAGGGAAAACCAAGGTGGTTTTCATCAAAGTTCTCTTCTTAGAGCCACGTAATCTGGATCCCAGAGTTGTGTTCACAGGGCTGCATCCCTCCTACTGGGATTTTGAATTTGTTTGCCCCATGCAGGTTTTTCTAAGGAAGCAGGGATGTGGTTTGTGTTATTAATGCCACTTTTTATGAATTGTTTAGCAGACACTATATTATTACACATTTGCTGTGCATTGGGAGCTAGTGTATTGTGATGTTGACCTGAGGAAAAATGGAGCCCAACACCAAGCAGCAGGAAAAAACCAGAAAGATGACCCTTCAGGAGAAATAGAGCTAACATCTCAGAGGTAAATATATGCTTGATACATTCACATTAAGGATAATAACACAGAGTCATAGAACTAAGAAATGGAATAGGGGAGGGCAAAGATGCAGCATTCAGATGGTCACTTCCCCTTCCCATGTGGTGACAGTTATTAACCAGTTATGACACCTGTGATGAACACAGGCTTATCATCCTTCTCAAGACAATACTCCAGGGAGTCACTTCCAATGCACTGGCATCGACAAGGAAATAGATCTATGATTTAAACATGCTTTTCACCTTAAAGTTATTCTGGGCGTCATTTTTTTAAAAAGGGTGTCATTTTTTTAAAAAGGTAATGACCCCAAATCATGAAACTAGTCATTTAAAATATTAGGAACCAGAGTGTGTATTTTTTGAGTCACTGGCTATTTTTTTGTTCCCTCTACCAGGCTGGGAGATTGTGCTAGACATTCTTCCAGGAGAAGACATATGATGAGGGGATAAACATGTGCCAAGTTTGGTCAGGTAGAAGCCTGGGACAGGTGATGACTGTGGATCAGACCGACCTTGTTGGCACCAGAGGATGGGGAATGGCCTTGTGTTAAGGAACCTGGTGGTCCAGGGTCACTCTGCAGCCACTGTGCTTTGCAAAGCAACGCTAGTGAAGAGAGTGCTTCCAAATCTAGGCACTGGCCGTGGTTGGACACACAGGGTGGATTATTGAAGAATGCTCCCATCTCCTCTCTTGATCAATGGAGTTCTTTCTTTGAAAGGGACAGAGACTTACTCAAGGTTCCATGTCTAATAGGGGTGAGAGGATTGAGGGGGTATCCAGAAGCAGAGAACCCAGACTCAGAAAGAAGAGGAGGCAGAGAGTTTTCCCCTTGTGATGCTGGGGGCCCTGTCAGGAGGTTTTGGGGGAAAAAGAGAGAGCAGAGATGACATGGTATAAAACACGTTTACCAGGGCTGTCTATTCCTTGGTGACCATGGATAGAGAAAGTGCAAAGGTTGACATTTCTGGTACATCTTCTTTCTACTACAGCACAGAATCGGGGACCAAATTTCGAAGCCTTAATTTTAATTGTATCTCTGTTACTTGGAAGTTTACTGGCCACAGTCTCACTTTATTCATGGGTACAATATAGCAATACTCACACTTGGGAATCTGTAGGGATCAAATTTGATGATAACTAATATTTAAGTAGACTGTACAGTTTATAGCACACTTATTCATATGTTTCTCAATTGGTCCCTCAAGTAAACACGATGGAAAAGTATTTGTAAACTTCGATCTGCTATAAAACTGTAGTTCTTGTGGTTATTATATTCCCCAGGAAAGCTTGAGGAAGAGAGATGTTTCATGTGGTCCAGCCTGGCCTGCACACACAGTGACCATGCGTTTGTGTCACGACTCTCATACCACAGGATCTGCTCTTGTAAAGGTGACATCCTCAGGCCCTGGTTTCTAATGCTTGCGTAGGACCGAATCAGGTAGTATATGCTCCCCACGCTTGGAACTTGCTTTTACAAAAGGTACATTAACCACATGCATTTTTCAGAGAACATCATAGACCTAAAAGTCTTAACTTTGGGAACTTAGCAAATGCTTATTTTGGTACAATTTTAATTTCCACAAATGAGTGTCTCCATACTCTCAGTTCCCATGGCATCTATAGTTAACTATTTCTCATAAGTCAGCTGTTGTCAAAGTGTGGTCCTTGGACCAGCAGCTTTAGCGCTGTCTGGGAACTTGTTAGAAATGCAGAGTGTCAGGATCTACTCCAGCCCTCCTGAATCAAACCTTCTGGGTGGGGCCCAGCAATCTGTGTTTTGATTTTTTTTTAATTTTGTTGAAGCATAGTTGATTTACAATGTTGTGTTAATTTCTGCTAGACAGCAAAGTGACTCAGTTTTATATACATATATAACTGAATATATATATATATATGTACACATTCTTCCTTTATATGTTCTAATGAGCCTTCCAGGTGGTTCTGATGCTCTAAAGTTTCTTAGCTCTGCTTAGTCCTGCAGAGTATTTTGGGGGAGCAGGGGTTGTGCCTTAGTTCTTCCTGTTAAGGTCTTCATAGTGTCTTGCATGTAGGAAGTGCCTGATAACCATGGGCAAGTGGGGCGGTGGGGGTGGAGGGGTGTGAGGACTGCCAGATCGGGAGCCAGCCAACCTCAATCCACGTCTTGGATTTGTTACTTAACAATTAACACAGAGCCAGTGTCCACAGGCAGATGTGACATCACTGTGGCAGAGGGAGGGGAGTCAAGATTTTTATTTCCAATGAGGCTCCTCATTTAGACGATTCTTGGTTATTGAATGAAAAGTCACCTTTCAATCCACTTGTACCCTGAAACCCAATCTTTTATCTTCTTTCCATCTCTCGAGGCTGTGTCCCGTTGTGAACAAATATCCCTAGATTTTCACACTTGCCTGAGCGACCTCTCCACCTCCTTGAGCCTGATGGACCTGCTTTCCAGGAGGCAACTTCTTGCCTTGCTGTGTTTTCCAGGGAAGCACCTGTCTTTTCTGGCTCCTGGCTGTCACTTTCACAATACCCCACACTTAGGTAAACACTGAGGAGGCTGTCAACTCCCATCAGCATCTTCTCCCCAGCTCACTCATCTGCTGAAAGCATCCCCTTTACGTGGGCACTGGTTACAATCCACGGCCTCACCTTGAATTTTGACACCTCCGAGGAACTTTCCCGTCCCCCACTTCCTTTTCTTAATTTTTTTTCTGTTTTGTGAATCTCAAACCTGGCACAGTCTTGATTACAGAGAAAGTGCTAATTTCTTGTTGATTTTGAAGGAAAGCATGTTACTAAGATAGCATAGGGTAATACACAAAAAGAGTTTAAGGGTTCTCAAATATGTCAGTGGTATCATCTAAGTTTTAAAACAGTGCCTTGGCCTGTTGATTTGGGGCTGAGTGAGTTGGGTCTTTTTCAGTACTCAGAGGGATTTTCTAGGCAGATTCTGAAATATAAATATACATATAATATGTATTTATATAAATGTATAAGCATATATAAATATAAAAATATATAAATATGTATAAACATACATATAAACACACACACACACATATATATATATTGTGTGTGTGTGTGTGTGTGTGTGTGTGTGTGTGTGTGTATATATAGTGTAAAACTCAGACATGGACATGATTTAAAAGTTCAAAAGTATAAAATGTCCTGCATAATTGGAATGTCTCCATAATTTCAATTATGATGTTGGCTGTTGTTTTTTGATCTTACTGTTTATCCATTATGACAGTTGACAATTTATAAAGAGTTTTTTCTTTTTTAATCAGTTTTTGCTTTTTACCAGATGTCCTTTGGCATCCCAAAAGATGATTATGTAATTCCTCTCCCTTGGTCTAATGAGGTAATACATTTTGTTAATAGGTTCTCTAATATTAAACCTCTATTACAACCCTGGGACAAACTCTCGTTGGTCATAAAGGATAAAAAGAAAATTTATTTAAGTATTGACTCCATTTTACTATAGTTTTCTGCTCAGGGATCTGTGTCTTAATTTTAAAGAGACTCGTTTTGCAGCTATACTTCCTCACAGAGAAATATGTTTTCAACTTTTTAAATATTATTTTAAAAAAAAAACTATGTTCATGATTTTAAAATGCAAATAGTACAGAAGGATATGAAATGAAAATTAAAAGTTCTCCCATCTCAAATATGCACTAACTTTACCCCACACTGTGAAAACAACTCTTTAAATGAATCTTTCCAGACATTTTTATGCACACAAAAGTGTATTAAATTATATGTGTAAATTCGTTGAATACAAATGAGATTATTCATGTTATATGTTATTATTTTTAAGAAATATATTTGAAGATCTTTCTATATTGCCAAAAATATACCAAAAGGTGCATAATATTTCATCATTTATTTTAATGCTTTGTTGATGACCACTTAGGTTGTCCATATTTTCAGTATTATAAATGGAGCTGTAACACATAACTTCACATGCACGTCCCTATGTATCTTTGCATCTTACAGGCAACATTATTAAATTGGAATTGCTAATTTTTTTTTTACATTCTTTTTAAAAAATATATTATTTTCCATTATGGTTTATCATAGGATATTGAATATAGTTCTCTGTGCTATACAGTAGGACCTTGTTGTTTATCCATTCTGTATATAAAAGCTTACATCTGCTAACCCCAACCTCCCAATCCATCCCTCCCCCCAACCCCCTCCCCCTTGGTAATCACAAGTCTGCTCTTTTTTTAATTTTTATTTTATTTATTTATTTTTCTAGCTGTGTTGGGTCTTCGCTGCTGTGCACGGGCTTTCTCTAGTTACAGCAAGTGGAGGCTACTCTTCGTTGTGGTGCACAGGCTTCTCATTGCAGTGGCTTTTCTTGTTGCAGAGCATGGGCTCTAGGTGCACAGGCTTCAGTAGTTGCAGCATGCAGGCTCAGTAGTTGTGGCTCATGGGCTTATTTGCTCTGTGGCATGTGGAATCTTCCCAGATCAGGGAACAAATCCGTGTCCCCTGCACTGGCAGACAGATTCTTAACTACTGTGCCACCAGGGAAGTCCCACAAGTCTGTCCTTTATGTCCGTGATTCTGTTTCTGTTTCACAGATATGTTCACTTGTGTCATATTTTAGATTCCCCTTATAAGTGATAACATATAGTTTTTGTCTTTCTCTTTCTGACTTACTTCACTTAGTGTGATAATCTCTAGTTGCATCCATGTCACTACAAATGGCATTATTTAGTTCTTTTTTATGGCTGAGTAGTTGGAATTGCTAATTCTTAATGTTATGTTGGATATTCCCAAGTTACTCTTCAAAGAAGTGGCACCAGTGTGTGGTTACAGGTAATTGGTTCTTGACCTGGGAGGCAAGTCCATGCAACATGTTCTTGGGTAGGGGTCTGATTTAAGGCTGGGACCCTCGGGTCCAGCCTCCACCGAGCTGGCACCTGGAAGGGCTGTCCTTAGAGTCTTCTTGGCTCCTTCGCCTGTGAGCTCTCTCTATCTTTTCTCTCCAGGGTCATCAAGGGAACATTAAAGAGATTTTATTTCTACCCATCTTCTGGGTAGAAACCTACTCTATCTGAGAGAGCTTTTAATTTTAAAATTCTCTTCCACAGCCTCCAACCAACTTGAAGCTCTTTAGCTTTTAGAAGGAAAAGCATTTCCAGAAACCATTAAGGGAGAATTGGTAACAAAAATTCCCGTTTGGTCCCCATGCAGTTGTGCTTTTAATAAGCTCTAAGAAAGGGCCCCCAAGTTACCCTCCATCGCAGCCTCTTTTCTCGCTCCCAGGAGGACAGTGCCACCTTCACTCTGCTCACTCCTGCCTTTCTCTGTGAACAATTTGGCTGTTTCTGTTCTCTCTCTTTTCACCTCACTATGCCCCCACTGCCCTGTTGACATGCTTTCTGTCCCATCCTTTAACCCAGCCCTTCCCGGTCTCCTGTTGGTCCTGCTTTGAATCTCAACTCTTTCTAATCTCACGAACTCCCCACATGCCCTAATTCCATAGGGGCCTCAGTGTCTGCATCAGCACCATGGAAATAATTAGAACGTGTCTACTTCATAGCCTGCTTGGATGCATCATGTGAAAAATGTATGTAAGCTAAGGAATGGTGCCTGGTCCATAGTTAGAGCTCAGGAAGTTCTGAGAGGGCCTGCTCCTACTATTGTTATTGTTGTAATGTACAAGCAGCTTTTTGTCATCTTTTTAGAGCCTCACAAAGTGCATGGAGTTTAGAAAACTGAGATTATGGGAGGGTCCATGACTCCCTTTCCTACATACAGCAAACCTTTCACAACCAGCAAAATCAAAGGCTCACAAAGGTCACTCACAGAGACAGGATTTCATGACTTCCAATGGAATCCCAACTCTCCAGGTGTTCTGAGCAAATTCATAGTGGTCAGTTATACATGTATACATTCTTTTTTTTTTTTTTTTTTTTTTGTGGGCGGGCCTCTCACTGTTGTGGCCTCTCCCGTTGTGGAGCACAGGCTCCGGACGCGCAGGCTCAGCC
>NW_006787659.1:839308-849390 GCF_000442215.2 Lipotes vexillifer | reverse complement strand
CCCGGACCGGGGCATGAACTCGTGTCGCCTGCATCGGCAGGCGGACTCTCAACCACTGCGCCACCAGGGAAGCCCTACATTCTTTTTTATATTCTTTTCCATTATGGTTTATCACAGGATATGAATTTGCCCAGAACACCTGGAGAGGTTGGGGCTCCACTGTTAGCTTTTGATTCTGCTGGTTGTGAAAGGCTTGCTGTATGTAGGAAAAGGAGTCATGGCTTCTCCTCTGCCAGTTGCTTCACTGACTCTTTATAAGGAAGAGACTAACCACTGGACCCATTGCTCCTTTGTAGCGTGACCCACAGAGATGCAGGGATGGGAAGGGCGTGGCCATGAGAGCCTCATAAAGTTGGATTCCCATTATGTCATTTTCTACCATGTGGCCCCAAAATATTTGCTCATGTGTTTTGAGCTTATTTCCCTCTTCAGCCAAATGAGGATAACATCTAGCCTAATTCCTATGAGGATGAGAGCTAACACACTACATGGCCATCATATTGGTGAATGTCAACTGGAGGTTAATATGGAAGATGAGATGCAATGGAAAACTGGGACAAACACAGAGGGGTGACTCCTTTAAAGGATACAGGCGGAGGTTCAGACACTCTGAAAGCAGGGAAGAGAGGTCAACACTTCCCAATTCCAGACAGAGCTGTTTCTCACTTACTCCTAAACAGCATCAGGATTGGGGATGCAGTTGAGGAGAGCATTGAGTGAGAAGAAGCATGTCTCAATGCCCCTCTCTGTGCCCTCCTAGACCTCTATACCCAGGATCATCAGGACTGGGGCCTAGCACCATGTCCTCTGACCCACCTTGTGACTCAGAGTCCTACAGAGAAGAGGGACTAGCACGTTGCCCTTGGGCAGGGTCATAGCTCTCATTGATGGGCCTCTGATTTCCAGGCCTGTGCCAAATACTTTCCTGAACCAGAGCTGCCAAAGGAGAATAAGGTGGTAACCCATCTTCCTGGGATGTCATTGTACAGTCCCTGGGCTCCCTTTAGGGCCCATCATGAGGGATGTGAGGGGCTGTCCCCGAGGAGCACACATTCAGAGCCCATGTCATCACCATTTCCTTGTTGTCACTGGTGTCTCTCCTGTCATTGCATGACTTAGTGCCCTCACTCAACAGACATTTGTTGAGCATTTACTGTAAGGCCAGCATCATGCCAGGCACTGGGATCCAGAGCTGAACAAGACAGGTACAGCACCTGTCCTCGTGAATGTAAAAACACCATATGGCTCCATGTGACAACTGTCATAATGGGGGGAGTGCAGGATGCTATGGGAGCACATAAAAGGCCATCTAACCCAGACTTAGAGGATTTGGAGAAAGTTCCCACAGAAATAAAAGCCAAAATTGGAAACTGAAGATTTCTCTTCTTCATTTATTCCATTTTTCACCTTCACTCATTCAACAAATATTTATTGGACAGTCCTTTCCAATAGAAATATCACGCAACTTCAGACTATATTACAAAGCTACAGTAATCAAGACAGTATGCTACTGGAACAAAAACAGAAATATAAATCAATGAACAGGATAGAAAGCCCAGAGATAAATGCACACACATATGGTCACATTATCTTTGACAAAAGAGGCAAGAATATACAATGGAGAAAAGAGAGCCTCTTCAGTAAGTGGAGCAGGGACAACTGAAGAGCTACATGGAAAAGAATGAAATTAGAACACTTCCTAACACCATACACAAAAATAAAAAAAATGAGGGGCTTCCCTGGTGGCGCAGTGGTTGAGAGTCCGCCTGCCGGTGCAGGGTACACGGGTTCGTGCCCCGGTCTGGGAGGATCCCACGTGCCGCGGAGCAGCTGGGCCTGTGAGCCATGGCCGCTGGGCCTGCGCGTCCGGAGCCTGTGCTCCGCAACGGGAGAGGCCACAGCAGTGAGAGGCCCGCGTACTGCAAAAAAAAATATATATAAAAAAAAATAATAATAATAATAATAATAAAAAATAAAAAAATGGATTAAAGACCTAAATGTAAGGCCAGACACTATAAAATCTTAGAGGAAAACATAGGAAGAACACTCTTTGATATAAATCACAGCAAGATCTTCTTTGACCCACCTCCTAAAGTAATGGAAATAAAATAAAAAGTAAACAAATGAGACCTAATGAAACTTAAGAGCTTTTGCACAGCAAAGGAAACCATAAGCAAGATGAAAACACAACACTCAGAATGGGAGAAAATATTTGCAAATGAAGAAAATGACAAAGGATTAATCTTCAGGATATACAAGCAGCTCATGCAGCTCAATATCAAAAAAACAAACAACCCAATCCAAAAATGAGCAGAAGACCTAAATAGACATTTCTCCAACGAAGACATACAGATGGCCAACAAACACATGAAAAGTTCAACACCACTAATCATTAAAGAAATGCAAATCAAAACCACAATGAGGTATCACCTCACACTGGTCAGAATGGCCATCATCAAAAAATCTAGAAACAATAAATGCTGGAGAGGGTGTGGAGAAAAGGGAACCCTCTTGCACTGTTGGTGGGAATGTAGATTGATACAGCCACTATGGAGAACAGTATGGAGATTCCTTAAAAGACTAAAAATAGAACTACCATATGACTCAGCAATCCCACTACTGGGCATATACCCTGAGAAACCATAATTCAAAAAGAGTCATGTACCAAGATGTTCATTGCAGCACTATTTACAATTGCCAGGACATGGAAGCAACCTAAATGTCCATTGACAGATGAATGGATAAAGAAGATGTGGCATATATATACAATGGAATATTAGCCATAAAAAGGAACGAAATTGAGTTATTTGTAATGAGGTGGATGGACCTAGAGTCTGTCATACAGAGTGAAGTAAGTCAGAAAGAGAAAAACAAATACCATATGCTAACGCACATGTATGGAATCTAAAAAAAATGGTACTGATGAACCTAGTGGAAGGGCAGGAATAAAGATGCAGACATAGAGAATGGACTTGAGGACACAGTAGGGGAAGGGGAAGCTGGGACAAAGTGAGAGAGTAGCATTGGCATAGATACACTACCAAATGTAAAATGGGTGGCTAATGGGAAGCTGCTACATAGCACAGGGAGATCAGCTTGATGCTTTGTGATGACAAAGAGGGGTGGGATAGGGAGGATAGGAGGGAGGCTCACGAGGGAGGGGTTATGGGGATGTGTGTATACTTATAGCTGACTCACTTTGTTGTACAGTAGAAACTAGCACAACATTGTATAACAATTATACTGCAATAAAGATATAAAAAATATCATGGGAGCTGTATATGTCATTTAAAATTTTCTAATAAATTCTAATGTGAAATTGACTGCCGTTAAACAAAATTAAAAACACAAGTGAAATTAATTTTTTTTGTCTGAAGCAGGTAGTGTTTTATTTCACAGATGTCTAACACTACTATTTTACAGGCTACTTTGTTTTATTTTTTAACTTTTACTGGAGTATATTTGACTTGCAATGTGTTAGTTTCAGGTGTACAGCAAAGTGAATCAGTTATACATATAGATATATTCATTCTTTTTCAGATTCTTTTCCATATAGGTTATTACAGAATATTGAGTAGAGTTCCCTATGCTATACAGTAGGTCCTTATTAGTTACCTATTTTATATATAGTAGTGTATATATGTTAATCCCAATCTCCTAATTTATCACTTCCCCCACATTGCCCTTTTGGTAACCGTAAGTTTGATTTCAAGATATGTGAGTCAGTTTCCGTTATGTAAGTAAGTTCATTTGTATCACTTTTTACTAGATTCCACATATAAGTGATATCATATGATATTTGTCTTTCTTTGACTTACTTCACTTAGTATGACAATCTCTAGGTCCATCCATGTTGCTGCAAATGGCATTATTTCATTCTTTTATATGGCTGAGTAAAATTCCATTGTATATATGTACCACATCTTCTTAATCCATAATTCTAAAAGATACATGCACCCCAATGTTCATTGCAGCACTATTTACAACAGCTAAGACTTGGAAGCAACCTAAATGTCCATTGACAGAAGAATGGATAGTGAAATTAATTTTAATAAAATGTTTTAATTAATCTAATATACATAGCTAAGATATTTCAATTTGTAATAACTGTAAAAATATTAAGGCAGTTTATGCTTTACTGTGCTAAGTCTTTGAAAAGCAAGTATGTATTCCATACTCACAGCACATCTCAATTCAGACTCAGCACATTTCAGTGCTCAGTAGTCACGAACAGCAAGTGGCTTGCATATGGGATGTTGCAGGTGTGGTAGGTCCCAGGCCCTGGACTAGGTGCTCAGTGTACAGCAGTGTGTCCCTGCCCTAACTGAGCACATAGTCTGGTTGTGAGTAGTTGTTAGCTGGGCAGGGAAAGAAGGAATGTCCTGGTCAGAGAATCAACATATGTGAAAGTCCAGTGGGGAGAGACATGTGAGCTTTGGAATGGAATAACACAGTTTCAGGGAGAAAAGGGAGGCCAAAGCAAACAGTGAAAGAAGAGGCTGCAGAGGTAACTGGAAGCCAGTAATGAAGGTCCTTGAGTCTGTGCCTAGCCCTAACCCTAACTGAAAATTTAGACTTGATCTCAAAGCCAGTGGAAAGCACTGAAGGGCTTTAATCAGGTGAGAGACTTCATCAGATTTGCACTTAGGAACAGTGATGTGGAATGGATCAGAGTGGGTTGATCAGGGTCATGGGGATCGTTTGGGAGGCTACCACAGAAACATGGTCAGGGATGACGTTGCCCTGGCCTGGGATGGAAGGGATGGAAGGGTGTGAGAGAGCCTGTCTGGGAGCTGGTGATTGACAGACCTCAGTGGGTGAGATGGGGAGGAGTCACCCAGGATGTCCAGGGTCCTGGAAAGTTCTAGAGGATGGATGGTGAGTCATTCACTGTGGCAGGGGCTGCAGGAGAGTCAGGTGGGGTGCCAGGCATGGGGAGATGAGGGATGATGAATGCCTAGTTCAGATATAGTGAATCAGAGTACAGATGCATGCTCAGAAGGCATCATTGAAGAGCTTTTACTAGAGTCTCTTTACAAAGTTTTGATCAGGGTAAAGGGAAATCAACAGTGGCCAGGGAAGCGCTCTGACGTCAGTGATGATGGAAAGCCACTGCCACCATCTATAGGTCTGCAGGTCAAAGAGAAGGCGTGGTTTTCAGAATTTGCTTTACCAGTAGGAAAGAGTCACCCAACAAGCCTTATGGCCTTAGGTGGAGTATTGTGGTCTTGTCAAAGTTTGCCTGGCAGGGAGGAAACTGGGGAAATAAAAATTGCAACCTCTCTCCTCCTCTGACCACCTGCCAGTGACTGATTAAATGCCCCTGGAGTTCAGAAGGTTGGGGAAGTAGCCGACGAAGTTCACAAAGACAGTCTTCTGGCACCCAGAGCAGAGTGAAGAAAGGTGGAGTGTGTTTGGAGCGACAAGTGAAAGCTGACCAGTGCAACGTGCCTCCAAGACATCCAGGGGAAAGCATAGAGTGAGTTATTGCCTCTGCTGGTCTGGAACACAGAGGGATCATTTGGGTTATAGCTAAGGATGTAGGAGTCAATGGTTAAAAGTGAAAATGCAGGGCTTCCCTGGTGGCGCAGTGCTTGAGAGTCCGCCTGCCGATGCAGGAGACGCGGGTTCGTGCCCCGTTTCGGGAGGATCCCACATGCCGCGGAGCGGCTGGGCCCGTGAGCCATGGCCGCTGGGCCTGCGCGTCCGGAGCCTGTGCTCCGCAAATGGGAGAGGCCACGACAGTGAGAGGCCCGCATAACGCAAGGAAAAAAAAAAAAAAAAAAAAAAAAGTGAAAATGCAATCCATCAAAGTGGTGACAGCTCCTAGGAAGCGTGTGTAACGTAAGACAGAGCCTTGAGGACCGGACCACCTGTATCCACTGTAGAAACTCTCCTGATTGGGCCTCCACTGTCCCCTTGGAGAGTAGCTAGGGAGCCGCTAGCACATTGATCTGCTAATTTTTAAAAAGAACCTTTTATGTTATGAATCAAACTGCTTGCAAGTCATTGACTACATAAAAGCGGCCAGTCAGTGATTATTTTTAATGCTTTTGCTGTACAGTTTGCAGGCTTTCCATTCTTATGACATCCTTAAATGCCTAATCACCACTCCTGGGACTGACTTGCTTCCTGCTAATGATGTGTACTTGCTGAGTCTGTCTTTTGTTTTTTTCCTAAGATCTCATGATCTAGTTTTCCACTTCAGACTGACAGGTAAGCAGGCAGGGCATGGTTCTTTAGTTGCTGGAACTCCCTAAGAGAAAATGCAGATGGAAAACACAAATTTGGGGAAATAAAACATTACAGGAAATGAATATTTTATAGAAGAGATGGCGAAGACAGAGAAAGAATGAGAAGGAAGGAGAGATAAGAGCAATTTAAAAGTTTGTTGTCAACTGAGCAGGATGCTGGAGTCTCAGTGGGAATAAGCAGAGGCAGGAAATCCGTATAAGAAAAATGGCCTTTGGAGGTGAGGATGAAGGGGCTTGTTGTGCAAAAAACTGAGGCTTTGGGTGCATGTAGGGGTAGAGTCCTAGTGTTGCTGCAGTGTTTGAATTGTAGGTCAGGAAACTACATGGAAAGGGTCTAGTCATCTGCGAAGAGAAATGAAGAGTGTGGGCTCAAGCTAGGATTTTCAATGAGGCTTTAGTGATGGAAAGGAAATTGGGAATTAGCCTGAGAGAAGGTTAGTTAGTTAAGATCATTGGAATTAAATGGTGGGGATTAGAGAATGAGGCTGCTGCCTTCTGCTCACCCCCTCACCTGGGTACCAGTCCACGCTGGGCACACTGGTGTAAGTTTCCATTCCATCTCTGCACAGTTGAAGGCACAGTCTGGCGGTATCCTAGAAGCCTGGTCGGGGAGGAAGGCATTACCCTCTGCCCTTCTAGGTTCTTCTGGCTGGCCTAAGAATTAAATCGACATGGAACAGTTTAACAGGAGAAAGTAAAACAAAGTTTAATAACATGAATGCATGGGAAAGACCTAGGAAAACTCAGTAACTCCTCCCAATGGCTAAAGATCTCACCTTAAATGCTATCTTCAGCTAAAAACAAAAGAGGATGTTGAGGGTAGGCGTTTGGGATTTCAAAGGGGAGGAAGGCAATTCACGTGGAGATGGAAAAGCAAATGCTTGGAAAATAAATGTGTGCTGGACCTGCAGAGACAGTGGGATAGAGAGTGAACTCTGATCTCTAGGGCCTGCCAAGTTCCCTCCACCACACCCAGCCCATATTCTTTGCAGACATCTCTGCTGATAGCTCTATTCCAAGGACAGGGCTTCTGTCTCAATTCTTTTAGGCAGTTAGGAGGAGGTAACAAGAAAAACTTGAGTCTTCTGTTTCTTAAAAGTCAGCCTACATTAATCTTCATGCCAAAGAGACACAATTTGGGGTGACGAATTTGGTTCCCTTACAGCTTCTTCACGTTAGCAAGTGTAAGCACTCTGTTGCCTTCATACCATCAATTCCAAAACAGAGTCATTAGTGCTGAAATAAATGTAAGTGAATTGCTCTGGGATCATCAGATAGCTACCACCTAAGCCTGGTGGAAACTTGAAAGATGAAGAGGATTTTGTTTGGTTAGGGTGGAAAGGTGACAGGTGGAAGGGGCAGTGTATGGAGAAGTAGAGTGGTGTGTGTGTGTGTGTGTGTGTGTGTGTGTGTGTGTGTGTTAATGAGGAAAATCAGTCTTCATAATAAACAGAATTTTGTGTCACTTATTCTAGAAGTTAAACTCTCAAAAACCTAATAAATCTTTAATGTAGTAATTAAATTTAATGTAATCTTCAATCATTTAGTAATCAAATACAGTTGACCCTCTGTACCCAGGGGAGGTTGATTCCAGGACACCCTCAAATACCAAAATCCACAGATGCTCAGGTCCATTATCTAAAATGGTATAGTATTTGCATATAACCTCCTGTATACTTGAAATCATCTCTAGACAACTTATAATACTTAATACAATGTAAATGCTATGTATAGTTACTGGTATGTGGCAAATTCAAGTTTTGCTTTTGGAACTTTTTGGATTTTTTTTTTTTTTTTTACTATTCTCTATCCACAGTTGGTTGAGTCTGTGGACGTGGAATCCAGGGATGTGGAGGGCTGACTGTACCACAAACTTTTTCAAATATATGTTGTCAGCATCTCTCTCAGTGAGCTTTCTTGGATTTGCTAAGTCATGTCAATGCCATGAGGGCTACAATAATGGGAATTCTAGGGGGCTCAGAAAAGCTCACAGGAGGGGCCATGTAATCCAGGCTTGAGGACTCAATGGAGGTTTCCTATGAAAGGGATACCTAAGGTGCCTCCAATAGGTGAGTCAGAGAGGAGACTGAGAAGAGTTTCCCAACCAGAGTGAGGAAGATATTAAACATGGCTTCAGTTCCTTCCCTCTCTGGATGGATGAATCAGGCCTGTTGCCAATTTTGCAGTGTCCCCACTGTTGTTGCAGCCATTGACGTTTTGTGCCTGTTTGTTATGCAGCATTGTTTTAGCAACAGATAACTGATAGGAGGCTTGTGGGGCAGTGAATGAATAGGGCATTTAAATCACTAAAAGGAGTTCAAACAGTAACCATCCCCATTTGTTTTCTCGACATATTATCTCTGGGCTGCTGTGAACAGTTTAGAGAGAGTTTCCATTGTATGATCAATACCAACAGAAGGGCGAATGAAGAGTCATGAGGTAAATTCTTTTTTTTTTTTGGCTGCACTGTGCAGCATGTGGGATCTTAGTTCCCCGCACAGGGATCGAACCTGTGCCCACTGCTGTGGAAACGCAGATTGTTAACCACTGGACTTCCAGGGGAGTCCCAGGCAAATTCTGATATGGGTCTGACTGACCTTAGTCAAGGAATTTGAAGCCAGCTTAGCAGAGTCTATAGCTAAAGAGCTGGAGATGGTGATGGAATAAGACTTCAATGGGATGAGTTATGTAGTATCTCTGAGTAAAGATTTACAAACAATCAATAGTACTCTCTTTTCTTGTTTCTCCAAAATATCTGGGACTATCAGATATGCCATTTAAACTCTATCAAGTGACTAAAGCCCAGGAAAAGTAAGGCAATTAATAACCTGCTCCTGTGTTAGCACTTTTCTTTCTGACCTAAACATTAGAACTAATACTCTAGTCCAGTGGTTCTGACTCTGATATGCACCAGAAACACTTGAAGGGCTGGTTAGAATCACATTACTGGGCCCCACCACAAAAGCTTCTGATTTGAGAAGTTTGGGGAAGGCCCAAGAACTCATGATTCTGGCAGGTTCCCAGGTGATGTTGATTGTGCTGGCTGAGACCAAACCTTGAGGACCACTGCTTCATGACTGAGGGTTATTTTGATGTGTCAGCTTGGCTAGACCATGGTGCTCAACTGTTTGTTCGAGATGTTGCTGTGATTATCACCTAAATCAGTAAATTTTGAGTAAAGCAGATTACCCTCTGTACTGTGGGTGGGTGTCATCCAATCAGCTGAAGGCCTTGAGAGAAAAGACTAGGTTTCCAGAAGAAGGAATTATGCCTCAGGACTGGAACATAGAAATCCTGACTGAGTTTCCAAACTGTTTGCCTGAAAAATGGATACAACATCAACTCTTAGGTGAATTTCTAGCCTGCCAGCCTAACCTACAAATTTCAGACTTGCAAGCCCTCACAGTCATATGAGTCAATTCCTTAAAATAAAGGAATTCTTTATTATTTCTCTCTTCACTCTTTTTCTTTTTCTTTCTTTCTTTCTTTCTTTCTTACTTTCTTTCCTTCCTTCCTTCTTTCTTTCTTTCTTTCCTTCTTTCTTTCTTCCTTCTTTTCCTTCCTTCCTTCCTTCCTCTCTCTCTTTCTCCCTTTCTTTTTCTTTCATCCTTCCTTCCTTCCTCCTTTCTTTTTTCTTTCTTTCTTTCTTTCTTTCTCTTTCTTTCTTTTTACTTTCTTCTTTTCTTTCTTTCTTTCTTTCTCTTTCTTTCTTTCTTTCTTTCTTTCCTTTCTTTCTTTCTTCCTTCCTTCCTTCCTCCCTCCCTTCCTTCCTTCCTTCCTTTCTTTCTTTCTTTCTCTCTTCCTTTCTTTCTTTCTTTCCTTCTTTCC
>NW_006787659.1:802978-839285 GCF_000442215.2 Lipotes vexillifer | reverse complement strand
CTTTCCCTATTGATTTTTTTCCTGGAGAATGATGACTAATACAGTGACACTACAAACAAGTTTCCTAAAAAAAAGAAAAAAATATATATATTTTTAAAAGAGATCATATCTTGGGCCACAAATGAAGCCTTGGTAAATTTAAGAAAATTGAAATAATATCAAGTATCTTTTCTGACCACAATACTATGAGACTATATATAAATTACAGGAAAAAAAATCTGTAAAAAATACAAACACAGGAGGCTAAACAATAAACTACTTAATAACCAAGAGATCACTGAAGAAATCAAAGAAGAAATCAAAAAATACCTAGAAACAAATGACAATGAAAACACAACAACCCAAAACCTATGGGATGCAGCAAAAGCACTTCTAAGAGGGAAGTTTATAGCAATACAATCCTACCTCAAGAAACACGAAACAGCTCAAATAAACAACCTAACCTTACAGCTAAAGCAATTAGAGAAAGAAGAACAAAAAAGCTACAAAGTTAGCAGAAGGAAAGAAATCATAAAGATCAGATCAGAAATAAATGAAAAAGAAATAAGGGAAACAATAGCAAAGAACAATAAAACTAAAGGCTGGTTCTTTGAGAAGATAAACAAAATTGATAAACCATTAGCCAAACTCATCAAGAAACAAAGGGAGAAGACTCACATCAATAGAATTAGAAATGAAAAAGGAGAAGTAGCAACTGACACTGCAGAAATACAAAGGATCATGAAAGATTACTACAAGCGACTCTATACCAATAAAATGGACAACCTGGAAGAAATGGACAAATTCTTAGAAAAGCCAAACGTTCCAATACTGAACCAGGAAGAAAAAGAAAATATAAACAAACAATCACAAGCACTGAAATTGAGACTGTGATTAAAAAACTTCCAGCAAACAAAAGCCCAGGACCAGATGGCTTCACAAGTGAATTCTATCAAACATTTAGAGAAGAGCTAACACCTATCCTTCTCAAACTCTGCCAAAATATAGCAGAGGGAGGAACACTCCCAAACTCATTCTACGAGGCCACCATCACCCTGATACCAAAACCAGACAAAGATGTCACAAAGAAAGAAAACTACATGCCAATATCACTGATGAACAAAGATGCAAAAATCCTCAACAAAATACTAGCAAACAGAATCCAACAGCACATTAGAAGGATCATACACCATGATCAAGTGGGGTTTATCGCAGGAAGGCAAGAATTCTTCAATTTATGCAAATCAATCAATGTGATAAGCCATATTAACAAATTGAAGGAGAAAAAACATACGATCATCTCAATAGATGCAGAAAAAGCTTTCGACAAAATTCAACATCCATTCATGATAAAAACCCTCCAGGAAGTGGGCATAGAGGGAACTTACCTCAACATAATAAAGGCCATATATGACAAACCCACTGCCACCATTGTTCTCAATGGTAAAAAAACATCGTTCTCATTTCCTCTAAGATCAGGAACAAGACAAGGTTGTCCACTCTCAGCACTATAATTCAACATAGTTTTGGAAGTTTTAGCCACAGAAATTAGAGAAGAAAAAGAAATAAAAGGAACCCAAATCAGAAAAGAAGAAATAAAGCTGTCACTGTTTGCATATGACATGATACTATACATAGAATCCTAAAGATGCTACCAGAAACCTACTAGAGCTAATGAACGAATTTGGTAAAGTAGCAAGATACAAAATTAATGCACAGAAATCTCTTGCATTCCTATACACTAATGATGAAAAATCTGAAAGAGAAATTAAGGAAACACTGCCATTTACCATTGCAAGAAAAAGAATAAAATACCTAGGAATAAACCCACCTAAGGAGGCAAAAGACCTGTATGCAGCAAACTATAAGGCACTGATGAGAGAAATTAAAGATGATAAAAACAGATGGAGAGATATACCATGTTCTTGGATTGGAAGAATCAACAATGTGAAAATGACTCTACTACCCAAAGCAATCTACTGATTCATTGCAATCCCTGTCAAACTACAAATGGCATTTTTCACAGAACTAGAACAAAAAATTTCACAATTCGTATGGAAACACAAAAGACCCCAAATAGCCAAAGCAATCTTGAGAAAGAAAAACGGAGCTGGAAGAATCAGGCTCCCAGACTTCAGACTATACTACAAAGCTACAGTAATCAAGACAGTGTGGTACTGGCACAAAAGCAGAAATATAGATCCATGGAACAGGATAGAAAGCCCAGAGATAAACCCATGCACATATGGTCACCTTATGTTGGAAAAAGGAGGCAAGGATATACAATGGAGAAAAGACAGCCTCTTCAATAAGTGGTGCTGGGGAAACTGGACAGCTACATGTAAAAGAATGAAATTAGAACACTTCCTAACACCATACACAAAAATAAACTCAAAATGGATTAAAGACCTAAATGTAAGGCCAGACACTATCAAACCCTTAGAGGAAAACATAGGCAGAACACTCTATGACATAAATCACAGCAAGATCCTTTTTGACCCACCTCCTAGAAAAATGGAAATAAAAACAAAAATAATCAAATGGGACCTAATGAAACTTCAAAGCTTTTGCACAGCAAAGGAAACCATAGACAAGACCAAAAGACAACCCTCAGAATGGGAGAAAATATTTGCAAATGAAGCAACTAACAAAGGATTAATCTCCAAAATTTACAAGCAGCTCATGCAGCTCAATATCAAAAGAAAACAAAAAACAACCCAATCCAAAAATGGGCAGAAGACCTAAATAGGTATTTCTCCAAAGAAGATATACAGATTGCCAACAAACCCATGAAAGAATGCTCAACATCCCTAATCATTAGAGAAATGCAAATCAAAACTACAATGAGATATCACCTCACACTGGTCAGAATGGCCATCATCAAAAAATCTACAAACAGTAAATGCTGGAAAGGGTGTGGAGAAAAGGGAATCCTTTTGCACTGTTGGTGGGAATGTAAATTGATACAGCCACTATGGAGAACAGTATGGAGGTTCCTTAAAAAACTAAAAATAGAACTACCATGCGACCCAGCAATCCCAGTACTGGGCATATACCCTGTGAAAACCGTAATTCAAAAAGAATCATGTGCCACAATATTCATTGTAGGTCTATTTACAATAGCCAGGACATGGAAGCAACCTAAGTGTCCATCAACAGATGAATGGATAACGAAGATGTGGTACCTATATACAATGGAATATCACTCAGCAATAAAAAGAAAGAAATTATTTTGTATTGAGGTGGATGCACTTTGAGTCTGTCATACAGAGTGAGGTAAGTCAGAAAGAGAAAAGCAAATACTATGCTAACAGATATATACTGAACATAAAAAGTAAATATATAAAATGGTTCTGAAGAACTTAGGGGCAGGACAGGAATAAAGACACAGATGTAGAGAATGGACTTGAGGACATGGGGAGGGAGAAGGGTAAGCTGGGACGAAGTGAGAGAGTGGCATGGACTAATATATGCTACCAAATGTAAAATAGATAGCTAGTGGGAAGCAGCCGCATAGCACAGGGAGATCAGCAAGGTGCTTTGTGACCACCTAGAGGGGTGGGATAGAGAGGGTGGGAAGGAGATGCAGGAGGGAGGAGATATAGGGATATATGTATATGTATAGCTGATTCACTTTGTTATAAAGCAGAAAATAACACACCTTTGTAAGGCAATTATACTCCAATAAAGATGTTAAAAATATTTTTTTAAAAGGCTACAACTCTGCACATGTTGGGCTTTCACATGGAATGCCTTTCCCTACTTTTTCACCTTCTGGAAGCCTCCTGAGCCAGAGGAAGACCCATTTCAAATATTCCATGTTGGATGAAATTTTCCAGATTTCCTCTGGTGTCAGTTTCCTTGTTCTGTGGGCTGCTCTATCATTGCATTATAAACCATTCACCACAGATGATGTTCTAGAAAGTTAGGCATTATTCTAACCTTATATGCACTATAAAATTGTTCATGAGTCCTGGCTCATAGTCAGCATTTAGTAAATATTTGAATGAATAAATGGGCAAAACAATTGCTTCTGTTCTTATTGAAATTTATTAATGTATCAAAGGACTATAAAAATAAAAATCTACCAATTAGCCCTAAGAAATACAAACATATATTTTCACCTTACCAAGCTCACGAAAAACCTAGGAGGACAATAGCTGTCAGATAAGTAAAAAAGCTGCTATAGTGACAACAGAACTGGTCTCCTGATTTGTGCATGAGCGTTGGTCATATAATTGTAGGCTTATTCATCCATTCACCAAGCATTTTTTTTTTTTTTAACATCTTTATTGGGGTATAATTGCTTTACAATGGTGTGTTAGTTTCTGCTTTATAACAGAGTGAGTCAGTTATACATATATATATGTTCCCATATCTCTTCCCTCTTTGTCTCCCTCCCTCCCACCCTCCCTATCCCACCCCTCCAGACAGCCACAAAGAACCGAGCCGGTTTCCCTGTGCCATGCGGCTGCTTCCCACTGGCTATCTACCTTACGTTTGTTAGTATATATATGTCCATGTCTCTCTCTCGCCCTAACACACCTCACCCTTCCCCCTCCCCATATCCTCAAGTCTGTTCTCCAGTAGGTCTCTGTCTTTATTCCTGTTTTACCCCTAGGTTCTTCATAACATTTTTTTTTCTTAAATTCCATATATATGTGTTAGCATACGGTATTTGTCCTTCTCTTTCTGACTTACTTCACTCTGTATGACAGACTCTAGATCTATCCACCTCATTACAAATAGCTCAATTTCGTTTCTTTTTATGGCTGAGTAATATTCCATTGTATATATGTGCCACATCTTCTTTATCCATTCATCCGACGACGGGCACTTAGGTTGTTTCCATCTCCGGGCTATTGTAAATAGAGCTGCAATGAACATTTTGGTACATGACTCTTTCTGAATTCTGGTTTCCTCAGGGTATATACCTAGTAGTGGGATTGCTGGGTCATATGGTAGTTCTATTTGTAGTTTTTTAAGGAACCTCCATACTGTTCTCCATAGTGGCTGAACCAATTCACATTCCCACCAGCAGTGCAAGAGTGTTCCCTTTTCTCCACACCCTCTCCAGCATTTATTGTTTCTAGATTTTTTGATGATGGCCATTCTGACTGGTGTGAGATGATATCTCATTGTAGTTTTGATTTGCATTTCTCTAATGATTAATGATGTTGAGCATTCTTTCATGTGTTTGTTGGCAGTCTGTATATCTTCTTTGGAGAAATGTCTATTTAGGTCTTCTGCCCATTTTTGGATTGGGTTGTTTATTTTTTTGTTATTGAGCTGCATGAGCTGCCTGTAAATTTTAGAGATTAATCCTTTGTCAGTTGATTCATTTGCAAATATTTTCTCCCATTCTGAGGGCTGTCTTTTGGTCTTGTTTATGGTTTCCTTTGCTGTGCAAAAGCTTTGAAGTTTCATTAGGTCCCATTTGTTTATTTTTGTTTTTATCTCCATTACTCTAGGAGATGGGTCAAGAAGGATCTTGCTGTGATTTATGTCATAGAGTGTTCTGCCTATGTTTTCCTCTAAGAGTTTGATAGTTTCTGGCCTTACATTTAGGTCTTTAATCCATTTTGAGCTTATTTTTGTGTATGGTGTTAGGGAGTGATCTAATCTCATACTTTTACATGTACCTATCCAATTTTCCCAGCACCACTTATTGAAGAGGCTGTCCTTTCTCCACTGTATATTCCTGCCACCTTTATCAAAGATAAGGTGACCATATGTGCATGGGTTTATCTCCACCAAGCATTTATTGAGGGCCGACTGTGTACCTGGCACTGTGTCAGGTGGTGTATATATTACTGATCATGCATGATGGCACTTTTCTTCAATGTTCTTAGGAAATTTTCACAAGCAATATCAAGTCAGTGTATTTTCACACATCTAGAAAATTAGTCATGTTTTTCTTACATTTTAGAAATTTAAAGAAAATTAAGTAAATGACACTAGAATTAGAAAGAATGAACAATTCATTAGGCAATAAGAATATTAAGTAGAACTTGGGAATCTCTTTCCTATTTTGATATGCACTTGAGCTTAATTGGCTAAGTTTTGAATACGGAGTGATGAGTTGAGTTGTTAATAAAAATCACACACCTTTTATATGCTTAATAAAATCCAAGAGTCTGGGATGCATTTGTGTTGCAGACAATTTATCTGCAGGAGTCAGTGAGTTGAGTAATAGAAAGGGATAATAGGAAATCAGTGGCTGAGAAACCCATAAAGTAAATTAATGCGTGCCTTACTTTATTAATTTATAACAATAATGTAATGTATAAATCAATGAGGAGTGCTTTGAGAGAAATGAATAGAGGGAAGAGTTCCTCCTTTTTGCAGTTTGTTGAAATCATTTCCTCTGCAGAGGAAATGTCGGACAGAGGTAAAGAAATGTCTTGCTCTTGGCACAGAGAGGAAGCATGCAGTGTCGCAAAATCTGTGAGTGCTTTGCTCTATCCTTGGACCTTTTGACTTCAGAGAGCTCCCTTTGACATGCATCTCTTTGCCTGAAGACTTTTTTCTAAAGCCTCCACTTTAGGAAGCTGGCAGCGAGTGGAAAATAACTTATTCCCTGCTCCTCAGCAGCCCTCAACCAATGAGGAATAGCAGTTGGTGTATCAATACCCCGCTCCTGCATTCCTTGGGTGGTGTAACTCCTAGGTATTATTTTACACTGTATCTCAGCATTTCTTCAAAGGATCAAGCTCCATTTTCCTACAAGAAAAGCTGGCTTGATGGGCTGCCTTCTCTTCCTTGTGTCACTTCCCCACTTTCTTAGTAACGCTTCCTGCATCTCCCAAATAAATGCTTGCACTTGAATCTGTGCTTAGAGTTGACTTCTGGGAAAACCCAAACTAAGATAGGCACAAAGAATGTGGTCTCTGTGTACCTGTTATTCTTTGTTGAACCTGGCAGGGCCTGATATTTCAGCTCCTACTCAGAAGTACTAGTTATAGAATCCCATTAGGTGGCACGTCGGGTTTTAAAGTTTTGAGGAGGTGGTTTGGGTAGGACTTAACAGAGGAACATTCTGGACAGATGGGAGTCTTCCTTCTCATCCTCTCTTCCTATCAGTTGTGTCTGGCAGCCTTCTCAACAACACACGCTTGGGGAAGACAGATCAGTGCTAATCAGACTGAGCTCTGTTCATTTTCTATTGCCCATCTTCCCTGGAGACAGTAAACATCTGTCTCAGTGACATTAAAAGCTAGCATTTTTCTGCTTTCACTCCTTGCATTGCTGGCTTAATTAGCAGTTTGCTCAAGCTACATCATGCCTTTTGGAGCTGTTCTATCTTTGTTTCCTTAGGGGAGAGAATGTTTCCTTTCAAAAGTGTGTGTGTGTGTGTGTGTGTGTGTGTCTATGGAGTTGTGCAGTAAGAATTTTTCCCTCAGCTGTCAGCTTCCACCTGAGCTACTGTGAATAGTCCCTTCACTCATCCCCTGCTTCTCTTAAACTGCAAGAATCTGTTTTCCAACTAGCAGCCAGAGTGGTCAGTTAAGATAGAAATTCATTCATGATCTTTCTCAGTAATGCCCTCCAAGGATTTTCTCATGCATTTCCTGTACAATCCAAACTCTCCCCCATATTACAAGGTCTCACCCCTCATGCCCATAGGTCTTTGCTCAAATGTCACCTTCTCAGAGAGTGCTCACCTGACCATCCCATTTGAATTTGCAAGTCCATCCTCAGCACTCCCCATCTCCCTTCTCTGCTTTGTTACTTTTATAACACTTATCACTATGTGATTTACTGCATGCTTTGCTTATTTGTTTGTTGATTGTCTCTCTTCACAATGAGAACAGCGCTTCTCTCACTTAGCAAAATGCGTTTGAGGTTCATCTGTGTTGTGTATCAGTGGCTCATTCCCTTTTATTGGTGAGTAGTGTTCCCCTGTGTGGAAATGCCTAAGTTTGCTTATCCATTCACCAGTTGAAAGACTTCTGGATTGTTTCCAATTTGGGGTGATAATGCATAAAGCTGCTATAAATATTTTTGTACAGGTTTTTAGGATAATATAAGTTTTCATTTCTCTTGGGCAAATACCTAGGGGTGGGATTCTTAGGTCATATGCTAAGTCACTTTATAGGAAACTGTCAAACTGTTTATAGGAAACTGTCAATGTGGTGTACCATCTTACATTCTCACCAGCGATGTGTGAGGGCTCCATTTGTCCTAATCTTTGCCAGGGCCTGTGTTGTAGGTTTAAAAGCATAGTGGGGGGTGGGGAATTCCCTGGCGGTCCAGTGGTTAAGACTCCGCACTTCCACTGAAAGGGGTGCATGTTCGACCACTGGTTGGGGAACTAAGGTCCTACATGATGCACAGTGTGGCAAAAAAAAAAAAAAAAAGCATGGGGGGGTACTTTAGAAGAGTATCTGAGACCCATCACTTATTTAATCAGATTTCCAGATGGTGCCAGAGTGCAAGTCTTATTTTTTAATAAGATCTATAATTTTAAGAGATCATTAATATCCATAGTTTAGTTTTTAGAACAGTTTTAGGTTAACAGAAGAATTGTGTTGAAGGTACAGGAAGTTCCCATACATCCTTTCTTCCTCATTAAGTTATAGTTGGTGAACCAATATTGATACATTATGTTTTTTGTGTTTTGTTTGTTTTTGCGATACGCGGGCCTCTCACTGTTGTGGCCTCTCCCGTTGCGGAGCCACAGGCTCCGGACGCGCAGACTCAGCAGCCATGGCTCACGGGCCCAGCTGCTCCGCAGCATGTGGGATCCTCCCGGACTGGGGCACGAACCCGTGTCCCCTGCATCGGCAGGCGGACTCTCAACCACTGCGCCACCAGGGAAGCCCAATACATTATGATTATCTAAGGTCCATAGTTTACATTAGGTTTCCCACTTTGTGTTGTACATTCTATGGGTGTTGACAAATGCATACTATTATGTATCTACCATCACAGCGTTGTACAGAATAGTTTCACTTTCCTAAAAATCCCCTGCACCCCACCCATTCATCCTCCCTACCCCACTCTGAACCCCTGGCAACCACTGATCTTGTTACTGTCTTTGTAGTTTTGCCTTTCCCAAGATGTCCTATAGTAGGAATTTTACAGTCTGTAGCCTTTCCATATTTGCCCCTTTCACTTATTATTTGCCCCTTTCACCACATTCACAGAGACCTGAATATTCCTCTCATGAACTCTAAGGTTGCTTTTACACCAATGACCAGTGACCCACTGAACTGATATTTTGGCTTGGCTGGAGTTTCCCACCCTCTGCTTGGCTGCACCCATGCTGGTTACCACCTCCCACAATCCAGGCACGGCACACCACCGCTCCCTCCATAACTCATTCATCACCCTCATTTGGAAACCTTCTCTTTCACTCTGCCTCTCAAATCCTTCCAGAATCTCTACAGCTAACTCAGGTTTGATCTCTTGCAAAAGACTTCCTCTGGTATCCCAAACCCTCCTCTAAACTCGTAAAATAATTATTGCTTCTAGATTCATTGGACCTTGTGAAGCACTATCTGTTCTTTCTATTCTCTTGCTCCCCTGAGCTCCTATTTCAACTTGATCATGTTATTTTCCTATATTTCAACCATATTCCCCCAACAGCACTCTAAGTACCCTAGTGTTATTATTCACTTTAGTCCCCCCAGCACCTAGCATTGTACCAAGCTTGATGAATATTTGCTTTTTTCTAGTTCAGAAAACGATGAACAATGATGTAATGACAATAGTGTGGGTCTAGGCCACCCAGAGATGGGGTTCTAGTCAGTTAACCTCTCCAGGCTTAGGTTTCCTTATCTGCATAATTCATGTTTGTACTAAAGTCTCTAATTTCTCTATTTGTACCATTCTGTGTTTTGATTATCATAGCAACAATACGGTAATTGGGCAAATGACATAATTGTCCTAAGTGGACATAGCTTCTGTTGGGATTAAGTATCAGTCTTTGAAAACAACAAACAGGGTTAAAGCTGTTAGCTTGAGATCGGTTTTGATTTCCATGAAAATTTTTCATGGGTTATTTTCCTGTCCCCAGTACCCTGCCCCTCCCCTGGAATACCTCCTTTCTCTCCATGCTTTCCCAGCATTCAAAGGTACACTCAAGTTCCATCTCATAGAATTCTTCATGGTTTGTAACTTTTTAATTTGTTTTTCACTTGTTTTTGTATCTTTCCCCTGCTGTCCACCAGCTTCATGAGGGAGGAGCTGTGCAAGTTGTGTTTGTCATTGTATCAGTGCCATAAATGTCTGTTCAACGATTTAATGGTGTTAATAAATATGCTCTGGAAAAAAAGTTTTTTCTCTGCAAATAAGTGCTGGAAACACTGTGTAGTTTACTTTTCCTACTTGGAGAGTCACTGTCCTGCATACAAGACCTGTTGAATTTTGTCACTCCAGGATTTACCAAATTTATTTGATCATGGACCTCCCTAACCTTTTAAAGTTTTCCTTGGATCATCTACTTACTCAATAATCACACCCACATTAATAAAACAGTAGCTAACCAGTGTTAGACAACTCCCATGCAACCAGGCTATTCCAAACACTTTATAACCTTCCTTTAGAACAATCCCAGTTTTACTATCTTTATTTGACAATTATGGGTGAGAAAGCAGAGGCTCAGAGAGTTACAGTAACTTCCTAAGTCACAGGGTCCCTTGAGAAATCAGATTGCAGTCATCAGATTGCTCAGCATGAGAAATGCTGGTTTAATGGAATTCACAGGCTCTGGGCTAAGACAGACCTGCTTTGAATCTAGAATGGAGTGGATCCTGGAACAGATCACTTTCTAAATGGGGGTCTGGGCCTCATTTACCTTTACCTATAGAAAGATGATGGTCATACTCACTTGAAAGGGTGGTTGTAGAAATTAAATGAAATAACATATGTGAAGAAGTGAACATTGTTCATGGCTGGTGATGAAGGCTTGAGACATTGTAGTTATTATCAGCAGAGAGGTTTGCCCAGAACGGTACTTGTTGAACATGTTACATTGTCTGCCACTCTGCCTTTTCATTGTTGAGGCTTTGGTGATTTGGTTTACCTGGAAACTTCTAAGAGCAATGAATTAGGTCAGGCTAAACGCTGTCACAGCCTTGAAATATTGTGAAAGCTTATGTCTCATTCACAAGAAGTCCACGGTGGATTTCCTTGATCTGGTAGCTGTGACTCAAGTCCTCCACAACATCCTCTGCCTTCAGCACAGAGACAAGGAAAGAGCAAGCAGACCATCTCAGGAGGGTTTACAAAATATTATAAATGCAACACTTTTTTAAATTGCCCAGTTCTTAAAACATTGAACCTGGATGAAGGCTCAGGAGCCCCATGCACTTTCTGGTTATATTTAGGTAATGAAAAGTCCAGTAGTAAAAATGTCCAGTCTTTGTAAATAGCAAAAGAGTGAACGTGATTTGAAGTTAACTAGTTTTATCATCTACAACTTGAGCTGGTGGCTGGTGGTCAGTTTAGTGGGAGAGGCTGGATATAGTCATTAAAGCTTCACTGTTTATCAATCTTCACTCATCATTCTGTAGACCTTTTTTGTTTTGTGGTGTGTGGGCCTCTCACTGTTGTGGCCTCTTCCATTGCGGAGCACAGGCTCCACATGCGCAGGCTCGGTGGCCATGGCTCACGAGCCCAGCCGCTCTGCGGCAAGTGGGATCCTCCCGGACCGGGGCACGAACCCATGTCCCTTGCATTGGCAGGTGGACTCTCAACCACTGCGCCACCAGGGAAGCCCATCTGTAGAACTTTTGTAAAAATAAAATTTTATCATGTCATGTATATAGATTGATGAATTTTCAGAAAATAAAACACTCAGGTAATACATAAAAACTCATGTAATACATAAAAAGATAAAATATAAAAACTCGTGTATTTGCAAATGCGTCAGTTTCCATTCATTGTAAAATGTCTTATTTCACCTTCACTGCTTTTCTCTCAAGATTTAAAAAATTTCACTCCACTCTTCTTGTTTGAAGCAAAGTTGGATGCAGTTTTGATCTTTGTTCCCCTGTAGGTAATATGTTTTCCCTCCGGCTTCTTTCAGGATTTTTTCTGTATCATTATTTTCTGTAGTTGAGGATGGTATTCCTAGGTGTAGATTTTTGACATCTGTTCTCCTTGGTGTTCTCTGAGCTTCCTGGAGCTGTAGTTTGGTGTCTGGCATTAATTTGGGGGAAATTCTTAGTCTTTATTGTTGCAAATATTTCTTCTGTTCCTTTCTCCCTTTCTTCTCCTTCTGGTATTCCCATTACACGTCTGTTACACCTTTTGTAGTTGTCCACAGTCCCTGGAATTCTGTTCTGTTTTTTCAGTCTGTGTCCCCTTTGCTTTTCAGTTTTTGAGATTTCTATTGAAATATCCTCTATCTCGATGAGTCTTTCCTCAGCTGTGTCCAGTCTACTGATGAGCATGTCAAAGGCGTTCTTTATTTCTCTTACAGAGGGTTGTTGTTTTTGTTTAATCTATAAAATTTCTTTTTGGTTCTTTCTTAGGATTTCCAACTCTCTGCTAGCATTGCCCATCTGTTCTTGCCTGCTATCTACTTTATCCATTAGATACTTTAGCACAGTAATCATAGTTGTTTAAAATTCCCTGTCTGTTGATTCCAACATCCCTGCTATGTCTGGTTCTCTGATGCTTGCTCTGTCTCTTCAAATTGCGTTTTTTGCCTTTTTGTATGTCTTATGATTCTTTCTTTATAGCTGACCATGATGTACTGGGTGAGAGGAACTGCTATGAGTAGATCTTTAGTGATGTGGGGGTGAGGTGTGGGGGGAGGGGAAGCATTCTAGGTCTCAGGCTCCCAGTGAGCCTGTGCCTCTGGACTGTGAACGCACAAAAGATTAGAGCTGATTTGAGGTTGCATTTCAATTCTTGTAAGATCTGCTTTATTGTAACCATGGACTGTAATTCTGCAGAGATTTGTACCAGATGAGCCCTAAACTTCTGATTTGGTTCCCCCCTAGCATGACACAAGGTCAATAGGTCTGCTTAGCCGGCAGCTGCTTTCTGCTGTTTTTCTCCAAATATGCCAATTTGTTATGTACACTGATAGATGATTAGATTGATAGAGGTGGTGTAGAAAGCTCTTCTCACCTCAGTGATTTCTTGTTTATGGTCAGTAGCATCATGGTCATTCAGTTCCATCTGCCCTGATAACTCTGCAGTGCCTTCAAACACCTCTGACTGCTTTTTTTTTTTTTAACATTTCTATGGGAGTATACTTGCTTTACAATAGTGTGTTAGTTTCTGCTTTATAACAAAGTGAATCAGGTATACATATACATATGTCCCCATACCTCTTCCCTCTTGCATCTCCCTGCCTCCCACCTCCCTATCCCACCCCTCTAGGTGGACAGAAAGCACTGAGCTGATCTCCCTGTGCTATGCGGCTGCTTCCAACTAGCTATCTATTTTATGTTTGGTAGTGTATATATGTCCATGCCACTCTCTCACTTTGTTGCAGCTAACCCTTACCCCTCCCCGTATCCTCAAGTCCATTCTCTAGTAGGTCTGCATCTTTATTCCCATCTTGCCCCTAGGTTCTTCATGACCATTTTTTTTTCTTAGATTCCATATATATGTGTCAGCATATGGTATTTGTTTTTCTCTTTCTAACTTACTTCACTCTGTATGGCCGACTCTATGTCCATCCACCTCACTACAAATAACTCAGTTTCGTTTCATTTTATGGCTGAGTAATATTCCATTGTATATAGGTGCCACATCTTCTTTAGCCATTCATCTGTTGATGGACACTTAGGTTGCTTCCATGTCCTGGCTATTGTAAATAGAGCTGCAATGAACATTTTGGTACATGACTCTTTTTGAATTACGGTTTTCTCAGGTTATATGCCCAGTACTGGGATTGCTGGGTCGCATGGTAGTTCTATTTTTAGTTTTTTAAGGAACCTCCATACTGTTCTCCATAGTGGCTGTATCAATTTACATTCCCACAAACAATGCAAGAGGGTTCCCTTTTCTTCACACCCTTTCCAGCATTTACTGTTTCTAGATTTTTTGATGATGGCCATTCTGACAGATGTGAGATGATATCTCATTGTAGTTTTGATTTGCATTTCTCTAATGATTAATGATGTTGAACATTCTTTCATGGGTTTGTTGGCAATCTGTATGTCTTCTTTGGAGAAATATCTATTCAGGTTTTCTGCCCATTTTTGGATTGGGTTGTTTGTTTTTTTGATATTGAGCTGCATGAGCTGCTTGTAAATTTTGGAGATTAATCCTTTGTCAGTTGCTTCATTTGCAAGTATTTTCTCCCATTCTGAGGGTTGTCTTTTGGTCTTGTCTATGGTTTCCTTTGCTGTGCAAAAGCTTTGAAGTTTCATTAGGTCCCATTTGTTTATTTTTGTTTTTATTTCCATTTCTCAAGGAGGTGGGTCAAAAAGGACCTTGCTGTGATTTATGTCATAGAGTGCTCTGTCTGTCTTTTCCTCTAAGGGTTTGATAGTGTCTGGCCTTACATTTAGGTCTTTAATCCATTTTGAGTTTATTTTTGTGTATGGTGTTAGGAAGTGTTCTAACTTCATTCTTTTACATGTAGCTGTCCAGTTTTCCCAGCACTACTTATTGAAGAGGCTGTCTTTTCTCCACTGTATATTCTTGCCTCCTTTCTCAAAGATAAGATGACCATATGTGCATGGGTTTATCTCTGGGATTTCTAACCTGTTCTATGGATCTATATTTCTGTTTTTGTGCCAGTACCACACTGTCTTGATTTCTGTAGTTTTGTAGTATAGTCTGAAGTCCAGGAGCCTGATTTCTCCAGCTCCGTTTTTCTTTCTCAGGATTGCTGTGGCTATTGAGGGTCTTTTGTGTTTGCATACAAATTGTGAAATTTTTTGTTCTAGTTCTGTGAAAAAATGCCAGTGGTAGTTTGATAGGGATTGCATTGAATCTGTGGATTGCTTTGGGTAGTAGAGTCTTTTTCATAATGCTGCTTCTTCTAATCCAAGAACGTGGTATATCTCTCCATCTATTTGTATCATCTTTAATTTCTTTCATCAGTGTCTTATAGTTTTCTGCATACAGGCCTTTTGTCTCTTTATGTAGGTTTATTCCTAGATATTTTATTCTATTTGTTGCAGTGGTCAATGGGAGTGTTTTCTTAATTTCACTTTCAGATTTTTCATCATTAGTGTATAGGAATGCAAAGGATATCTGTGCATTAATTTTGTATTCTGCTACTTTACCAAATTCATTGATTAGCTCTAGTAGTTTTCTGGTAGCATCTTTAGGATTCTCTATGTATGGTATCAGGTCATCTGCAAACAGTGACAGCTTTACTTCTTCTTTTCCAATTTGGATTCCTTTTATTTCTTTTTCTTCTCTGATTACTGTGGCTAAAACTTCCAAAACTATGTTGAATAATAGTGGTGAGAGTGAGCAATCTTGTCTTGTTCCTGATCTTAATGAAAATGGTTTCAGTTTTTCACCATTGAGGATGATGTTGACTGTGGGTTTGTCATATATGGCCTTTATTATGTTGAGGTAAGTTCCCTCTATGCCTACTTTCTGGAGGGTTTTTATAATAAATGGGTGTTGAATTTTGTTGAAAGCTTTTTCTGCATCTATTGAGATGATCGTATGGTTTTTCTCCTTCAATTTGTTAATATGGCTTATCACATTGATCAATTTGCATATATTGAAGAATCCTTGCATTCCTGTGATAAACCCCACTTGATCATGGTGTATGATCCTTTTAACGTACTGTTGGATTCTGTTTGCTAGTATATTGTTGAGGATTTTTGCATCTATGTTCATCAGTGATATTGGCATGTAGTTTTCTCTTTGTGACATCTTTGTCTGGCTTTGGTATCAGGGCGATGGTGGCCTCATAGAATGAGTTTGGGAGTGCTCCTCCCTCTGCTATATTTTGGAAGAGTTTGAGGAGGATAGGTGTTAGCTCTTCTCTAAATGTTTGATAGAATTCGCCTGTGAAGCCATCTGGTCCTGGGCTTTTGTTTTTTGGAAGATTTTTAATCACAGTTTCAATTTCAGTGCTTGTGATTGGTCTGTTCCTATTTTCTATTTATTCCTGGTTCAGTCTCCGAAGGTTGTGCTTTTCTAAGTATTTTTACATGTCTTCAAGGTTGTCCACTTTATTGGTATATAGTTGCTTGTAGTAATCTTTCATGATCCTTTGTATTTCTGCAGTGTCAGGTGTTACTTCTCCTTTTTCATTTCTAATTCTATTGATGTGAGTCTTCTCCTTTTTTTTCTTGATGAGTCTGGCTAATGGTTTATCAATTTTGTTTATTTTCTCAAAGAACCAGCTTTTAGTTTTATTGATCTTTGCTATCATTTAATTTCTCTTTCATTTATTTCTGATCAGATCTTCATTTCTTTCGTTCTGCTAACTTTGGGGGTTTTTGTTCTTCTTTCTCTAATTGCTTTAGGTGTAAGGTTACATTGTTTATTTTAGATGTTTCTTGTTTCTTAAGGTAGGATTGTATTGCTCTAAGCTTCCCTCTTAGAACTGCTTTTGCTGCATCCCATAGGTTTTGGGTCGTCATGTTTTCTTGTCATTTTTTTTCTTGGTATTTTTTGTTTTCCCCTTTGATTTCTTCAGTGATCTCTTGGTTATTAAGTAGTTTATTGTTTAGCCTCCTGTGTTTGTATTTTTTACAGATTTTTTCCTGTAGTTGATATCTAGCCTCATAGCGTTGTGGTCAGAAAAGATACTTGATACGATTTCAATCTTCTTAAATTTACGAAGGCTTGTTTTGTGGCCCACAATATGATCTATCCTGGAGAATGTTCCATGGACCCTTGAGAAGAATGTGTATTCTGTTGTTTTTGGATGGAATGTCCTATAAATATCAATTAAGTCCATGTCATTTAATGTATCATTTAAAGCCTGTGTTTCGTTATTTATTTTCATTTTGGATGATATGTCCATTGGTGAAAGTGGGGTGTTAAAGTCCCCTACTATGATTGTGTTACTGTCGATTTCCCCTTTTATGACTGTTAGTATTTGCCTTATGTATTGAGGTGCTCCTATGTTGGGTACATAAATATTTACAATTGTTATATCTTCTTCTTGGATTGATCGTTGATCGTTATGTAGTGTCTTTCTCTGTCTCTTGTAATAGTCTTTGCTTTAAAGTCTGTTTTGTCTGATATGAGGCTTGCTACTCCAGCTTTCTTTTGATTTCCATTTGCATGGAATATCTTTTTCCATCCCTTCTCTTTTAGTCTGTATGTGTCCCTAGGTCTGAAGTGGGTCTCTTGTAGACAGCATTTATATGGGTCTTGTTGTTGTATCCATTCAGCCAGTCTATGTATTTTGGTTGGAGCATTTAATCCATTTACATTTAAGATAATTATCGATATGTATGTTCCTATTATCATTTTCTTCATTGCTTTGGGTTTGTTCTTGTAAGTCTTTTTCTTCTCTTTTATTTCCTGCCTAGAGAAGTTCCTTTAACATTTGTTGTAAAGCCAGTTTGGTGATGCTGAATTTGCTTAGGTTTTGCTTGTCTGTAAAGATTTTAATTTGTCTGTCAAATCTAAATGAGATCCTTGCTGGGTAATCTTGGCTGTAGGTTTTTTTCCTTCATCATGTTAAATATGTCCTGCCACTCCTTTCTGGCTTGCAGAGTTTTTGCTGAAAGATCAGCTGTTAACCTTATGAGGATTCCCTTGTATGTTATTTGTTGTTTTTCCTTTGGTGCTTTTGCTATTTTTTCTTTGTGTTTAATTTTTGAAAGTTTGATTAATATGTGTCTTGGCATGTTTCTCCTTGGATTTATCCTGTATGGTACTCTCTGTGCTTCCTGGAGTTGATTAACTATTTCTTTTTCCTTATTAGGGAAGTTTTCAACTATATTCTCTTCAAATATTTTCTCAATCCCTTTCTTTTTCTCTTCTTCTGGGACCTCTACAATTCAAATGTTGGTGCATTTAATGTTTTCCCAGAGTTCTCTGAGACTGTCCTCAATTCTTTTCATTCTTTTTTCTTTATTCTGCTCTGTGGTAGTTATTTCCACTATTTTATCTTCCAAGTCACTTATTCGTTCTTCTGCCTCAGTTATTCTGCTATTGATCACTTCTAGAGAATTTTTAATTTCACTTATTGTGTTGTTCATCACTGTTTGTTTGCTCTTTAGTTCTAGGTCCTTGTTAAATCTTTCTTGTATTTTCTCCATTCTGTTTCCAGGATTTTGGATCATCTTTACTATCATTATTCTGAATTCTTTTTCAGGTAGACTGCCTATTTCCTCTTCATTTGTTAGGTCTGGTGGGTTTCTACTTTGCTCCTTCATCTGCTATGGGTTTTTCTGTCTTCTCATTTTGCTTCACTTGCTGTGTTTGGAGTCTCCTTTTTTCAGGCTGCAGGTTCGTAACTCCCGTAGTTTTTGGTGTCTGTCCCCAGTGGCTAAAGTTGGTTCAGTGGGTTGTGTAGGCTTTCTGGTGGAGGGGACTAGTGCCTGTGTTCTGGTGGATGAGGCTGGATCTTGTCTTTCTGGTGGGCAGGTCCACGTCTGGTGGTGTGTTTTGGGATGTCTGTGACCTTATTAGGATTTTAGGCAGCCTCTCTGCTAATGGGTGGGTTTTTATTCCTGTCTTGCTAGTTGTTTGGTATAGGGTGTCCAGCACTGTAGCTTGCGGGTCATTGAGTGGAGCTGGGTCTTGGCGTTGAGATGGAGATCTCTGTGAGATTGTCACCATTTGATATTATGTGGAGCTGGGAGGCCTCTTGTGGACCAGTGTCCTGAACTTGGCTCTCCCACCTCAGAGGCACAGCCCTGACACCTGGCTGGAGAACCAAGAGCCTGTCATCCACATGGCTCAGAATAAAAGAGAGAAAAGAAAGAAGTCAAAATAAAGTAAAATAAAGTTATTAAAATAAAAAATAATTATTAAGAAAAATTTAAAAATCAAACAAATAAAAACACTGGACAGACAGTACCCTAGGACAAATGGTAAAAGCAAAGCTATACAGACAAAATCACACACAGAAACATACACACTCACAAAAAGAGAAAAGTGGAAAAATATATATATATTGTTGCTCCCAAAGTCCACCTCCTCAATTTGGGATGATTCGTTGTCTATTCAGGTATTCCACAGATGCAGGGTACATCAAGTTGATTGTGGACATTTAATCCTCTGCTCCTGAGGCTGCTTGGAGAGATTTCCCTTTCTCTTCTTTGTTCGCACATCTCCTGGGGTTCAGCTTTGGATTTGGCCCCATCTCTAAGTGTAGGTCGCTGGAGGGCGTCTGTTCTTCGCTCAGACAGGATGGGGTTAAGGAAGCAGCTGATTCGGGGGCTCTGGCTCACTCAGGCCGGGGGGAGCAAGGGGTACGGATGTGGGGCAAGCCTGCGGCAGCAGAGGCCAGCGTTACGTTGCATCAGCCTGAGGCGTGCCGTGCGTTCTCTCGGGGAAATTGCCCCTGGATCATGGGACTCTGATCAGGGCTGCACAGGCTCCCGGGATGGAGGTGTGGAGAGTGACATGTGCTCACACACAGGCTTCTTGGTGGCGGCAGCAGCGGCCTTAGCGTCTCATGCTCATTTCTGGCATCCGTGCTGATAGCCGAGGCTTGCGCCCGTCTCTGGAGCTCCTTTAAACAGTGCTCTTAATCTCCTCTCCTCGTGCTCCAGGCAACAAAGAGGCAAGAAAACGTCTCTTGCCTCTTCGGCAACTCCAGACTTTTTCCCAGACTCCCTCCCGGCTAGCTGTGGCACACTAGCCCCTTCAGGCTGTGTTCACGCAGCCAACCCCAGTCCTCTCCCTGCGCTCCTACCGAAGCCCGAGCCTCAGCTCCCAGCCCCCACCCGCCCTGGTGGGTGAGCAGACAAGCCTCTCGGGTTGATGAGTGCCCGTCAACACCGATCCTCTGTGCGGGAATCTCTCCGCCTTGCCCTCCGCACCCCTGTTGCTGCGCTCTCCTCTGTGGCTCCGAAGCTTCTCCACTCCGCCACCCGCAGTCTCTGCCCGCAAAGGGACTTCCTAGTGTGTGGAAACCTTTCCTCCTTCACAGCTCCTTCCCACTGGTGCAAGTCCAGTCCCTATTCTTTTGTCTCTGTTTTTTCTTTTTTCTTTTGCCCTACCCATGTACCTGGGGAGTTTCTTTCCTTTTGAGAGGTCTGAGGTCTTCTGCCAGCATTCAAAAGGTGTTCTGCAGGAGTTGTTCCACATGTAGATGTATTTCTGATGTATTTGTGGGGAGGAAGGTGATCTCCGCATCTTACTCTTCCGCCGTCTTGAAGCTCCTCCTCTATGATTGCTCTGAAGAGAAGTTTTTAGTTTTGTTTTTCTTTGTTTCCCATTCCATCTACTTTTTCCAGTTGCCCTCAGTAGGAGGATGTGTCTGACAGAGCTGATACATTAGATGCAGAAGTGCAGGTTTTAGAGGCCAGATCTAGAAGTGGTATACGTCACATTCTTTCAGATCCATTAACTAGGAAAGAGCTCATGGCTCCTCTCAGATACCAGTTGGGCTGTGAAATGTAGTTTTCCTGTGTACCCAGGAGGAAAATATGACAGTTTCATGAAAATATAGCTTTTCTTTTTGCTATAAGAAATGACTTATGGATTTATTATATACTTTGGAGGTTTCACTATTATCTTTACACATTTTCAGCACAATTTTAAGCTAATGCTTTAAAGGTAAAGAAGAGTCCATAGAATAGTCTGTGTATAATTATTTTAAACTCAATGTTTATTAAATTCCTTTTTTTGTTTGATTTTTTGTTGTTGTTCTGGTACATTCACACCCATCCTAGTCCTTTTTAAAAAATATTTATTTATTTATTTTTTTTAATTTATTTTTTGCAGTACGTGGGCCTCTCACTGTTGTGGCCTCTCCCGTTTCAGAGCACAGGCTCTGGACGCGCAGGCTCAGCGGCCATGGCTCACGGGCCCAGCCGCTCCACGGCATGTGGGATCTTCTCGGACTGGGGCACGAACCCGTGTCCCCTGCATCGGCAGGCGGACTCTCAACCACTGTGCCACCAGGGAAGCCCTAAATTTTTATTTTATATTGGAGTATAGTTGATTTACAAGCCATTCTAGTCTTGAATCCTCACATGAATCCTGCAAAATAAGTATTCTTATTTTCCACATTATTTTCAAATGGTGAGTATGAGACTGAGGTTGTTATTGAATTTGTGCTGTGTGATGTGGGCTAAAGACTGATTAATTAATTCTGTAAAATGATTGTTAACAGTTGTTCTAAGTTACTCTTATAGCATCTCATTGCAAGATAATATAGTAATTGAAACCCAGAGCTCTGGACCAGGCTGCTGGATTTCAATCCTGTCTCTACCACTTCCCGTTTATCAACAAGTGGGCAATTTACTTCATTTCTCTGTGCCTGTTTCCTCCTCTGTAAAATAGAGTGATAGTAGATTGTTGTATTGAATAAATTAACTTGAAAAAAGCCTATAAATGGGAAAGAATTTGAAAAAGAATCGATATATGTATATGTGTAACTGAATCACTTGGCTGTACATCTGAAACTAACACATTTAACAGTGTAAATCAACTATACTCCAACATAAAATAAAAAAAAGAAAAGAGCCTAGAAAAGTGCCTATTACATAATAAGCACTCAATGCCAATTAACTGTTAATATTATGCAGAAGATGATGATTGCATTGCTCTTTCTATTACAGATTTACATAATGCTTTGTTTTGTAGTTTTGTAAGAGCAGCACTAGAATGTAAGTCCCCTCAGTTCAGGGATTGTTTCCCTCAGTGGGAAGGACAGCATTTGGTACGAAGTAACGGTGTAAGCTATCAAACTTCAAATCATAAAAGGAGAAAAATTTGGCTCCCCTTTTTCACTTATCCCCTTCAGTTCCAGGCAATAGTGTCTATTGTATATTTTTTTCCCTCTTTTGTTTGCCCATTTAAAATTTTTTTTTTGGAAAAGAAACTCTTTTCTCCACTGTTAAAATCCTAAATAGTTCTGAATATATTGGTTACTAATGTATCTGTCTTAAATTGGAGATCACTGTGGAGCATGATTAAAATGTTGGGAGGAGCTCATGTAACTTGGACAAGGTGGTAGATATTTATTTTCTAACTTGGTGAAAAATTTACACTTTTATACTGTCACAAAAGAGCTTGTGCTGTGACTTAATATTTCCCAATTTAGGTCCTCGATATCATGTACCTTTGATAGTTCTTTCCTATTGCTGATAGATTTTTTTTCCCCTTTAGAAGTAAGGGAGGCACACATTTCTGTATTTGTTTGCACTTTTGTTCTGCTTGTGGTAGCATCTCTCTTATCACACAAAATATAGTTACCTGTCAATCAATGCTTATGAAGCACTTACTGCATCTTTATTGCACGTCACTAAAGTCTGATGATCGGAAAATGTGTGCAAGGAAAAGGAAAAGATCACATAGTGAATCGTTGGAACTGAGTTAACATGTGCAAAAGCACTAAAAATAAGTGAGGTCTTGCTTTCTTGTTATTGTTATTACCTGGTGTGTTAGTTGCCTATGGCTGCTGTAACAAATTACCACAAACTGGAAGCCTTCAAACAACAGAAATATATCCCCTCTTAGTTCCAGAGGCCAGAAGTCCAAAATGAAGGTGTCAATGGGGCTGGCTCTCCCGGAAGCTCTGGGGGAGAAGCTGTCCCCTGCTTCCCTCTCCTGGCCTCTGGGGGGCAGCTGACGATCCTTGGCTTGTTCATTACTCCATCCTCTGCCTCTGTCTTCATATCGCCTTCTCCTGTATTTCTCCTCTTCTCTTAGAATCTTCTCCAGTGGTAAGGACACTTGCCATTGAATTTAGGGCCCACTCAGATCAGCCAGAATGATCTCATCTAAATATCCCTAACTTGATTACATCTGCAAAGACCCTTTCTTTTTCCAAATAAGAGCACGTTCTGAGTGGACATATCTTTTGTGGAGCCGTCATTCAACTTATTACATCTGGTACATGTTATTTTTCTTTGAAAAAAAATTTTTCTTTTTTCATGTTTCCTAAAAAACTCCCTCAAGGACAAGAAACATACTTTATATGTCTTTTGTTCCCTAGAGCCCAGTTGAAGCCTCTACCCAATAAAGCCCTTTTAATGTATAAAGATGTATATGTATCTTAATGTATCTTAAGAGGTATGAAAGGAATGGATAGCAGAGGAACAGGAGCATGTGATGATATCTTTGGAGTCTAGCGATGAGATTGACAAACAGGAAAACAGCGTGGTGTGAGAGTAGCGAGTGCTATGACATGGTGAAGTATATACAGAAAGTCATCTGATTCTAGTCTGGGGGAGTTGGAAAGGCTTTCTGGGGAAGGAGACGTAGCAAGTGAAATCCAAAGGCCTGTGTGGACAAGGAGGAAGGGTATTCCAGGCACACAGAACAACACATGGGAAGATTTCCGGGGCAAGGTCTCTGGGGCCAGCAGGAAGTATTTGGTGCATCTGGAAGATACGGTGCACGGGGTGGATGTATGACTAAGGGTTGGTGAGCAGATGGCAAACAGTAAGGAATAAGACTTTGGGGTTTCATGAGGGCTGGACCATGAAGGGGCTTGCATACTCTACCCAGGAGTTTGTATATACTCATAAAAAACCCAAATCATTTGATGTGGTGGCTAAGAGAGCATCATATGGACATTTCATAAAACTCCCACTGGTCGTAGTGGTGAAAGGCATTGGCTGTTAGTGAGACTGGAGGCAAGATGGTCAGTTCGGGTTGTTGGAGGAGAGTAATGGTGTCACAATCGATCTAAACAGAGGGCGGAGGCATTGCGTTTCATCATTACTAAAGCGATGGATGGCTGTTGGTCATGGCGGCTGACTGGAGTGAGACCATACGGAAAAGAGGGCTCAAGGGTGATTTTTAGTTTTATCTTTATATTTTAAAAATTTTATTGGAGTGTTGTTGATTTACAATGTTGGGTTAGTTTCTGCGGTACAGCAAAGTGAGTCAGTTATACATACACATATATCCACTCTCTTCTAGACTCCATTCCCATATAGCTCATTACAGGGTACTGCAGAGTTCCCTGTGCTCTATAGTAGGTCCTTATTAATTATCTATTTTATATATAAAATACAATCTTTAAATGTTTGGTTTGTTTGACTCTAGTGGACAAGTAATGACGTTGTTCATGGCCACTGAGGACAGAGAAAGAGGGACATTGAAACTTTCTACCCCATTTCCCTCCTCTGTACAAAGGACAAAGTGATCCCTGCCCTTCCCATCTCACGGCATCACTAGGACCAAAAAAAGTATTTAAAACGCTTTTAAAATTATACAGCAATTTCCCAAATAACTCTTTATGATTGGTTTACATTTAGCCAAAATTTATAATTAAAACAAAAATGATAAAGCATATAACTATATGAAGGCAATAAAGACATATTTTTTAAATAGAAGGAACTAATCTTTTGGCAAGAAATGTGTATTACAATCTAGGCTCTCCTTTCCCTCTCTCTGCTTTTCTATCCTGCATCCTGATTTCATCACACCATGGACCGAAGAAAAAAATCCAAAGTTATTCTCTAACGCCTGTTGTTCCTCAGTGCCTTGCAACTTCACCACGTGATTGATTGTCCCACCTCCACCCAGGCACACGTGTACTGTCCCCCCTCCACATGAACACACACAGGGAATGAATTCAGTAACCCCCGGTTAAGATCTTGGGCAGCATGTCAGTCTTCTCATCTGTAAAATGGGTGTAATTTTATCTCTCTCACAGACTGAGGACCAAATGAAATTAAATACACATGACATATGTGTGAATTGATACTTACTATACCTGGCAAAAAGTAAGAACTCAATAAATAGGACTTTATTATTATTATTATTACATAAGACAAACTCTGCAAACAGATCTACCTTGCCCTTGGAAATCTTTATTTCTTGCTTGGCCACATTACAAATTACTGGCGACCCCCATGGACTTTGATCTCTACATTCACACTTACCTGTGTTGACAGATGACCTGGTTTCCCCTGCCCCACCCTACCCACATCTTTCTGAATTTCTATAACATTTAGGGTCTGTCTCATAACATTTCATACTGAATGATCGAACTATCTGCTCTATGTTCACATTGTCTTTATAAATAGACCCTAAATTCCATAAGTGGATGTATCTAGCTGGACGCCCAGAAAAATACAACAAATGGGATGAGTTGATAATAAAAGGGTCCTTTCTCAGCATCTCTCTCCTCTTTGGGAGTCTTGTTGAAGTTCTGACTTCCCTGTCCTCTCTCTGTCTATCAAAATTAATCTGCAAGTTCTAAAGGAAGAAAGAAAGTGAAAAAATGAGGAATATGTAACTTTTTAAAACCTTGGTGTCAAAACGGGGAGAATGTTGGTTTTAGAACATTTTGCTCTTCTTGGATGTATTTTCTTTCATTCGCTGACAATTCCAAAATTGCAATAGTAATTGCATTGTTCCCCCAAATGCCCTAGTTAGAACCAAAGCCAAGATTATTTTATCCGGCTATTAGGAGAGAGCTGTAGGAGGAGCCCATAAAACATGCTTTCTTGATAAGAATGCAGATCATCTCACAGAGGAAGGAAAATCAGCCTCAGGCAGCAGAAGTCTTTGCTAGACAGCACTAGAAGCTTCTGCAAAGTGCCTGGAGCAACACAGAGCAGTTGCACTAAGAGGCTGCTTCAGATAGAAGTGTGTTTATGTGGCGACTCTTTAATTTCATTTTCTAATTCTATTCATGGAATCCAAAGGTTGTATAACTTGGGCAAAAGACTCAGGCATCCTTCTGAGTACACACTCTGGTACTTTTAATGAAGGCAAATGTTCTTCACCTCTTCAAGCTCAGTTTTCTTCTTTGTGAAATGCGAATGAAAATATTTCCACCCAAAGAGAGCATGTAATATCTTTCCCTGTAGGTATTTGGAGAGCAATAATAAGACAACAATCTGTCTCTTGACTCTTTGCGCCATTGGAAGCTACATATAAATGTGTTGGCAACTCTTCCAAATTTATACACAAGTATAATTAAAATAAAATTAAAACATGATGATCATATCAAAGATTTATTTAATTCATTAATGAGGGACCCAGCAGGATGTTAAAGCTGATTCAAAGAGAATTTGAAAATCTCATTTTATATAGGCCCTGAAAGAATTACTCCTGGAATAAGATTGTTAAATTTAGATACAAAATTTGTCTACTTCCTTCAGGGCAATAAAACTGGTAAAATGGTGAAAATATAAGTAATAAAAATGGTCATCTTGGCATTACCATTTCTAGTGTTCAGGTATCATTTGCGTTTGTATCAGAGAAAATCTAAAGTTAACATTCAACTTCAAAGATTACAATTCCTAATCAAGGGAAATAACTAATCAAACAAAGGTAACTTCTTCCAGAAAATTAAATAATCCTGAGGACGTCTGGCTAGACAATATTCCTCTGACATTGAAAGGACGTGCGGTCATGATTTTATCTTATTCCCAAGCTTTGAATATATATTTTCATATTACCTATTTGTTTTCCATATTTCCTATCATTCCCATTCCGGGTTGGTACCTTCAAGGATTTTTCTTTTTTTACTTCTCTTTGTCCCTATAAGTCCCCCTGTCTCTAACTCTCTTTTCCCATCAGTCATTTATTGACCAATTACATACATCGATCTTTTCCAATTCTGCTTTCTCTTTGGGTCATTATTTGAGTCTGCCTTAGTCCTTATGCTAAAAGCTGACTTAAACCTAATTGGCTATGCACAACTAGCTTCCTTTTAGTATTAGAGATGTTAAGATTCGCTATTTCCCTCCCTGTATCTCTATGAGCTATAAGGAAAACAAGTCTCAAACAGCATTCTTCCATACATCTAAAATCTAAAACAAGCAAGCCCAAAGTTCTATAAACTTAACGAAATCCTGGTTCTCTGTCCTTTTGTCCACTCCCAAATCACCTGGCATGAAAATTTCACTTAAGACAAATGTGAAATATTCTGTGGCATACATTTTTTCACCATTTTTCTTTTTAGAATCAAATGATCAAGAATCTTCTAAACCAGCATCCCAGGACGAAGTAGGAATTAAATGTAGGGAGCTATTACTAGGGGTAGGTGGTGTGCTAGAGTTTTTAAAATTCTCTGTTCATGCAAGAGTAGGGATATATCTGCCATATTCTAACCCATCCTTGTATCTTGAAGACCGTCATTTTCACCAAGGGAAGTCCATATCTGATACCCATTATGCTTATTAACAAACTATTGATTTCACCAATGACAATCCATTTATAACATTCATGACGCTAATTAGCACACTTCTGGGTTGATCAGAGATCAAGCTAGCTGAAGCCTTGTGGATGCCATCTCTGGTGTGTGGTCTTCTGAATAAATGTCCACTAACTACTGCTAGAGTGTCCTCACATCGAGGAATTATCTTCCCCAAGGGTGTCACGTTCATTTAGATTACACAAGCTTTGCTGGAAGTAGTTTGAAATGTAAATATATGTCATCACAGTCCGGGTGACCTGTTTCTAAATGGAGATATCACAGCCTGCCACTCTCTGTGGAAAGCAGGGGTGACATGGTACTCACCACCATGAAAGTTTCCTGTCTCTAGACTCTGGATGTTGGGGTAGTGGCAACACTTCTTTGGGGATCCAGGTCCCATTTACCCTGGCCATCGGGAATTGAGCAAAGGAGGCACATGAGTCTGAGTGTCTTCCTGGAGAGCTGGAGTACCCCCAGGATGAGCCCCCATTGCCCAAGAATTGCCAAGGCTACTGGCTACTGGGAAAAGATGAGGAAGTGAAGCGATGTGTCCTGACCTATTGTAAAGAAAGAATGTCTTTTTATATTGCTCATTTCTTATGGGCACTAGTGTCTGTCAGAGCTTCCGGGAAAAGTAAAGACCAAAACACCTCTGGCTTAAATTCAATTGTAATTGTGTCAGGTTTTATATTATGATAAAATCTTTGCCTCTTTACAAGGAGGTTAAATCCCTAGTTGACTCAAAGTGAATTTCGTTTCTCCAAAGATGAGCAGAATGAGATAAAAACATGACCCATATTTTTTCTCCTCAGAGTCCAAATTCTTGCTCTATTTTATTTTCCCCTCCTGTCTATCTTAGGAGGTTTTCTCACAGCCAACAGGGTGGAGGTGTGCTCTTGCTGCTTGGGGAGCAGAAAAATTCATGGCTTCCTTTAGCAGAAAAGATCCTGGATTATTTTAGGCAAAGAGAGCAGCCTGGAGTGATTCACTGGGCTTGCTGTGCCCCATCCAGAGCTTTTACCTGTTTATGACAATATAATTTCATTTGCTTTTAGAGATGCACTTTATGCCTCTTCTGTCAGACTAACTCAGAAATATGTCCACCAGGCAAGCTGCTTCACCCCTCTACATTGCAAGAGGTGGAGTCAGAGTCTGATTTCTGCTCCTCCCTGGGTAAGCAGAGGGGTTTCAATAGTTGCTGATACCCCCAAAATGGGGGGTTCTGAAAGTTTTGATTCTATGCAGTGCCATGGTCTACATGTCAGGACTTACCTTCCTACAATTGAGAACACAGTTTAGGTGATTATTTCAATAAATGTCCTAGAGTTAGAATCATTTTTTGCCGTGTGGGTGGTAGTATACAGTGTGGGTTTTGTTTGTTAACCTCAGCCCAGGTTTCGTCTTACTTTATTCCACTTTTTTTCTCTTTATATTTATTTCCTAAGTTTTAACATTTTTAGTGTAATTTTTAGAGACTTTACACATATGCAAATGACTTTAGTGCAAACATAACAAGCCCCCATGGATGCCCCTTCCACTCATAGATCGTCATTGTTTTCCTCAGATTTGCTGATTCCATTCCTTTGCCTTCCTTTCCAGAAAGAACCATTCTCATGAATGTGATGTTTTTTATTCTCATGCATGTTTTCATATTTTTAATACACATATCTATAAATGGTACATAGTTTTGGCAGGCATGTTTTAACATTTTATAAATACTCTATAGTTTTCTTTTGTCTGATTTTGCCATAATTTATTTATCTATTTTCTTAGGATGTTTCCAGTTTTTCACTATCACAAACAATGCTGCAAAGAACATCCTTATCCATTTTTCCACATATAAGTGTTCTTCAGAGGCTCAGACTACAATGGAATTTCTATGTTTTTGGATATGAATATCTTCAACTTTACCAGATATTGTGGAATTGTTCTCCAAGGAGAAATGCTGGCATTCTTTATATACTCTGGATACTAAAACATTGTTGGTGATACGCACAGTAAATGCATTTTCCAGTCTGTGGCTTGTCTTTTCCTTTTGTTCATGTGGGTTTTAAAAGTAATTTTAATTTCAATGTATTCAAAGGTATCAAGTTTTCTTTTATGTTTTTTGCATTTTGTACCTTGTTCTAAAAATCTTTTCCTTTCACATGGTTGTAAGGATGTCACTGTCTCCCTCACTCTCTGGTTCCTTTGTCTATGAGATCAGACTTCATAGGTGGCCCCAAGCACTGGCTTAATCCATGTGAATCTAGATGCAAGATTTAGCACTTCTTGATATTCTCAAAATGCATTAGTGAGCTAGGCAGATTTTACAGTAGGGACCAAGAAGGAGTTCACGTCTACTCCACAATAGATAAAGCAATCCCTCCTGTTAGCTATTTCTGGTCTCTCCTTTTGTTAAATTGACCTTACTAGCACTTTCTCTGCCAGAATTAGTCCTGATTTTTTTCTCCCTTTGGGGAGCAAAAATAACTCTTTGCTTCATGAAAAACTCCACCTGTTTCACTATAAAGCTTGGGTGACAGTTGACTTATAAATTGACAAGAAACAGCATATAAAAGTATCATCCTAATTACAGTGGCTCTCTCATGTAAAGAAATTCTTTTAATCATTTATTCATTTATTTAAATCATATTTATTAAGCACTGACTAAGTGTCAAGCATTATACAAGACACTGAGTGAACAAAACAATGTCCCAGGTGGAAAAGATCAAGGAGGGCAATCTGGGAAGGCTTCTCTGAGGAGGTAACATGTAAAGTGAGATGGGAAGAATAGGGAACTAGCCATTTCAAGGCGGGGAAAACATCTAACAGGAGGTAAATGGCATGTGCAAGAGCCAAATGCAAGGAAAAGGGCTTGGCATGTAGGGGCAACTAAAAGGATGACAATCATCACTAAAAGGAAATGTTGAAGGAGGAAAATGATATGGAATGTGGATGGATGTGGATGGAGAGCAACACTGGTGAAATTATTTAGTGCCTTTTGGGCTTTCATAAGGAGAGGCTAATTTGATTTGATGTGTGTTTTTAAAATATAGCATTGGCTGTATTTTGTAGATAGACTGGCAGTAAATGCTATAGAAGAAGGAAACTGATTAGGAAGCTACTGCTGGGGTTTAGGTGAGATGCCGTGATGACCAAGATTATTCTGTGAAAGAAGAGATGTAGAGAAATATACCTCAGAGGAACTGATGACAGGATTTTCTGAAGACATAAATAAGGAGAGTAAGGAGTCAAAAATGGTTCCCTGTAGGGCCCCCCCCCCCCCCCCCCGCCAGGTGGGTTTAGGATAGGACAGGGATGGTGGCAGTTAAGAGTTTTGTCTTATGCACTTCACTTCTGGTGCCTATGGGGGCATTCCCTGGAGACATGGAGTATTCAGTTGGATCTAGAGCTCAGAGAAGAGGTGAAGTTGGGAATATCAGCTGGTAGGAAATGACATTTTCTACTTCATGAAGGAGTGATAGCTATATAGGTAGGAAAAGGGAAGGAAGATCTTGCTCTCTATTCAGCCTAAATTTTAGATTACAGTGACTACAAGCCATGGCCTTGAACTTTGTGCATGGATGGGGATTTTGGACAGACTAACTCAGGAAGCCTAGGAAAAGGCAAAAGATGGCAATCACCCATTTGGTCCCATTTACACATCTCATTATTCCTCTAGGGGTCTGTTGGTTTTTAGAATTTTCAGTTAAGTGCTAGAAGGTACCAATGTGCTTCAAAAGTAATGAGGTTGCACCCTTTAAAGGAAAATTTGGATTAAAACATTGAAGGTTTATTGAGAGACTTGTATCTTACAATGTGTGTGTCAATAGGCAGCAAAGCTGACATGCCTGTGTTTGAACAACATTAACAGTTCCAAAACTTTTATTGGGCTTCTGTTGATATTCCCAAAGTAGATTTGTTGATTATTTCTACATAATTGACAAGGAATCTGACACTTCAGTAGACTGTGCATACTTTTTCTTATTACAGTTAAAATGATGAGCTTCTTTGGCAGAATCAACTGTATGGCCATTGAAGGATTTATTTGCAGCTTATACTTGTGTTTTCTCTCAGTGATGAGTCCACTTATATTTACCTTCAGCTGCAACTTGCAGACAAAATTCTGGACTCAGTCATCCTGTCTTACAGATGACAAGTATACCTATTAGTCAAAAAATATTGGGTGCCTACTATGAACCAGCTGCTGTGGTACCCACGAGAGTCATCATAAAACTAGGTCATCATTCTTGAATCCATGAAACTTATGGTCTGGAAAAGAAACAGTCTTGTAATTACCTACATATACTGCAAGATAGAATGGGAAAATGGTTATAATAGATTTTTAAGAATATGCTGAATCACTTTCAGGTAACAGTGTCTGCTTGACATGGGTTTACAAAATATCTTTAATGAAATGAATAAAAGCTAGTAAAAACTAGCACTAAACAAAAAATAGATCACCAGTAGAATAAAATAAGGAAAGGGAAAATAACTGAATGCCCTAGATTTCCCCCAAGTGGCAGCAAGAGAAGAATTAAAATACTATAGTGAGACGTGGCATATCTCTGAACCACAGCTCCAAGATTTAAGAAGCAATACTGGTGAGTATACTATTCAGGATAGGGTAATTGTTGAAACATGCAATGATACAACCTCAGTGTTTAACGTGTTACATGCTGCTTTCTTGCTCATTACACACCAACATGGTTACTCCATCGAGGTAGCTTCCAGGCCCTTTCCATCTATGGATCCTTCTTCCTCTAAGGTCTCAGTGTCCTCTCCATTAAGGAGAAGAAAGTTAGAAAATCACAAACGATCAGTTGTTATGGAATAACAACTTGGAAGTGGCTGACCTCACCTGGTCAGAAGACTTCTGAGACACGGCCCCCCTTCACTGCAAGAGAGCCTAGGAAATGTAGTCTGTGCGTGCCCAGGAGGAAAGGAAAAGTTTTGGCAGATATAGCATCTTAATCACAGAGAGTCTACAAAAGCCCTAAAATTCCCATTCATCATCCTCAAACTGGAGAGAAGTGAAACAAAGGACTTCTTCCATTTTCTCTTTTCACTGGGGAAGCAGAAGAGTTAAATGAGAAGTGAACAACCGAGGATGACCCTCCCTGAGGGAGGACAGGCTCCAGGGCTCCCCCAGGGATGGGGAGCACTCAGACTATCTGCCAGGGTGATAGGACACGCCACCGCTACACAGGTGTCACAAACGCTCGTTTAAAACAGTCATCTATCAAAATCCGGAGACATTAAAGATCCCCATTTAAGAAGGGCTGCTCTCAGCCTCAAGTAAGTCCCCTCTTTCCTTCTCTTTCAGCCACTCCACTCGAGCTCTCCAGGTCCACCAAAACAAAAGCAAAAACAAAATTAAAAACAAACAACCTGCTAGGACCTGGAATGCCCGTTTGTCGTTTAGAGGGATACAAATAGGTCTCAGTGGAAAGGAACTTAAGGGGAACTCACTCTCTCACACTGTAGCAGATCAAATAGAAATTCTGGACAAGTGTCTCATGATAACCATGATACGACAAAGAAAACCCCATGGCAACTATAAATACACTGCAAAGGAGGAGAAAACATAAGAAGAAAAGACAAAGAACCTAGTCTAGAAGAACACTGTGACTCAGGGAATAAAAGAAAATCCCATGCATATCCTTTATGCTATAGAAGACTGTGATAGAATTGAGAATTTAATTCAAAAAAAAAACAAAACTCAAAGATGAAATCACAGGGTAACAGGGTGTGGTCACAAAGGCAAGTGACCCTGGATGACCACAATCTCATTGTTGGTCCTCAAGGCACAGAGCAAGGCAGAAGAAGGCAAAAACTGGACCAGATAGATAATAATCACCATGCTAATCTACTCAGTAGAAGGAATTTAGTGTCTCCTAAAACCCAAGGATGGAAATAAAGCCAAGCTTCCAGTAGAGAGCAGAACTGAGGCTTGGGAAGCCCCCAGGACTCTCACCATTTCTTGCCTCTGCTGTTGTGCTGTAAAACTTCTTATTCTCTAAAGAGTCTTCTCAGATTCTGAGTCCACATGGAAGAATATGTTTTATGTTATGCTTCCAGCAACAGACAGACTCTCTACCTGACCCTTAATCACAATTCCAAACTCCCAGAATAGTCTGATAGATCCAGCTTCTGTTGTGTGCATCACCTTGGTCCAGTGGGCTTCAGAGAGGCATAAGGTCATAAAGCAACACTAATTCACAGTTCCTGTGTGGGAACCGGATGCCAGCACTGGGCCAAGTGCTCACCATGGGGCATCTCACACCACCTTTGCACAGGAGAGAGAGCACTAATGTCATTATTTTAAATGGGTGATAACACCACGGCTCAGAGAATTTAAGTTGCTTGCCCAGTGTGACAGACGTATCATGTTTCAGAGCCAGTTTCAAATCCAGGTGGCCAGCTCCAAAATTTGCTCTCAACCTTTATGCTAAATCCCCAGTACACACAGGAGCCAGTTACCAAAGAACAGAGGATGGTGGTCTATGGATTGGACAGATTCCCTAAAAAATGAACATTATTTTCCTAACATTTCTTTGGGATAAAGTCTTAAATGTAGTCTTACTGGGTCATTGGATATATTACTCAGTGACTCTCTTGAAAAGTTGCTCCCGTTTACATCCCATGAGAAGTGTATGGAAATGCTTCTCTCATCACGTTATTGCCAACAGTGAGTACTAATATTTTATCTCATCTTTTCCAGTTGAGTAGGGAGATGGAGTAGGAAGACTTTATTCTGACTGAGGGGTTGGGGGAATCTTCAGAGAAGAGGTCAATGTGGGCACATGAGAGCAAAGCAGACAGGCCAAGAAGTCCATGGTGATGTGGAAAAGGCAGGGAGGATGCCCTCTGGATGGCTTGAAAACAGAGTGTAGAGGGCTGTACTGAGCAATGATTCCAGGGAACCATGAAAGCCAAGGTGAAGTATTGTGACCTTATCATAAACGTTTTAGAGACGAGAGGTGGTGTTATTCAACAGAAATAAAGTAGTCTCTAAATAATCTTTGTGTGAGATATTTGCCTAAGACAGTTACCTTATACACACACATTTACATTCACTATATACATTCTTTCCTTCACCACCACTCCTCCCCACCATACAATCATTTTCAGACAAGTAACTGTTTTATTTTAAGAATGCTGACGGGATTCATATAGGATTGCCTATATTAGGGTAAAAGCATTTTACTAATTGGATGACAGGTGTGAGGGCTTTTCAGCTTTGAAATGCATCCGACTAGCAACATTTGCATTCTATGAGAAATCTATGCTAATATTCACACTCCAAGGAGAAGTTTAAATTGCAAATTTTGAAAAGCTTAAAGTCAGTAAATAATATTTTGGGGAGAGGGGTGGCCGTGCCACAGTGATATCAGTGAGGAAGGCTAAATGGAAGGAATGCATTTGCCAGGTGTGAACTCTCCTGAAGCTGAAATCACCTGTGATGCCTGGGACTGGAAATGAATTCTGCTTCTTGCTCACAAGCTTTAGAGTGCATTAGAATCACCTGGGGGTGGGCTTGTAAAAACAAAGTGCTGAGCCCACCCCCAGAGCTTCTGACTCAAGAGAATTGGAGGTTGGCTGAGAATATGTGTTTCAAAAAAATTCCCTGGTGATGCCTGTCCCAGTAATTACACTTTGAGAGCCCTGTCTCTAGAAAAATCCCAATAGTGTACTTGCTTGTCAAAATGGGTGGAAGTGGGGACTGTGGACAAGATGGTGGAGTAGGAAGACCCTGAGCTCACCTCCTCCTACGGGTACACCAAAATTACAACTATTTACAGAACAACTATTGATGAGAATGACCTGAAGACAAGCAGAAAAATCTTATACAACTAAAGATGTAAAGAAGGAAACACAACAAGATAGGTAGGAGGGGTGGAGTTGTGGTATAGGCATACCCCTCGGTGGACAACCCACAAATTAGGAGGATAACCACAATTGCAGACTTTTCCCCAAGGAATGAGGGGTCTGAGTCCCACCATGGGCACCCCAGCCCAGGGGTCCTACAATGAGAACACAAGCCCCCAGAACATTTGGCTTTGAAGGCCAGCAGAGCTTGCTTTCAGGAGAGCCAGAAGGTTGTTAGAAACAGAGACTCCACTCCTAAAGGGTGCACACAACAACTCACACGTTCTGGGACCCACGTCAGAAGCAGTAATTTGAAAGTAGCCTGTGTCAGACCCACTCGCTGATTTTGGAGAGCCTCAGGGAGAGGCAGGAGGCAACTGGGATTCATATGGGAGACATAGATGCTGGCAGTCATTTTTGGAAGTTCATTCTACCATGAGGACGATGGTGCTGGCAAGCAACATTTTGGAAACCTCCCTCTGGCTTATTAGTGCAGGGGTCCAGCCCCACCCACCAGTGGGTCAGCACCAGAAATGGGACTCCCCAGTTCTTGCAACCAGCCATGCCATGATCTGGCCCCATCCACAATCAGCCAGCTGCTTCTGCACTAGGTAGGACCTGGCAACCAACTGGTTTGGGGGCCAGTCATGCCTACCAGCATGCCCACAGTGGTTGGCCCTGGCCCAACACAAGGACCCACACAGCCCACAGAAAGGATACCCCTAGAGCCTATAGCTCTGGTGAACAGAGGGACATGTGCTGCTGGACCCCATAAGACACCTTCTATATAAGACCATTTCTCCAAGATTGGAATATATAACTGACCTCCTAATACACAGAAATAAAAACAGAGAATCAGGCAAAATGAGACAACAGAGAAATATTTTTGAAATGAAAGACCAAGATAAAAACCCAAAAAAAGAGCTAAGTGAAGTGGAGTTAAGCATTCTTCCCAAAAAAGAATTCAAGGTAAAAAGATGCTCAACAAACTCGGGAGAAAAATGGATAATCCCAGTGAGTAGTTTAAGAAAGAGTTAGAAAATATAAAGAAGAACCAAACAGAGCTGAAGAATACAATAACTGAAATAAAAAATACACTAGAAAGAATCAACAATAGATTAGAAACTACAGAGGAACGGGTTAGTGAACTGGAAGATAGAGTAGTGGAAAACACTCAAGCAGAATAGAAAGAAAATAATTTTAAAAAGTAAGGACAGTTTAGGAGACTTCTGGAACAGCAGCAAGTGTACTAACATTTGCATTATAGGGGTCCCAGGAGGAGAAGAGAGA
>NW_006787659.1:783091-802968 GCF_000442215.2 Lipotes vexillifer | reverse complement strand
GAAAGAGACATAACTGAAGACATGATAGCTAACAACTTCCCTAAGCTGGGAAAGGAAACTGACAACTAGGTCCAGGAAGCACAGAGAGTCCCAAACAAGATCAACCAAAAGAGGTCCACACCAAGACACAGTGTAATTAAAATGGTAAAATTAAAGATAAAGAGAGAATATTAAAAACAGCAAACAAGGGGCTTCCCTGGTGGCACAGTGGTTGAGAGTCCGCCTGCCGATGCAGGGGACATGGGTTCTTGCCCCGGTCCAGGAAGATCCCACATGCCGCAGAGCGGCTGGGCCCGTGAGCCATGGCTGCTGGGCCTGCCCGTCTGGAGCCTGTGCTCCATGACGGGAGGGGCCACAACAGTGAAAGGCCCACGTACCACAAAAAAAATAATAAATAAAAATAAAATTAAAAAAAGAAACAGCAAGTAAGAAGCCACAAGAACTACAATAAAGCTAGCAACTGACTTTTCAGCAGAAACTCTAGCAGCCAGAAGGTAGTAGCATGATATATGTAAAGTGATGAAAGGGAAAAACCAATAACCAAGAATACCCTACTCAGCAATGCTCTCATTCAGATTTGAAGGAGACATAAAGGGTTTCACAGATAAACAAAAGCTAAAAGCGTTCAGCACCACAAAGCTGGCTCTACAAGAAATGTTAAAGGGACTTCTCTAAGCAGAAAAGAAAAGACACACCTAGAAATGTGAACATTATGAAAGGAAAAATTTCATCGGTAAAGGCAAATACACAGCAAAGGGTAATAGATCAACCACTTATAAAGCTGGTAAGGTTAAATGACAAGTAAGAAGGTTAAATGACAAAAGTGGTAAAATCATTTGTACCCACACTAAGAAGTTAAGGGCTACACAAAACAAAGAGATGTAAATAAATATGATGCAAAAAATTAAACATGTGGGAGGGAGTAAAAATGTGGGCTTGTTAGAATGCCTTTGAACTTAAGAGATCGTCAGTTTAAAATAATCATATATATGTGTATATATAATCATATATATATTGCTATATATAAACCTCATAGTAACCACAAACCAAAAATCTATAATAGATACACACACACACACACACACACACACACAAGATAGGTATCCAAACATAACACTAAAGATAGTCATCATATCAAAAGGGAAGAGAGCAAAAGAATAAAAAAGGAACAGATGAACAAAAAAAGAATTATAAAAACAACCACAAAACAATTTCACAGAAGGGCAGTAATTACATACCTATTAATAATTATAGTAAATATAGATAGATTAAATGTTCAAATCAAAAGACACAGAGTGGCTGAATAGATTCAAATGCAAGACCCACATGTATGCTGTCTACAGGAGACTTACTTCAAATCTAAAGACATACACAGACTGAAAGTGAGGGGATGGAAAAAGTTATTCCATGCAAATGGAAATGAAAAGAAAGCCTAGGTAGGAATACTTAGAAAAAATAGACTTTAAACAAAGAATCTAACCAGAGACAAAGAAGGATGTTACATAATGATCAAAGGATCAATCCAAGAAGAAGATATGACAGTTGTAAATACATTTGTACCCAACATGAGAGCCCCTAAATACACAGGACAAATATTGACAAACATAAAGAGAGAAACTGACAGCAACACAATCATAGTTGTGGACTCTACCCACTTACATCAATGGACAGATCATCCAGACAGAATATCAATAAGGAAACACTGGCCTTAGTGACACGTTAGGTCAGATGGATATATATATATAACATTCCATCCCAAAGCAGCAGAATACACAATCTTTTCAAGTGCACATGGAATATTCTTCAGGATAGATCACATGCTTTGCCACAAAACAAGTCTTAGTAAGTTTAAGAAGACTGAAATCATATCAAGCATCTTTTCTGACTGCAATGCTATGAGACTGGAAATCAATTACCAGAAAAAAACCCGCAAAAACACAAACACATGGAGACTAAATAATGCGCTAATAAACAGCCAATGGGTCACTGAAAAAATCAAAGAAGAAATTAAAAAATACCTGGAGACAAACAAATACAAAACAAAATAAATATGAAAACGTAATGATCCAAAATCTATGGGACTCAGCAAAAGCAGTTCTAAGAGGGAAGTTTATAGTGATACAAGCTTACCTCAGGAAACAAACAAACAAACAAAAAACCCCAAAATCTAACCTTACACTTAAAGAAACTGGAAAAAGAGCAAACAAAATGCAAAGTTAGTAGAAGGAAAGAAATTATAAAGATCAGGGAGAGATAAATGAAATAGAGACTTAAATAACAATAGAAAAGATCAATGAAGCTAAGAGCTCATTCTTTGAAAAGATAAACAAAATTGATATACCATTAGCCAGATTCATGAAGAAAAAAATAGAGAGGACCTAAATAAATGAAATCAGAAATTAAAAAGGAAAATCAACACCAATCAATACCACAGAAATACAAAGGATCATAAGAGACTGCTATGAACATACATAGGCCAATAAAGTGGAAAACCTAAAAGAAATGGACAAGTTCTTAGAAATGTACAATCTCCCAATACTGAACCAGGAAGAAATAGAAAATTTCAATAGACCAATTACCAGTAATGAAATTGAATCAGAAGTAAAAGTAAACAAAACCTTCCAGCTAACAAAAGTCCAGGACAAGACAGCTTCACAGGTGAATTATATGAAACATTTAGAGAATAGTTAACACTTATCCTTTTTAAACTATTCCAAAAATTGCAGAGGAATGAATGCCTCCTAATTCATTCCATGATACCCAGACCAGACAAATATATTACCAAAAAAGAAAATTACAGGCCAATATTGCTGATGAACATAGATGCAAAAATCCTCAGCAAAATATTAGCAAACCAAATTCAGCAATGCATTAAAAGGATCATATACCATGATCAAGTGAGATTTATCCCAGGGTTGCAAGGATTGTTCAATATTTACAAATCAATAAATGTGATACACCATATTGACAAATAGAAGAATAAAAGTCATAAGATGATCTCAATAGATGCAGAAAAGGCTTTTGGCAAAGTGGGTATAAAGGGAACATACCTCTACTACACAATAAAGACGATATATGGCAAGATCTCAGTTAACATCATACTCAATGATGAAAAGCTGAAATCATTTCCTCAAAGATCAGGAACAAGATAAAAATGCCCATTATCTCTACTTTTATTCAACACAGTATTGGAAATCCTAGCCATAGCCCTCAGACAAGAAAACAAAATAAAAGAACTCCAAACTGGAAAGGAATAATTAAAATTGTCACTGCAGATGACATGATACTATATATAGAAGATCCTAAAGATACCACCAAAAAATTATTAGAAGTCATCAATGAATTTTATAAGGTTGCAGGATACAAAATTAATATACAGAAATTTTTTGTATTTCTATACACTAACAATGAACTATCAGAAAGAGATATTAAGAAAACAATCCCATTGATAATCACATCAAAAGGATTAAAATACCTAGGAATAAGTCTAACTAAGGAGGTAAAAGACCTATATTTGGAAATGTAGGTCTATGTTCAATTAATCTATGACAAAGGACGCAAGAGTATATTGGGTTGGCCCCAAATTTTGTAACATTGTAAGGAAAAACCCAAACAAAGTTTTTGACCAGCCCAATACAATGAGGAAAAGAGAGTCTCTTCAATAAATGGTGTTGGGAAAACTGGACATCTTCATACAAAAGAATCAAACTGGACTACTTTCTCACACCATATACAAAAATAAATTCAAAATGGATGAAAGACTTAAATGTAAGACCTGAAACCATAAAAATTCCAGAAGAAAACCTAGGCAGTACACTGTTTCACATAGGTGTTAGCAATATTTTTTTTTGGATATGCCTCCTCAGGCAAGGGAAACAAAAGTAAAATAAACAAATGGGACTACATCAAACTAAAAAGCTTTTGTACAGTGAAAGAAACTATCAACCAAACAAAAAGGCCACCTGAATGGGAGATGATATTTGCAAATGATATATCCAATAAGCGGTTAATATCCAAAACATGCAACGGACTCATACAACTCCACAACAAAAAACAAAAACAAATTAAAAAATGGGCATAGGTCCTGAATAGACATTTTTCCAATGCAAACATACAGATGGCCCCTAGGCACATGAAAAGATGCTCAGCATCACTAATCATCAGTGAAATGGAAATCAAAATCACAATTAGATATCACCTCACACCTATCAGAAGGATGATTATCAAATTAGATATGGTGACTGATGATGATTAGGTGGTGATCCTTTTGAAGTGTATAGAAATACCAAATCACTATGTTGCATACCAGGAACTAACATAGTGTTGTAGGTTGATTATACTTCAATAACAAACAAACAAACTCATAGAAAAAGAGATTAGATTTGTGGTTATCAGAGTTGGGGGTGGGAACAATTGGATGAAAGTAGCCAAAACGTGCAAACCTCCAGTTATAAGAAAAATGAGTACTAGGGGTGTAATATACAACATGATAACTAACACTGCTGTATGTTATATATGAAAGGTGTTAAAAGACTTAAATATCACAAGGAAAAATATTTTTTCTTTAATTTTGTATCTATATGAGGTGATGGATATCCACTGAGCTTATTGTGATAATCGTTTCATGAAATACATGTCAAATCATTATGCTGTACATCTTAAACTTGTACTGTATGTCAATTATGTGCTGTATATCAATTTTATCTCAATATTACTGGAAAAAAAAACCAAAAAAATGAGTGGAAGAGAAAAAATAAATAATAACTAAAGATTCTGCCTGATTAAGTCTGGCTAATTCCTCCCCGTAGCTTTGAAAGATTCTTTTATTTCTTGGAAGGACCTTTTGGAAAGTAGAAGCAAGGGCAAGAGGTAAACACAGACACTCCCAGGGAACGGCCCTGGCCCCTAATTTCCTTCCTTTTTTCTCTGAGCTGCCAGTTTGAAGGAGAGAAATCCGCTGTCTCCCAGGCAGCCGCAGCCACTGATGAGAGTAGCATCTTATGCCAGTTTCCCTGGCAGCTTCCAAGCCAGCCAGCCAGTCGCTTACCCTGGGTGATGATGTCAGTGCTCTTCGCTCCATCACACCTGGCTCAAGGAATCAGATAAGCTTCCAGGGAAGAAGCCGAGGAAGGGCACAGTCTTGACAGGTGAACCAAAGACCCTTTTGTTTTCTGGGCTGGAGCTGGCTGCCAGGTTTGTGGATTTCTGTCAATCAGCAGGCTGCTACCCTTCTCTGCTTCTCTGTTTTCCCAAAAAGAAACCATCATTGATTTGCAAAGATGCTCCAGAGCACATGAGGCTTTAACGTGAGACCGAAATTGAACTAGGATTGGGTAGCCATCTCCGTACCTTGGCAGGAGGCCACCTACAGGAGTGGGGTTGATTAATTATGCAGCCGAGGGAGCTGTTCAGGGAGACAGGTGCTCACTCAGTGCTGACTGAGTCCTGCCTGGTGTCTTTGGCTGGAATTCCTGAGCAGCACTCTTCCAGGTGCAGTGGGGTCCAGGCAGCATCTCTACGTCCTGTTCTCTCTGGGCAGGTAGCTCACCTGGATCATTGTCCTGTCTGATGCCTTCTCACTTGGGATGCCAGTGATTTTAATCCCACCATGGATCCTGCTCTGTGCTTCTGAGGAAACTCACAGTGATATCTTTGAGAGTTCGAACCTTTAAGGAAAATGTTCTTTGTGCCCAGAAAATTTTGAGCCAATCCTACTCATTTTGGATCAGCCAAGGTGGCAGTGGCTAAACCCCTGTCTGGCTTTCCCTCGTACCTCGCAGTTTGTTATGTGTGTGGAGATGGGGAGCAGGGCGAGGGACATTGGGGGCTTCCTCTTTGGCTAGGGCTTATTTGTTTATAGAGGGCTTTGTATTTTTATGTTAATGCAATTGTTTGCAGGTCTAGAGAATGTTCTTAAGAATATTCCTTTTAGAAGGAAGGGATAGAGGGCAAGCTGATGCCTCCTTTCTGTGGTGCAAGAGTGAAAAATAACCCCAGGGCTTTGCTCTGTGTTGCCTGGATGAGCAGCTAGACCAGAATCTGTCCTATCCCAGCCAGAGGCCACCCCAGCTCAGCTTCCAGTAGGAATCTGGCCCCCTATCCTCTCCATGGGCCTCAGGCCTCCAGTGCTGGTCAGATGGTCTCCCCAGATACCTTCTGTAAGTAGCTGAGCCCCACATCTAGCCTGATACCCAAATGGTTTGATTGCTCCCCTGGGACAGAGTTGCTCTCATGCTTCCTTTATGACAAGATTTCTCAACTTCAATGTTAACATTTTGGCCCAGATAATTCTTTGTTGTAGGAAGCTATCCTGTACATTGCAGGAGGTTTTGCAGCCTCCCTGACCTCCACCCACTAGATGCTAGTAGTTAAGTTCATCCCCCATCGTGACAAACAACACTGTATCCGGATATTACCAAATGTCTGGGGGCCTGAAAATTGGCCCTAGTGGGGCACCACTGGTCTATAACAAGGGAGACTCAGCGTGGTTGGGAATCAGACTCCATGACCCCATGACAGGTGGCTGCCCAGGACCCTGCAGACATGCCCCAGAGAGACTGGACACCTGAGCACACGTGCCTGCTCTTCCCTCACGGATCCCAGGCCTCCATTCTGGTTTATCCAAAAGCAGAGCCCAAGATGTGGGTTCAGACAACAAGGAAACACAAGGGAAAAAGTGAGAAAAGTGAGACTGGAAACAGAGGAAAGTTAATAAAATGTATAGTGAGTAGATTTCTGCTGTAGATGAATGAGGCTCATGACAGGTAGGACACACAAAGGGACCCGACTTGCAGGACAGTCTCTGACCACCATCCTTCTACAGGCAGAAGGAGGGGAGAGTGCTTTCTGCAAATGCCAAGGGGGCTGGAGACTTGTTCTCTGGGGGCTCTGAAAGTGTGACAATGAAATGTGTATCTTTTCCATGTTCTCTGTTTTCACAAGGAGTGTGTTATTTATTAGGGACGTGTGTATGAAAGGAGTAGGCGGAGTGTCCCTGGGACTTAGTAATCTGACAGCATGCTTACTAGATGCTCTGTATTCCAGCAGGTCTGATGAAAGATGGGAGTGAGAGTTAATGCTGTCTTCTGTGAATAAGGAAATTGAGATGCAGTGTGGAGGGTCTGTAGGGACTTCAGAGACCTTGGCTGGTGTTATGAGAGGCTACAAAAGCCCAGGATTATCGCTCTTGCTTATGGTCAGACAGGTTTGAATGCCAAGCTGAGGGCTTTGATTAGATAGGAAAAGCCACGGGAAGCTTCAGAGGGTTACCTAGTGAGGAAGTGACAGATGAAAACGGTGATGGGGGACTTCTTTCTTACAGCTGTTGGAGGGCAGTTATTCTAGTGGCCACCCAGCTACAGAAAGCATTGAAGTAGGGAGAGACTGGAGTGGCAGAGACTAGCCAAGAAGCTGTTACAATAATTCAAGGATAAGGTAGTGGAGACTGCAAAGTCAAATCTGAATCCAGATAAGAATTTCAATCTTCTAGCAGCCCTTTCTAGATCCAAAATTATTGAGGTGATATCAGCCTATGCTGGTGTTAGTATAGGAAGTGTCCTCTGAGAAGTCCCCCTATAAGCTATGGAATCAGCTAGAGCTGCAGCTGGAAAGATCCAGGATCATCTCCTCCTGTAGTGGCTGGTGTGGATGTCTGCAGAGCCCAGATGGGTCAAGTAGTGTGTGAAGCAGGTCTGATTTTAACTCAGGCAACCACGTCGCGTGGGCTGGAGTGTCAGGCACTGTCTAGGGTATTCTGGAAACGTGGTCGCACGTGCTTGTACCAGCTCATGAAAGCCGATTGCTTAATTACAGGAAATGTGTAAGTTGGCAGATGTGCCAGTGGTCACTTGAAATCAACATGGCAGGGTATTTATACCACTGAAATTGGCAAATAACACAAATCAGGGCCCCTTTTCCCCCAACAGCCCCCCACTGGCCCTGCGACAGATCAGAGCACTCATGCCAAGGTAAAGTGCAACTGCTGCTCAACGCCAACCTTGGTGGCCTCAGGGGCCTGGGGGCTCATTATTTCCGGATGTTCTAATTTTTTCAAGAGTCAAAACCTTCGTTTTATAGGTGATGTAATGCAGGCCTCGGTGGCTGTGGCACATTTGAAGAAAAGTGAGGAGGCCAGAGTAGAAAGGCTGAGGGGACAGACACCTCAGTCAAACAGCATATTATTTGTGCCTATTAATGCTCTAAGAGACATGACCAAATGGCCTCCACAAGCAGGGAGAGCCCCAACCATGGCTTTCTTCTTCAGCCTGGGCAAGTGACATTTCTTTCATGTTGTTGGGTTAGATGTGCACAGCCAAAGAACTGATGAGAAGTGGTCAGCGGCTCAAGTGACTCAGGGGGTTATTTCCTACTTCAGATGTTCACTCACTTTCACTGCAGAGCAACTATAAGTGCAAATATAAGCAAAATTAGACATTCTAAGATTTGACTTTTGGGTAGATCATCAAAACTCTTGAATTCCTCCTGTATCTGTGGAAACAAATGGGCAATTTCTGTGATCCCTCTTAATAAATTAATTTTTGAAATTTTATTGAAATATAGTTGATTTACAGTGTGTTACTTTCTGCTGTACAGCAAAGTGACTCAGTTATACATACATACATATATATATATATATATATATATATATTCTCATGTTTTTTCCATTATGGTTTGTCACAGAATATTGCATATAGTTTCCTGTGCTATACAGTAGGACCTTGTTATTTATCCATCCTATATAGTTTGCCTCTGCTAATCCCAAGCTCCCATTCCTTCACTCCCCTACTCCGCCTCCCCCTTGGCAACCACAAGTCTGTTCTCCACATCTGTGAGTCTGTTTTTATTTCATAGATATGTTGATTTGTATATTTTAGATTCCACATATAAGTGATATATTGCATTTGCCTTTCTCGTTCTGACTTACTTCTCTTAGCATGATAATCTCTAGGTCCATCCATGTTGCTGCAAGTAGCATTGTTTCATTCTTTTTGAAGGCTGAGTAATATTCCATTGTATATATACACCACATCTTCTTTATCCATTCATCCACCGATGGACATTTAGGTTGTTTCCCTGTCTTGGCTATTGTAAATAGTGCTGCTATGAACGTAGGGGTGCATGTATCTTTTCAAATTATAGTTTGGTCTGGGTATATGCTCAGGAGAGGGATTGCTCGATCATATGGCAACTCTATTTTTAGTTTTCTGAGGAACCTCCATAGTGGCTGTACCAATTTACATTCCCATCAACAGTGTAGAAGGGTTCCCTTTTCTCCACACCCTCTCTAGCATTTGTTGTTTGGAGACTTTTTAATGATGGCCATTCTGACCAGTGTGAGGTGGTACCTCATTGTATTTTTGATTTGCATTCCTCTAATAATTAGTGATGTTGAACATCTTTTCATGTGCCTACTGGCCATCTGTATGTCTTCTTTGGAGAAATGTCTATTTAGGTCTTCTGCCCATTTTTCGATTGAGGTGATCCCTCTTAATTTAAACCTTGGGAACACTTTTGCATGGCTGAGCCTTAACACGGCCTCATTTCTGTGTCCATAGATCATGATCTCTTACATCCCTCTTTTCCACGTAATATTTAGAATTTCTTGTCTTTCTAGGCAACTTACAGGCAAGTGGGGAAGGATCCTAAATTTAGCTAATTTCAAGAGGAAGGCTCTAAAGCACGCTGCAGCGGCTACACACATGATGAATAGCAAAAGAAGGCTTTCCTAATCGCCTGTTGTGTGAGAATACCTTTAAAAAGATGACTTATTTTAAGTTAATTGCAAAGACTTTTTGTGATACAGAAGTTTGAAAGACTTTCTTTACACAGAGTGTAATATAAGCAAGTAGTTAAATTCTTTCTCTTTACATGGGAACTTTAATTAAGGCTTTGTGTTCCATAACCCTGTCAGATCACTGTCCTGACTTGGTCTTAAAATAAGTTTTATGGCTTCTTGACCTTTATTGACCTTAGAAGTAGAAGCAAGCCAACTTTCTCTTCCTCAAAGTGAAAGTAGAAAAGCTCTGAACATTTTAAAATACTGCAGAACTTCCTTGGCTGGTGACTTGGGATTGAGTTAGTGTTCTCTTGGAAGGGCTTGCTAGCTCATTAACCACTGCTCATGGCCCCTTTAATTGCTCTTTATCTTTACACCACTGAAAGTTCTGTTCTTTTCAAACCCAGTTTAACACGGGAGGCCATCAGAAAGGGAGTTACTTTATTGACTGTGAACAGCAAGCAGAGCCGTACTGTTCATCATTAGATGAAGTCAAACCTTAAAGGAAGGCCACATGTTCCTCCACTGGTCTCATGGGAGATAGCACTTCTCAGACTCTGTGAGCAGTTGTAACAACGAGTCCTGATCAGGAGTGGCATGTGCTGCTTCCAGGCTAACCCATTTATTTGCTGATGCTAGAGCCTCTGCAACACTCTGCCTCTGGTGTGGCAGTTAGTGATTAGCAACATTCAGACTGATGGCCTATCCACCAGGGGGCCTCTGAATGTCTTTGAGAGCACAGTGCCTCCATCCCCCTGCCTTTGCCGATCCACAGTGGACGTGTAGTATAAGCAAGAAATAACTAGTCTTTATTTTAAGCCACTGAGATTTGGGGGCTATTTGTTACTGCAGGATAACCTGTCCTGTACTGAGTGATATATATACTCAGGAGGCCTGTGATTCTGGGAAAAGTGATGCAAAGTGGAAGGAAGTGCCTCCTCCCCGACATGCTCTGTTGTTTTCCTTGTCAAGTGGTGATGGGGGTGTAAGAGCTCAGAGCAGCCATGGATCATGCAGAGAATGTATAGCCAGTTTTGACGACCAGCACTGCCCTTTTCTCTTTCAGTTTTTTTTTTTTAAGATTTATTTATTATTTATTTATTTTATTTATTTTTGGCTGTGTCGGGTCTTAGCTGTGGCATGTGGGATCTTCATTGAGGCATGCGGGACCTTTTGTTGCAAAGCTCGGGCTTCTTTCTAGTTGTGGCATGTGGGTTTCCTCTTCTCTAGTTGTGGCACGCAGGCTCCAGGGTGCGTGGGCTCTGTAGTTGTGGCGCACAGGTTCCAGAGTGCATGGGCTCTGTAGTTTGTGGCACGTGAGCTCAGTAGTTGTGGCGTGCAGGCTTAGCTGCCCCTCGGCATGTGGGATCTTAGTGCCCCTACCAGGGACTGAACCCGCATCCCCTGCATTGCAAGGCGGATTCTTCACTACTGACCACCAGGGAAGTCCCTCAGTTTTTTCATATTGACATTTGAACTAAGATCCGAGGGGTGAGAAGAAGCCAATATGTTTGTGTTTGGGTTGGGGTAAGATTCTCAAGTTAGAAGAGCAAGTGCAAAGCCCCAGAGGTGAGAAAGAGCTTGGTGTGTCAGCCTCTGGGAGAGGGTGAGAAGTTTTCTATAATGGGCGCAGAGGGTGCTCTCCCAGGTCCCATTGCCAGCACAGGGCACGTAGTGAGCCAGCTGCTGATGCCTCCCAAGAGCCCCTGCTCTGGACCATTGTTCTCTACCACTGGGAGGCACCAAGGACAAAAGGTCATAGCCCCTGCTCTCCCCCCACCAAGGAGCAGTGGCAGCCCACAGCCAGTGATCCGCTGACTTGAGGAGCCCTGGGCAAGGTCACTCTCTTCTGTAGTTTATGTTCCAGAGCTTGCTCTTAGCCTCAATCGGGCCAAAGATGGACTCTACCTGAAATCCCATCCTTGAGTCCCTTTCTCCTTTCTAGCCTGATTCTCTCATTCCACTACACATTTGTTTCTTCAGCAAATCATCCCCACCCATCCCTGTCTCAGGCTCTGCTTCTAGGGAGCTCAACAGAACACATGAAGTGTGATGAGAAAGGGTCCAATGGGCAAACTGTGTGGTAAAACACTACATGCCGTTAACTTCTCTTGGAAGTTCCTTATAACTACCAGAGTCTTACATCTTCTTAAGTCCTACAGCAGGGACAATTGTTTAACCTCAAATAATCTATGCAACGCTGAGAAGTTAAGAAACCTGGATATCCAAGAGTCAGGAATTCAGCTACAGACACCTCTTTGCAGTTAGTTTGTGAAGTCTTGGGAAATGCCTATGCTGGGCCTCCCTTTCCTCCTACTAAAATGGGATTTTATTCATTGCTGGTGCAAAGGTAAATATGTAGAATGGGACAGCCGCTTTGGAAAATAGATTGGCAGTTTCTTACAACGTTAAACAGAGACTTATCTTAGTAATCACCAGTTCAACTAGGTTTTTACCTAGGAGATAACTGATGACATACATCCATGCAAAGACATATACACAAGTGGTCATAGCAGCTTTATTCATTACAGTACAAAACTGGTGACAAACCAGATGTTTATCAATTATGTATAACCATATAATGGAATATTATTAAGCAATAAAAAGGAAAAAAACTTCTGATATATGCTACAACATGGACCTCAAAAACACTATGCTATGTGAAAGAAGACAGGCATGGAAGACCACATAATGTATGATCCCCTTTCTATGAAATTCCCAGATTAGAGGTGGCTTGGACCTTGAGGTAGCAGTGGGGATTGACTGCAGACCAGGTGGGCACAAGGAAACTTTTGGGGGTGATGGAAATGTTCTAATATTGGATTGTGGAGATGATGATATAACCATAAATTTACAACATGCCATTTGAATTGTGTACTGATGATGGCTGAATTTTATGGTATGTGTGTTATACCTCATTAGAGCTGCAAAGAAACCCTTTGAGAATGTGTGTGTGTGTGTGTGTTGTGTGTTATCTTACTCTGATGACCCCTCAAAATAATTTTTTTGTAGATACGAGAATCTATTCCTAATAAATGAGAAACAAGTTCCATATGACAGTAAAAGGTGAAGGGTCTGTAGTAGTTACCTCCAGGGGTTGCTGTGAGGATGACAGGAGATAAAGATATAGTGTTCAAAGACTTGTGGTTGCCAAGGGGGAAGGGAGGTGGGGGAGAAAAGGACTGGGAGTTTGGTATTAGCAGAGGCAAACTATATAGGATGGATAAACAACAAGGTCCTACTGTGTAGCACAGGGAACTATATGCAATATCCTGTGATAAACCATAATGGAAAAAATATTTTAAAAAGAATGTCTGTATGTGTGTAACTGAGTCACTTTGCTGTACAGCAGAGATTGGCACAGCATTGTAAATCAACTATCCTTCAATAAAATAAATAAATTTAAAAATAAAAATAAAAAAGGCATGGTATTCAATACATGTTAGCTATTATTACTGTTTTCAGTGTAATTGAGTCAGCATTTTTTCACTTTTTTAAAGAGCAAATCTTTTTCTCAGACTACCTGATGATGAGATATTTTGAGATCTGTTACGTGAGACATCTTGACCATTGGCTGTTTTTCTTTTTAACACTCTAGTTAATTATTTTTCTTTCTTTTCTTTTTCTTGTAACTGGAGGAGGGCATATTTAATTTGAGAAAAAATTTTTTATACCATGTGTACAGTTAGGTGGCTAAAACTTGTCTCTTACTATTTCAGATGTAATGAAATGTTAAGTTGTGTGTTCTAGCAAGGGCACAGAGTTCAACAACAGGCATTACATTCTGATAAATTTCATATTGTTTTCGAGAAATACACTATGTTGGGCCAAATGTCTCTGAAAAACCAATACATATATTCCCTTTGTATCTTTCTGACATTAGACACACAGAAAGTCCCACCTAGATGACCTTGTGTTTTTGAAAGGCAAATACATCTGCTTGAGTGCTGTTTTTGCCCTTGCTGAAATGATTGTTAATTTTGCCCCCCAAAAGTTTAGATTACCAAAATACATTAGCGTTTTGGGCATGTGCAGTATAGGCTAATTTGGCCCAATTTAAGCCCTCAGAGCAAGATTGCACCCAAACAGGAGTGCTTGTAGAAATGAAGACTCCAGTAGTTTTAAATCAATGCATGCTGGGCAATCAGACTCCCTTATCGCTCTCCAAAATGACCTGTTTAAAGAAAATTGAAGCACTGTTATGGCTGAGATAGCGGCGCAATCCACGTGCTCAAAGTGGTGATCACCTTCAATTTTAAGCACTTAATTTAAGAGCTCCAATAATTTTAAATTGCTATGTGCCGCAAAGAGTGACAGATGGTTACCAGAGTGCACCGGTATTTTTAAAACACTTCGGTGTTCAGTGTAATATATTTTCTGTGCAAAGGTTCACAGCAAGTTGAAGCCAATTTCCAAATTAACACTGAAAAATGAAGAGCGACGTTGCAACAGACTTCACTTTGGTTTTCTTCTTTCTTTTCCTCCCCCTGCCCCAATCCCTGAAACCAAAAGAAGCCTCCTCACTCATCTTTCCTTTGTACTGAAAAACCTAGGGGATTTTTCAAGAGCTAAAAATAAGTCCGTCTTTTTGAGTATGGAACTCCCTGGTGCAGAGACACTTGGCAGTAGAATATCTCTGTGGGGGGAACCAGGGAGAATGGCCCCCACGAAGCCAAAGGAAGAGCGACAGCTTGCATATTCAGCTCTCTGAAACCTCTGCTAGAGCTTTGCAGCACTAAGGGAAGCAGCTGGAACTTGGCCTGGGGTGGTGAAATTTACAGCATGTGACCTGCATGGCTTGGAGAACCAGAGGCTGCATCTGAAAATGCCTCTGTGTGCAGATACTGTACTTTTCACCTGTCCTGAACCTTCTCGCCTTGCCCCCGGCTCGCCCCATTCCCCCAGGCTCTGGTCCTGGGGCCACTGCCTCACCCTCTTTCCTCCTCTTGCCTCTTTCTCCTTTCTCCTTCCCTAGATGTGCCATTCCGATGCACTCTCCCCGTGTATCTAAGATGCTAATTATGGCTCAGCACTGATGCCACCTACCCACCCCCTGCCGTTTATCTGTAACCTTCTCATCCCCACAATGTTCTTCTACTGCCTAACAGGGTCTATTGTTTTTCCCTGCAATTGGATTCAGAGTCAACAGCCTCCTTTAAACTCTCAATTAAACTCTCAATTAAAAACTGAAGCCTTAAAAAAAAATCAATTCTGTTTTGCTATACATACAATAAACTATACCTATTTTAGGTGTCCAGTTTGGTTTTTTTTTTTTTTTTCGATACACCGGCCTCTCCCGTTGCGGAGCACAGGCTCTGGACGCGCAGGCTCCGCGGCCCTGGCCCCCCGGCCCAGCCGCTCCACGACATGTGGGATCTGCCCGGACTGGGGCACGAACCCCCGTCCCCTGCATCGGCAGGCGGACTCTCAACCACTGCACCACCAGGGAAGCCCAAAGGTGTATTTTAAAAATAGAGGTTTAATTTCGTTCTCTGATACACGTTTAAGTTTTAAAGGAAGCTGTAAAGAATAAGAGTACTTTATGTTTTATAATGCTGTGCAGTCTACACTTAGCTTTTAATACCTGGGCTATGTCTTTTTTATAGATAGATAGAAAAAAATCTCAAGTGTTTGAATTCACTGAAACTTAGGAAGCACTCTACCTTCTTATTTAATCCTTGAAGAAATGACAGGTAATTTTTAAGAAGGGATTTAAAATGGCTCACGGGCCCAGCCGCTCCGTGGCATGTGGGATCTTCCCGAACCGGGGCACGAACCCGTGTCCCCTGCATCGGCAGGCGGACTCCCAACCACTGCGCCACCAGGGAAGCCCCAGTTTGGTTTTTTGATAAATGTGTGCAGCCATGTTACCACCACTGCTATCACGATAGAATATTTGTCGCCCTAAGATGTTCCTTCATGTCCCTTTGTGGTCAGTTCCTCTGATCCTGGCCCTAGAAAACCACCGATCTGTTTTCTGTCACTGCAGATTAATTGTGCCTGATTCTTCACCAATGAAATGGCAATAATAATATCCACTCTACCTGTTGTCCTGCAGTTAAGTGGGGACTCAGTGTTTCCCAACCACTCTAAGGGCAAAGCAGAGAGACTGCTTACTCCCTGCTCCCAACCCAAGACCCTGAAATACCAGCCTCCTATATGCCTGAATTTCTCTTGAAGTTATATATTTTAAGTTAAAAATCTTATGCTTTTTCCCTACCTTTTACTTTATTTATATCCCTCTTTGTTGCAATTTTAAAATTTAAATTTTAAATTACTAACCATCCAGGAAGAGGTAGTAAATTTACTCTGTGATTTCCAGCACGTTCTAATATGCCAAGACTCTCCCTTGAGTGAGGCGCTCTCTTGGCTTGGTGAGCTAAGACGTGTCTCCTAGTCCGTCCCGCACAGAGCTCTGACACAGGGTCCGCGAGCTCAAGTTCAGTTGTGAACGAAGCCTGGTCTAGCAGCGGTGGGCTCCCCCAAACTGTCCTGGGGGAGGAACATAGTCTGAGAAAACTTTCCTTTGGCAATATGTTGGAATGCAGGATGGACCTCATCTGTAAGCCTTACACAGTTAAAGGCTACCTCTGCATGTGGCATTCCCGACTGTGCATTTATAGGGTTTATTCAAATATTATTGTTATTTCTATGATTATGATTAGGCCACATTTATTGAGCTTCTTGTATGCACCAGGCACTATTTGAGGTGCACAATTGCTTTCTGCATTTAATTTACAAGACAATTTTGCAAAGTAGAAACTAGTATCTTCATTTTGGCGATGAAGAAATCTAGCCCCTCAGAGTTATTCAATCAAGTTATTTGAATGTGTACAAGGTCCCACAGAAAGTAAGTGTTTAAGCTTAGGAATCATAACCATGTCCATCAGCAGCATTTCTGGATTAAAAAACTTCTGGCACTCAAAGAGTGAAAGTCCAATGATCTCATCTCAGATTTAGTGTGTTTTTACATTGTTGAAGGAGGTGTTTTTTCCTGGAATCCCCAGTGATGCCCTGTGTGTGCGTGCGTGCGTGCATGTGTGTGTGTATGTGGGTGTAACCCCCCCTTCCCTTCCAGCATCCCCCTCCCCACTTCATCTCCTTCTGCTTCCCTTGTTCAGAACTGGAAAGGATGGTTTTCTCTGGAAAGTCAGATCTCTGTGGAGGACACATGGCTTTGATCATCCTCAAGAAGAGGATCCCAGAAGGGAAATTGGGTGAACGATAAACTGAGGGGATGGGCTGCCTAGACTGATGTGGGCTGGATGGGGTTATGGCTTCTGGTTAGAGCAGGGAGTGGGAGGCAGTGCTCCTAGTTTGGAGAAGCTCTTGCTCTGTTGCAGGCAAGTAGCATAGAAATAGACAAGGCCTGGCTTTTGTGGGATGAGGGCATCAGGGCACACGTGTCCTTGGAGGTGGGCAGTGATCTGGTTCCAAATGGAAACTGAACATCTCTGTGCCTCCTGTCTCCCTGCAACTTCCTCCCATCCCCACAGAGGGAGGGATAATTTTCCTTGGAAAGATGCTAAGGGAGTCATTCGGGTCAGTGTCTCTGAGATAAAATCTGCCACTCCCTTCTGCAGGCTCATTATTTCTACCTTCAGGCTGCAAGGCGACAGCAGAACACTAGAGGATGGGGCTGTTTCCTCTCAGGGCTGACTCTCAAATATATAGATGTGTGTGTGTGTGTGTGTGTGTGTGTGTGTGTGTGTGTGAGCGCGCGCACGCGTGACTGTGGTCTTAAAGGTCTGATGAATTACCAGCAAACCTTTTGTCTTCAGCAAAGAGGGTGTCAGTGTTTAAATTCCTTGCAGAAATTTGATTGCCCTGAAACTCTGCCCCAGTCTACTTCTGGATGTGTTTTCCTGTTGCTGTTTAATAACAACAAATATGGCTCCATACAGGGCTAGACTCACACCCCACGAAGTCCTAATTGTCCAATAATTTAAACAGAAGAGTGGCATTGTGTTGACTCGGCAATTTGAAATCATGCTAAAGCAGGGTTTTGCCAGCTGGGCCCTCGGCCTCCTTCAGAAACATCCTTGGCCTTGTGCAGCAGGGACCACTAATCCGTGAGGGGAGAGAAAATGGGATTTTTTTTTTTTTAACAAAGGCAGAGTTTTCCAGAAGTCAGCAACAATCACCAACCAAAGGCCACCTTCCTGTGACAGCAAAGTCAGGGGCATGTATTCTGGGGTTTCTTTTCCAGTGCTTGAGCAAATGCATCTTTTTCCTAGTGACTTGGCTCAACTCTGCTCCCTTGTCTCATATCCCATGAAAATCTTGACAAGTGGATGGCCCTGGTTCAGGGATCTCCAGTGTTTTGCAGCCATCCAAACCCATATGGTGCAGGCTGGCCTGGCCGCAGGCTGATGGGGGGCGGTGGGCACTGAAGACCCAGGTCCAGTGTCTGTCACATGAGTCCACAGGCTGGGCATGTGGCTCCACGGATGACCCCTGGACCCCATGTTTCCCCCCTCACAACCAGAGCTGATTCTTATAAGATGTGAACCTGGGTTCTGTGTCGTGAGAATTTCACAATGTTCATTCTGGATTATAGTGCACATTTTCCCACTATTTAAACACATACAGCTGAGTAAGCAGCCAACAAACCTGACACTGTGCAGGCCACAGGAGATGCCTCCATAGGACAGGTGGGCTAGTGGACCACTAGTTTTGATACCTGGTCTTGAGGGTCTTGGGTCCCCATTCTTTGTTGTGGGGAGTACTCCCATTTCTTCTTTTAGAGGAAGGGTGTGCCGGGGCACAAACCCGCGTCCCCTGCATCGGCAGGCGGACTTCCAACCACTGCTCCACCAGGGAAGCCCTGAAATTGGTTTTTGAGTGTGGTTCTTGGACTCCTCATTATAGGAGACTCGTATTTTGCATCTGATCATTGAAAAAGTAAATATTGGGGGTGGGGGAAAGGCCCATATCAGGAAATGTAGAAAAGAAAGTTGAGTTTCAAATGAAATTTCCCACTTGGTTCTGCCTAAGACCTGCCTATAGAGTTTCTAAGGAAACTCTGCCGACAGCCAGATGAGGGCCTGCCCAAGGACCCAAATCTGCCCAATACCTTTCGTTATGACAGGACTCTCTAATTGTCATTTCAGCTTGCTCCAAATGACAGGAATAAAACAGAAAACAAGAGTTTGGTGTGGAATGAGTAGAGTTCATCATGGCTATTAAAAATTCTAATGACATGAAAGCCAATTATTGTGACTTCAGGTGTTTATTCTGAATACACTGAGATATGTGACAGCCGAGGTAAACATTTCAGCCCTGACAGTTGCATTAATTAATTACCACTCAGGATTCTAAAGCTTGCTTATTAGATGCTTCAAGAGCCAAGTGGAATACTTATAAGATACATATTCTAGGCAAGTCCAGACAGGCAGACTAGGCACTTAAGAACATTTTTTCCACGTACTTCTTTGACATTTATTTCTTAGAGTAAACCTCTGATTTATAACTATTTTACCCCATACTCCATTTTCCCCTAGAGAGACTTATATAGAAAAAAAAATCTATAGCAACTTAAAAAGAAAAAGTAGTGTGTCTGAAGAGGGCAGTCTTTCCACAGTTTCTTAGAATTGATTGCACTTAAATACACATCACAGGGGGTAGTTAATTTCTTTTGTTATTTAATGCTTGTGAATGCTTTTACATGTGCTGGCCCTAAATCCCACTCTCTTAAAATTAGGCTCAATTTTCTACCTCAACTCCCTCCTCCTGTATATATTTTTTTAAGTTTCGAATAATGTAGATGGCAACAAAATTCTTCTAAATAGATGGCTGTATTTGGAAGAATTAACTTAATCCCCAACTTATGAGTATTTTCATAGAATACAGTTGCTTATTTCTACATAAAGTTTTAAACTTTATAGTTTATTCCTTATTTTAAGAATTGTGAAATCTTTAGTTTCCTGGAGAGAGAAAAACTAAAGTGTATTTTTCTACTTTTAGGCCCACAAGAAGGATCAGCCACATGATAATTTTCAGGAAGAGTCATAAAAGCGTTCTCTCTGACATATTCCATTCAGTCACAGAGCAAAGACTTCAAACGTTTTCCACTTGTAAACACACTCATCCTGGAAAGAGT
>NW_006787659.1:752213-783081 GCF_000442215.2 Lipotes vexillifer | reverse complement strand
GCAGGCCAAGGGTGCTTGGTACATGGACATTAGCACCAAGGATAAACCTGATCCGCTGTGACAGCTGTGGCCATTCTCTCCCCACAACCCACAGCCACACACACGGTCAGATCAGAGCCTTGTCACAAGTGTCCGTGTCTGGGAGGCCCATTGCAGCTGTGGCATCTGGTGCTATTTTTACAGAGAACGTGGTACTCCTACTCTGTTTCATAATGAAAATAAAGGGACGGGAGGCAATCCCTGGATAAAGATGGACATGTTCTTATGGGGGAAAACTTCTGAGAGTTACATGTCTCTGTGTGATGAAGGGAAGGAGATAGAAAGGGGTTCTCCAATTTGATGGGGTGGGGGGCGGTGATTAAACCACTCCTAAAATTCAGGAACTGCCAAGTCTCTTCTCAAGCTTTAAAAAGTTCAAGCTTTGAAAGGCCTTGTGGATTATAGGGACTTGGTGGTATCTAAGCTCAGGATAGTCTGACTTTCCTGAAGATTCTCATGGCTTTGAGGAAGAAACGATTAGGTTGGAATCTCAGTTAGAGGCAGCCTAATTCTGGGAAGCTAGCTTCTAGCCAGCCTGTGGCCAGACCCTTCTCACTCAACATTGTCCACCATGTGGTATCATTAATATGAAAGTGCACTGAAAATATATTAAGTAATGTATAAATATTGATAGATTTATATTGTTACTGAAAGTTTGATTTTAGTTCAACCCCCCCAATTTATAGATTAGCAGAAATGACTTGGCTAATGCCGCAGAATTAGTATCAGATTCAGGAGATAAAATACCTGCTTCCCATTGTTTTTTCCCACAGACCTCATGTGACAGGCAGCTTCCTAGAGACCTCCTCCAGTGATTCACTCTCCTGGAATTCACACACTGCCCCCTCCCATATTGTACCAGGATTGGCCTGTTTGGTCAACAGTCACCAATAATCATAGGCCAATACTGAGGAATTTAAAGGTTTCTTCTGTTTAAAAGAACTCTGACCATGCTTGACACTACTATGTGTGTCTTATAAGTTTCTAATGAAATCATGAAATGAAAGTGGCCAATGAAATCAACTTTGAGTTTTAAGTTCTAGATCTGTTAGTTCCTTGACATTGTCTAGGGGTAATGATCAAATCCAAAACTTCCTAATATGATGGTTTTCATACTACAAGTTCCAGAAGTAGCAATCACTCCTCGGGCGGGGGTGGGGGAAGGTGGAGGACAGAAGAATGTGGCAAGGCATCAATCGAACAATTTTCACAAAACAAACACAAAAGCCAAACACTTTAAAAAAAAATTGAGGTATAGTTGATTTACAATATTATATTAGTTTCAATTAGTTTCAGGTGTACAACATAGTGATTCAACATTTGTATAGCTTATACTCCATTTATAGTTATTATAAAATATTGGCTATATTCCCTGTGCTGTACATAATATCATGGTATCATAATTATTTTATACGTAGTTTGTACCGCTTAATTCTCTATCCCTATTGTGCCCCTTTCCCCTTCCCTTTCCCAACTAGTAACTACTAGTTTTGATATCTGTGAGTCTATTTCTGTTTTATTATATTCGTTTATTTGTTTTATTCTTTAGATTCCACAGATAGCATACAGTATTTCTTTCTCTGTCTGACTTATTTCACTAAGCATAATACCCTTTAGGTCTATCAGTGTTGTTGCAAATGGCAAAAGTTCATTCTTTTTTATGGCTGAGTAGTATTCCATTGTATCTGTCTATCTATCTATCTATCTATCATCTATCTATCTATCTAACATCTTCTTTATCAATTCATCTGTTGATAGACATTTAGGTTGCTTCCATATCTTGGCTATCATAAATGATGCTGCTGTGAACATTGGGGTGCATGTATCTTTTAGAATTAGTGTTTTCATTTTCTTTGGATATATACCCAGGAGTGGAGTTCCTGGATCATATGGTAGCTCTATTTTAGTCCTTAAAGGAAACTCCATCCTTTTCTCCACAGTGGCTGCACCAATTTATGTTTGCACCAGCAGAGTACAAAGGACCCCTTTTCTCCACATCCTCACCAGCATTTGTTATTTGTGTTCTTTTTGATGATAGCCATTCTGACAGGTGTGAGGTGATATCTCATTGTGGTTTTAATTTGGATTTCTCTGATGATAATCTATGTTGAGCATCTTTTCATGTGTTTGTTGGCCATCTGTATGTCTTCTTTGGAGAAATGTCTATTTGGATCTTCTATTGGGATATTTGTTTTTTATATGTTGAGTTGTATGAGCTGTTTATATATTTTGCATATTAACTAACCCTTTACCGGTCATATCATTTGCAAATATTTTCTCCCATTCAGTAGATTGCCTTTTCATTTTGTCAGATTTCCTTTGCTGTGCAAAAGCTTTTAAGTTTAATCATGTCTCATTTGCTTATTTTTGCTTTTATTTCCTTTGCTTTAGGAGATGGATCCAAGAAAATATTGCTGCAATTTATGTCAAAGAGTGTTCTGCCTATGTTTTCCTCTAGGAGTTTTATAGTATCTGGTCTTACATTTATGTCTTTAATCCATTTTGAGTTTATTTTTGTGTATGGTGTTAGGAAGTGTTCTAATTTCATTCTTTTACATGTAGCTGTCCAGTTTTCCCAGCACCACTTATTGAAGAGACTGTCTTTTCTCCATTGTATATTATTTCCTCCTTTGTCATAGATTAATTGACGTTAAGTGTGTGGGTTTATTTCTGGGCCCTCTATTCTGTTCCATCGATCTATGTGTCTGTTTTTGTGCCAGCACTGTATTGTTATGATTACGGTAGATTTGTAGTATAGTCTGAAGTCAGGGAGGGTGTCTGGTAGGTTGGTTACATTTCTCAACCTTGGAGATATGGCCTTTTGTAGGTGATGTCCTATGCTTCCCAGAAGTGCACTCACCTCTGGACACCAGAGCTATATACCCAGCCCCGCTATGTGGGCTGCATGGGTCCTTTTGTTGTGGTGGGCTGACTACTTTTGGACGTCTGGTAGGGATTGCTGGCTCCAAGGTCAGTTGGTGGCCAGGCCCTGCCTTGTCCAGAGCGTGCTGGTCACTGGATGGCTGGGCTGGCTCATGAGGCAGCTGGCTGCAGATCTCCAGGTGGCCCTGGGGCTAGTGCTGGCTCACTGGTGAGCATAGTCAGAGTCTAGGGGATCCTGGGGCTGGTGCCTGCAGCCAGGTTCTGGGGCTAGTGCTGGCCCAGTGGCAGGCAGAGAGGGGTCCTGTGGTCTGGCTGTGGGGCCAAGTGTCCCAGAGCTGATGTGGACTCACTGGTGGGCATGGCTGGTTCCTGATGTAGCTGGCTGTAGGGTTCACAGAATCCTGAAGCTTGTGTTGGCCTGCTGGTGGGTAGGCTGGATCCTGCCATGACAGGCTGCAGGGCTGCAGTTGTCCTTGTGTCATCCTGTTGGTGGTTGAGGCTTTGTCTCAAGCAGACTTGCTGGTGGGTGGAGCTAGCCCTGGAGTCTCTGGCAGCAGGTCTCTGGGGGTCCCAGGTCTCGTGCTTGTTCACTGTTGTGTGGGGCTGGGTCCTGAGTCTTCTGGTGTGCTGGGCCGTGTTCAGGGGTGGCGTAGCTCCAGGGGTCTTATGGCAATCTGTCTGCTGGTGGGCGTGGCTGTGTCCCCCGCCCCCCGCCAAGTTAGTTGCTTGGCCTGAGGTGTCCCAGACTTGGTGCTTATGGGCTTGGTGCTTATGGGCTGGGTGGGAGTGGAGCTGGGTGGGAGGATTCCACAATGGTGCTTGCCAGCACAATTAGTATGAGACTCCAAACATGGCTGACACCAGTGTCTGTGTCCCCAGGGCAGCTCCAATTGCCTCCTGCCTCTCTGCAAAACTCTCCAAGATCAGCAGGCAGGTCTGACCCTGGCTCTTTTCAAATTACTGCTTCTGCCCTGGGTCCCAGCGTGTGTGAGATTTTGTGTGAATCCTTTAAGAGTAGAGTCTTTATTTCACCAAGTTCTGTGAGACTCCTCGAAGTGAGTCTCACTGGCCTTCATAGCCAAACGTTCTGGGGCCTCATCTTCCCAGTGAGCACCCCCAGGCTGGAGAGCCCTATGTGAGACTCAGACCCCTTGTTCCTTGAAGAGAACCTCTGCAACTGTAATTATCCTCCCATTTGTGGGTCTTGGCAATAGTTTATGTCTTTAGTTGTCCGAGATTTTTTCTGGTAGGTTCCAATCTTTTTCATTGACAGTTGTTCTATAAATAGTTGTAATTTTGATGTGCCCATGAGACGAGGTGAGCTCAGGATCTTTCTATGCTACCACCTTGAGAACCAAAACCAAACACTTCTAAAATTTTCTATCTTTGACGCTATCCTACGTGTAAAAGTCAAGGTATCACTTGAAGCATTCATTGACGCTCCACCTTCCAAGTCAGTTCTCTGCAGAGGTAGAATTAAATTGTTCACTCAGGCTGATACACACTGCAAATTAGGTAACTCATTATTTCCTCAGGTATGTTCTATGGAAGACTAGATGTCTGAATTTTTAATAGTTATTCAATAAGAAGACAAGTTGAGAGATGTAAGCTGTTATATATAGAATGGATAAAAAATAAGGTCCTACTGTATAGCATAGAGAACTACATTCAATATCCTATGATAAACCATAATAATGGGAAAGAATATTTAAAAAAGAATATATATGTATAGTTGAATCACTTTGCTATATGGCAGAAATTAACACAAAATTGTCAATTAACTATACTTTAATTAAAAAAATAAGACAAGTTGACAGAGAGAGAAGAGAGGTGAAGAGGGGAAGGCAGGGGAGTGCAGGAGAGAAATCATTATGTAAGTAAATACGTTCTTTGGACAAATAACTTTTGGGAAATTGAGTTGAACAAATGGATCCATGGATAAGTCTTTGGAGCAGAAATTCTTAATGCCTTTTGTACGTCAGAATGTGCAGTGATTCTTTAAGAGAGAGGTTGGAGCAATGGCCTCTGTGTTTACTTTCCTGCTTTCCCAGTACTTCAGCATTCCAGTGAGGGGCAGGAAAAATATACAAACCCCAGCCTATGGACCAAGTCTGACCCAAGCCATTTTTTGCAAATAAAGTTTTATTGGAACCCAGTTACACCCATTTGTATTGTCCATGGCTGCTGTCATGGTCCACAGCAGAAGTGAGTGGTTTTGAAAGAGACTATATGGCCCACAAAGCCTATAATATTTACTGTATGACCCATTATGGAAAAATTGTGCTGACCCCTGGGTTGGATCAATTGGGAAATATAGTATTTCCCCAAACTGACCAAAAAACCATTTTTTAACATGTCACTTTGCAGGTCCAGTTTCTGCATAGCACACATTCCAGGGAATTCCAGGGAGTCTGTGCATGCCTTTCCTCCCCTTAGTACCTTGAAAGCAGAACTCCATACACTGCCCTATTAGGCAGCTGCTAGGGGAGGGTTTCTGTTTCTCTGAGATGTGGGGTGGCAGACGAGCCCAGCAGCTCAAGTGAATCCATTCTTTTTGGTAAGATACAGCAAGATCAAGTTGAGTTACAGAGGAAGCTGCTTGATAACAGGAAGCTTATCATTTATTTACTGAGCATCCTGTTTGCTCTTTTTAGTCTTGCGCAGGAAGGGAGCTGGAGATTACCTTGTGTTTGTGTCTTCAGGGACTTACAGTTCTCTCTCCTTGAAGAAAGTGACTGCAAGACATGTTAAATCATGATATGAAAATTCAGGGACTTAGCTTTTTAAAAAGACCTAAAGGGGGGAAAAAGTCCTGAAACTTCTTTTCTCTACCAGTCACAAGAATAGTGTTTTCATCCCCCTTAGGTATGATTCATAGGGTATTAAATCCTTTCTACAGACTTCTACTTATAAGAGGTGAATAGTTTTTCTGCTAATAAGGTGAATTAGTTATCTATTGCTGTGTAACAAATTACCCCCAAATTTAGCAGTTGAATAACAAACATGGATTACCTTGTGCGGTTTCTGAGGGTAGGGGGTATGTGATCTGACTGGCTGGGTGGCTCTGTGTCATAGTCTCTCTTAAAGTTACAGTCAAGCCTTTAGCCAGGGCTGCAGCCTCTGAATACTTGACTGGGGCTGCAGGGTCAACCTTCAAGTTCACCCACATGGCAGTTTGCAGGCGGTTTCAACTTCTCACTGGGTGGGATTCTCCATAGGGTGGTTCGTGATACAGCCCCTCCCATAGGAAGTGATCCCAGAGTGAGGGAGCAGCCCAAGTTAGAACCTAACCTAGTGAGTGAGTATCCTCATCTCTACCACTTTCTGTGGGTTAAGCATACCAGCCCTGATACAGTGTGGAGGGGGCTATAAAATGGTGTGAATACCAGGACCCAGGGAGTCATTTGAGGCCATCTTGGAGCCTGGAGACCACAGTCTGGTCATTTAAAGCAGCATCTGTTGGTGAGAAAACCTCTTCTGTCCTCACTTATCTGGGACACTCAAAACCCAAGGCCAGGGAATCGCCCTTGTGAGACCATTGTAGCCTGCAGAGTGCCTTTTTGTTACTGAGAATTAGGTACCCTGCCTAAGATATTTTACTTCCACTTGTTGGGATACTGTTGTAAATTTGTTACAGTAAAGCACTTTATCATTTCTGCTGGAAAAGTGTCGTAATAGACCAGCGTATGATTTTTTTATGTTGCGAATGGCTCCCCCATGCAGGGCACAGACGCACGAGGGAAGGAGCAACACTCCTTCCTGTAGTAGAGTTTTGGATTTGTTAATCTCCTTCACTCTTTGAGGGTAAGAACTGAGTCTCTCCATTCATTCATAATTTCAGCTCATATTGACTGAGACACTGCTATATGCATGATAGTAAAAGTAATGATTAACAAAGGAAAGTGGGGAAAAGACAAGAACCCTGCTTTCTTGGTACTAACATTCTAATGAGGGACACGAACAATGTAGAACCAACAATTACGAACAGGTAATTTCAGATAGTGATCAGAGCTATAAAGAAATTGCAGTAGGGTAATGGGATGAAGAGTGACAGAAGATGGGCTTGCACCTGGTTCTTTGGGGCAGGACTGGAGGAGGAAGAGGAAAAACATCATTGGGGAGAATCTCATCCATCTTTGTAAGCCCTGTTGCTAATAGAGTGCTTTGTACATACTAGGTACGCAAAAAAGTGCTTGTCAAGTTAAAGTGCATTGGTGGGGGGGTGGGTGTGGGGAAGACTAATAAACAAAGACCCTGGGAACATCATTTTGATTTCAGTAAATCCACATGGTTTTTTAACTCTCACAGGAAGATGGAGTCTGTGTTATTTTACATCTAAGTTCTCCTTAACCCAGACTCAGCTATTTCTCTTCCATTACTGAAAAATAAATAAAACCAAGAGGCAAAGCCTATTGAATATAGTTACTAAATCCATCTTTAGTACTTGACTGTATCGAGATTTTCTCTCTTTCATTGTTTGCACTGAGGCTAGCTTAGATTTATTTTATTTTGCATTTTGTCATGGAATGAGGACCCAAAGAGTAACTCATCCAATTTCAGATTTCACAGCTTCAGAGGGAGGAGTTTGGAGGTTTTGGGGGTGGCCAAGGAGGGCAGTGACATGACTGAAAGCCTGGAAGCTAGGGCACACAGGGAAATGTTAAAGAAAATGGATTGATTTAATGGAGAAAAGAATTCCAAAGGTTGGTTAGCACTGAGAAGAAATGGAGAATATGGGAGCTGCTTGTCGTATACCTTAATGATCTGAGCTTTTATTGAAACTGGAAAGATTTAGGTCAGCTTTTAGGTAGCATCCCTTACCCAACTCTTAGGATTCTCTGTAGCATTAGGAATGTGCTAGTCCTCCTTGACTGAGCTAGTTAGGTCCAGAGTTCTGGCATTCCATAATTGGCTCAATAATTCCTTATTAAAATGAGGGTAATAAGTTTGTGATTGCATTTATAAAGGACAGAGAGTTTAGAGACTGTTTCTTATCTATCTCACAGACACTAACTGTATAGGAGTTTAGTAAATGCCGAATCAGTGTAGCAACACATATTAGAGTGTATGTTCTAGAACACCACCACTACAACGAGGAAACCGTGTGGCACTTTCAATAGCAAAATTGCTAAAGAGACTCCAGAACTTCACCCCATGCTCTTTTCTTTTGTTAATCAATTTTCTTTTCTTAGTTTGTCTGGTCTGCGTCCTTACTTGTGATTTTTTTGGTAGCTACTTATTAAGGTGTGTGTGGGTAGAGCCTTTGCCACTTGTACTTTACAAAGTTTCTTGCTCTGGAAGAAAGGTTTTTGAGTCAGCTCTCTACACCTTGCTTATTAAAAATGTTGCTGCTGTCTAGGTTATTTACGTTTTTGGTCTTGTTCCTTGCATGAATCATCTCATTAGAGTTGGAAACATGATTTTTCCATCTGAAATGAAAATCCCAGAAGTCATGTCTATCATCCAGAGTTCAGTCTGTCTGAGTAACCCATGTGGGTTCCTGGATCCTATCCGTCAATGACTTTTTGTGCTAAGATGTTAAATTCATATGTCCAATTGGCATCTTCCAACACTGTTTATTGGTTTTTCATTTTTCGTGCTTTAATTAGACTCAAGGCTTAATGCAGGAAAAACTCCAGCTACTGGAAAATGTCCATGTTCCCCAAGCTCCTTGTCTTATGGTGATGGGCAATTAGATTTGGAGGACAGTTGTAGGATGGAGAACAGCAGCTGCCTGGCTGGCTGGCCATCTTGCTGCAACATCTGGCAGCTTTCCTCAACTGTGAGCTGCCCTTGAATTTGGTCTGTCTTCCAGGTTTCTGCATAGCACTCCTTTTCCTTGGTTTGACAAAACAGTCTGTTAAAAAGGAAGCCTCTTAGTGACATTGTCTGCATGCTTTTGTCACTGAAATATTCTACATTCTTCTCCTGAGCTCCTTTCTCCCTGATATGAGTAAAGTACATTCCCACAAGCTTCACCAGCCTGGAGAAGGGAGAGACAGAAGAGGCAAAGTAGGGTAAATGTTTGAGTCTCAATATCTCTTTGACTTCTAACCTCTGCCTGCTTTGATGGGTCATCTAGTTTTTTTTAAAGTGTGCCCCACAGTACTCATTCTGGAGACTTTTTATGTGGATTAACATGCACCCAAGACTCTCAAGTTCAAAGTGTTGTCTGCCATTTTCCTTATTTCTTGCCCTCATTACTTGAGCAGTATTTTCTTTGAAGCCATATTTAAGAAAACTACCTATCCTAATATCTTGAAGTCTGGGCCAATGGTGCTACACTTTTAAGAAATTCAAGTGGCACTGAGGCTCTCAAATCCTGCCAATTTTTATGGATACTTTCCCTCAGAAATGTCACTTCATACTTGCCGAAGTTGGATCCGGTTAAGTTTAATGAACCTTTTAATTAATTGACGTGATGTTTCCTGAGCACTTACTGTATTCCAGGCACAGGCATGCCTGATTACACGAGTAAATAGCATCCAATCCCAACTTGCTACCCCCCATCCCTATAACCTTGTGGGATGTACAGTCTACAAGAGAAAGCTGCATTTAGAAGGCAATTACAAGATAGAGTGAGGAGAGTTTTGATAAGGGGTAGGTGCGGATGTGTTGGAAACACATCAGAAGGGCAGAGCCTATTCTTGGTATTTAGGGAAGGTTTCCAAGGGTAGGGGGTGTGGGGTGGCGGTGGCTATCCAAACTGAAACCCTTACCCACCCATTTAATTAAAAGTTTGGTGGCTCAAAGTTTAATACATATCTGTAGATTAAAAATGAGATTCTTTCTCCCCAAGCGTCTTCCCACAGGTTCCAGAAATATTTCTCTAGAGTCTGAGAGTTCATTTTGTCTGTTTAGAGAAAACTGCTCAATAATATCCTCGGGTCTTCTTGCTTCTGCTCTTCATAGCTCTTGTCTTTCAGTGGATGCCTGTAGCAGGAGAAGGTTGTGCTAGGATTATTCTGGCCTTTTTCTTTGCTTTTAAGATCTAATGTGAATCAATTGAAGAGCCACTTAAAAATGCAAATTCCTGGATCCCACTCTCAGAGATTTGTGAATTCCTGGGGTCAGAGAATTCATGCAAGCCTCTTGATTCTGATGTGGGTACTTCCCTTTGATTAGCTACTGGTTGTCCAGGGCTCTAGCAGGAGGAGAATGAGGGTGTGAACAATTAGTTATCCGGTTTGTCGGGTAAGTTTATTTTTGTTTAAGCTGAAATCCAAACCACACATTATGGCTAGTTTGTTAAAAACACATGAAGGAAACCCAACCAGATTTCATGTTTTCTGCTATGAGACTAGTTTTCAAATACAGCCACATCCATCAGAAGCTATGGTATGATTATGAATGTTGTTATGCCTTTAAAATTTGTACTTAATGTTGCCCAGTTGCTTTGTTGTCTCTCTTACCTTTTACATTTATCCTGAGCACTGGGAAGGACATAAAGTCTTGTGATGTGAATCACAAGACTGCAATTGCCATTATAAAGTGAATCATATTTGTGTCAGTGCTGATGTGCAGTGTGACCTTTAGGAAAAAGTGAAGCGTGGGCATGGAAGTATTGTGATACTCATCCAGAGGAGATAGAGGTCCATTTCATAGGGAGTTATTATTGCATTCAAATCCACAAGTGCCCATCTTCTGCCCTTCCCACTTCAAGGTTCCTTAAGAATTTGAGTCACATGCTGCATGTCACACATCTCACTTTTCTTTAAAATGTGTTTTGAATGTCAGTGCTCATATCTTGACTTTGATTACCAGAATTTAAATTTTATTTATAAAAACCAAAGCTTTCAAGAAGATAAGAGACAGGTGTTGGCAAGTGCGTGGAGAAAAGTGAACCCTCCTGCACTGTTGGTGGGAAGGTAAATTGGCACAGTCACTATGGAGAACAGTATGTAGGCTCCTTAAAGGATTAAAAGTAGAGCTACAATGTGATCCAGCAATCCCACCGCTGGGTGTATATCTAAAGAAAGTGAAACAGGATTTTGAATAGGTATCTGCACTCTCATGCTTATGGCATGTTTATTCACAAGAGCTAAGATATGGGAACAACCTAAGTGTTCATCAACACTTAGAATATAGAAGATGTGGTGAATACATATACACAATGGAATATTATTCAGCCACAAGAAAGAAGGAAATCCTGCCATCTGTGACAACATGGTTGGACTTGGAGGGCACTGTGCTAAATGAGATAAGTCAGACAGAGAAAGACAAATACCGTCTGATACCACTTACACATGGAATCTAAAAAAGCCATGATTGTAAAAACAGAGAGTAGAATGGTGGTTACCAAGAGCTGAGGGGGAAGGCGTTTAAGGGTACAAACTAGCAACTAGCAGATAAATAAGTCCTAGAGATCTAATGCACAGCATAGAGTTTATAGTCAACAACACTCAAAGTTGCTGATAGACTAGGTCTTGATTGTTCTCACCACAAAAAAGAAATGATAATTATGTGACCTGATAGAAGTGTTACACTATAGTGGGCATCATATTGTAGTATATAAATGTATCAAATCAACATGTTGTACACCTTAAACTTACACAATGTTATGTGTCAATTATATCTCAATTTTAAAAAGCCCAAATCTTAATTTTTCTGATAATAAATATAAAATTTATTGTTACAATTTCAGAAACCCATACTGTGACTTTAAATAATGATGAATTATGTTCTCAAGACATAATGCCTCCAAAATTAGTCTGATGGTGAATTCTAAAATCTTATGATTTAAAGAGACTTAAAGAGACTACTGAAGCCCAAATTGTTGGGCTGGAAAACCAGCGATTAATGTCAATGACACAAGGAGGCTTTAGGCAAAAGTAGCAGCCAGAAGTCATGGTTCAGCTGCTTAACAAGATCATGGATAGCATCTCAGCCTTTTCCTCATGGTCACAAAATGGTTGCTTCAGCTCCCGTGTAGCATATGTGCATGTAGAGACAAGAAGAGTAATCAGGAAAGTATAAGCCTTATCTTTTCCCTTTTGTCAGGAAAGCAAAGTGTTTCCCAGAACTCCTGACCACGCCCACCCACAGCAGAATTATGGTCACATCTCATGGGCCAGTGCTGGTGGGAAGAAATAGAAAGTGAGCATGTAGCTTTTCTAGCCTCCATGGTAGAAGTAGAAAAAGGAAATGGTGATGAGAATGGCTTGGGATGAGCTCATGTATGGTGAGCTTGTGGCATTTTACAAGCCCAGGTTGCTGGTAGCAATGGTGTGGTCATCTTGTAAGGTGAAGGATCTTTTTATAACAAGAATAACTGGCACTCACATAACCTCATTTATTAACTTAGGTGTTTATAAACCAGTTTTGTTTCAAACAGAAACATAAAATAACGTCTCTTATTTTCTGCTTGTTGAATGGATGGATGCCTTATATGTGCATAGTTCTTTACTGTACAAAGTGCTTCACAGCTATTGTCATATGTGACCCTCATAGGAATCCCGTGACATAAAAATGATTATTCCAGGTTCCATAGAAGAGAAAGTTGAGACAGAGAGCATGTGGGTGACTCGTACCAGGTTAAACAACTAGTACAAACTGAGACGTGGATCCAGATGTCTTGACTTTAATGTCCATATGATTATACTTGTTGAGGAGACTATGTTTTAAAAGAAATGAATCAGAAAGACTCAGTTCAGATAGAATCTAAGATGTGTTAAGTTTTGGAACTGTAGACACTGAATAAATCATTCATTTAGAGAAATGAAAAGTGTGTTCAGTCTGTGTGACAGCGTGACATCTCTTTTGTCTTTCCTTTTCTAGAGAACCTCAGCCAGCAAGCCGTCCAGTGTTCCCACCTATAGCAGATGGTCCAGTTCGCAGCCGCATCAGGTAAGATGCTCTTTTTAAGAGCTTGACATATTGCTTTCCCATGAGGTATGCTCGAACTTACAATTGTGTTGTCTCTGAGAAAATGTGGACAGTGTCGGGCTGTGTCTGGTCTCACCTGACAGTGGCCCCCTCGGCAAAGGGCTGTGTGGTTCCTCATCGGTAACTTTTCTGGACTTCAAGTTTTGGGTCAGGACTCTCTGAGGGGAACAGTGACAGGAAAATGCTGAAAAGCCCTCCTCAGTAGATAGATGATGAAATCAATATAGTGACTATTGGAAGTGAAATGTGCCTTTTTTCTTCAACCCAAGATTATCCTTTCTGTTGTTCCCTTTTATTGCAGGAAATGGGGGTATGCTCCCCATGTGTGTACATGTGCCTGGACACAGGGCTCTGAGTGTGTACCCTGATATATCAGAAGATGCACTAATACTACAAAGAATCACTTTGCTGTTGTTGTATTTTTTGCCTAGCTCCTCAGGGTTATTACCAACCACTCCTCAGGTCAAGCAATACTGAACATTATTTAACCTCTTTTGGGGCAGTGAAGCCAGCGGATGCTGTCATGTTCCTGTGTGTAAACAAAGCAGTACCTTTTCTGTTGGTGACAGCCTGTGACCACATGGACTTCTTTTGGAAGCAGCTCATTGTAAGAGCACTAGTCTTGGACTTGAAAAGCTGAGCAGGACTTGCGTTCAAATTACCTGCTAGTTATGAGACCAAGGAGAAATAACCTCCCGTTTGTCTTTTGCTTTATTGACCAGAATTCTGTCTTAGACTTTTCAGGTCACTTGGGCTGGCTGCAGTGATTATGCAAGAGGCCTGTTGTCAATGGCTTATAGTCCCAATGCCCCCATTTCATCGACTTTCTGTAGAAATTTAGAATTGATGACCATTTACTCCAACATCTGAGAAGTGGGAGGGCTCTTTTTGTGTTTTTCTTTTTATCTTTTGTTTTCCTTGCAATTACAGATTGATGTTTGTCAATAAAACAATGTTAAAATTAATAAGAGAAAACTAAATTCTTCCATTATTGCCGTATTTTATCACCATGCCTATTTTTATATTGAATTGGTTGGTAGAAAAAAAGTTGAGGTGATGGCTCCACCCTCATGGGCATCATGTGTGGCTGCAATAGTTCTTGGTCAATTTGGAGGATACGTTGATTCATGAATGTGAGCTGAGAAAAAAGGTGGCACAGAAAGAGGGGCTGAGGCGCCAATCAAGGGAGCTGCTTTGAGTGCCCTGGTGTCCTTGACTTCCTACGTGCTGGGCACGACGTGAGCCTGTGCACTTTAGGAATTGGTACTTTTGATTTTTGTTCTCACACTTCCCCGACACTGAGCTGAGCAAGTGCGCACTCATCTCTGCTCGCCCTGAAGATGCAGAGATGTTCTAAATCTAATCTTCACAGTCTAAGGAAAGTGGGACCCAGAGATTACATTGTCCAAACTTACACAAATTTAGTTGGTCCAGGATTCTATGCTTTCTTCTCCAGAGCTCATTCAGTTTTACAAGTCAATACAATCCTTTTGGGAACCTCCCATTGAGATAACCTTACATTGTCCTTCTGTGATCCTGTGCTGGTTTTGCAAACTTTTCACCGGCTGCAACGAAATGAGAAAAGTAAAGACAGGGCAGTTGGGACAGTACTTAATTCTGGAAATATATCCTTTTAGTGTTCTGCTATTACAATGACCTTATTTCATAAAATCAGGGAATTGTTAGATGGTATTTGTGTAAGTTTTCATATCTTAGGGAAATTAAAGTGATGACCATCCTACATGCATTTCCCCATGTTTTTTCTTTGAATTCTTCCAGGTCTATGACCTCCGAGAGCAGATGAACAACTAAAAATGGGTTTCCTTTTACCCTGTTACATGTGGAAAGAAATCTGTTTGTGTGGGGAGACTTTCAATATTAGCAGCACCTTTCTGATGGGGGAACATAACCCAGTGGCATTTCTAAATGGTACTCCAATTAAAACAAATATTGATGTCATCTCTTTTGTGTTGAGGGTTCTTTTTAACTCTAAGTGGAACCTTTTTCTCTATTTTCTCTATTTCATAGGTTTCCTTGGTGATTGATTGTCTGTTGTGCTGGTTATCTGCTCATTTGCTTTCAGATCTGCTCCATGCCCTTCCCTTGACACCTACTTTCCCAGGCTCCCTTGCTAACTGGCTCCTGTGTAGGTTCTCCCTGTGGGAGGCATTGTTGGCAGACTGGAAAGATACAGGATCTAGTTCTCCCTCTCTGTTTGCTTTGGGCAGTATACCTCCATGTCTGAGACCTTGTGTGGATCTAACTTCCATAAAGCAGCCTTACTTCTGGCTTTTGGGTACATACTCTCATCTCCCCCCAGCCCTAGGGGAGGCATCAGCTTCCTCGTCTTTCCCTGTTTTTTTTTTTTTTTTTTGCGGTACGCGGGCCTCTCACTGTTGTGGCCTCTCCCGTTGCGGAGCACAGGCTCCGGACGCTCAGGCTCAGCGGCCATGGCTCACGGGCCCAGCCGCTCCGCGGCATGTGGGATCTTCCCAGACCGGGGCACGAATCCGTGTCCCCTGCATCGGCAGGCGGACTCTCAACCACTGTGCCACCAGGGAAGCCCCTCCCTGTTTGTTTTTATAGCTCTACCAACACCCTATAACTAAGCGCCCTGTATTAAATTCCTTCTACTGGACAGCCTGGTATTGGCCCCATTTTTCCAAGAGTTTTTCTGAATGTTTTACGACTGACACACCTACCGTGGCATGACCCATTTCATTCTTTTGTTTCTGTAACAGTGACATTTAATTTTAGAAGTATTATGTGAATATTTACAGGATTACCTACCTTGCAGCTGCTGAGAGCTCTGAGATTTATTCTCTTGAGCTGGCCTGGTGGGTGGTAATCCTTTTACACCCCTATCCCACTCAGAATAAATATTTCTCTTCTTTGTTACTCATGCTCTAATCCTTCCCTTTTCAATTTGTGTTTATTACAAAAACCATTGTCCTTTGCATTTGCAATACAATAGGCTTATTGGCTTCTGTGTTTGAAAGTCCCTACACAAATTCTCAGCCTGAGGTAGAGAATACAATTGCAACTCATTCCTGGATTCCAGCCTTGTGTGTTTCTCTGATTTTTGGCATCAGCAGAACATTTAGGAAAAAAATTGAGTCATGGGTTTATATTTACTAAGAGTCCAAGTGGATCATGTCCTATTTGTTTTCAAAACACTATTTGCAAACCTGAGATAGACACAAACATAGATATGGTAACGAGTAAATCAGTATAAGAGGCAGATACCTACTCATTTGAAAATTAACATCATCACCTTTCTTTCATAATTGTTATCAGCATATCTAACATTTATTGAGCACTTACTATGTGGTGTCTGCTAATTCCCTTACATGCACTATCCTCTCATTGCATTAATCCTCTCAATATCTCTATGATAATGATGTGATATCTTCTAAGTGGGGGGACTGGCAACCAGAACGTTTAATTAACTTATCCAATAACACAAGGTTAATTTCATCAGATTCCAGCATCCTAGTCTTTTAACCAGTGGGCAGTATTATTTCTAACGTTTTTAGACTAAGGCAACTGAAAAGCATTTTAACAAATAGTTCTGTTTTGCCCTAACCAGAACACAACTTTTTGGGCTCTAAGTACTATTTCTACTCTGAAATGCTTTTGCACAGTTACGTTTTTGTTGAAATAGGGTCTTATATCCACTATTTGCAAATAGGCAACTTCTAAAGCATGGGCTTTAATATATTTATTAAATTTTAGTTAAAAATGCACCATTTCGTGTTTCATTTGGAGTAATTTGAAAACATATTTGTAAGAAAGAAGTAGCTTCTCCCACTGCTTTGCAGTTTGTAAAGAAGACACATAAAGTTTTATATGCTTTGCAAATATCTACCAACGAAAAGTCGTTATGAATTGCACTTTGAATAAAGGAAACAGACAAATGAGGATGGTGACTGTCTTCAAATCTGAAATACCAAGAGACAAACTGAAACTGTGATCACTTTTGTTAATGTATGTTTTGTACTTCTCTTTAGAAAAATTTCAATCCTCCCATCAAATTTTCCTCTCATGTTCAGAAAATTTCTTGTAAATATGAAATAGCTCTTCTCCTGTCATTTGGAAATGGAAAGATTTTCCTCTGGGTAATTGTCACAAATCCAAGCACCCTCAGTGTAAAGTTTTGGTCAATAATTATCAATTGATTGATTGCTGACCCTTTAGTAAACTCGGTCTTTAGAGTCATTCTTGGTAGGTGAGAACCTTACAATTAATCTCCTTAATTGGGAAAACTGGTGAATTTTTTAAAAAAGAGATATAATATGTTAAGGAGTAACAATTGAGAATTCAACAGATATTCTAGTGTCATCATTTTCTAGTGGCAGATAGAACGGACAGCACCTAAGGGTGAGAGCAGAAGTCTGGGTGGATCAGTGTTACACAAGGGAAGAAAGAGGCATTTCATTGTGTTACTGTGTTTGTGTCCTAAGAGAAAGAAGGGGAGTGCGATAAATAGCTAGTGATAAATGGCCACAGTTACTGTTTTTCCTGGATTACATATTTTTTTATACCTGCCTGTGAAACTCCATTGTACTCAGCATGTAGCAGGACTCAGTACTAGGCTCCTGAAGTATTTGCTGCATGAGAGAATGAATACACTGCATGAAACGCCGGCGGGAATGTCCCAGTCATTAGTTTCCACCTTCTCCTTCGCCGAGGCTCACATTAGAGCTGATAACTATGGATTGATTGGGGTAAAATGCATTTCACCTCATCACTGGTGTTAGTTCTTATCACTGTGGCAGGAGGAGAGGTGGTCAGATGCCAGGAGAACCCACACTCCCATCCTCAGTCATTCTGATGTCATGTGCTGATGTTATCCTCGTGATGGACGAAAGGGACGCACAGCGTGGAGAAAGAGGAGCCCCAAATAAGAGAGAGTTGCTGTTGAGAGTGGCTCACATCGAGCTTTGGCCTTGGGTTGAGTGGTGTTGGTGAGAGGTGAGGTGGTGGGTTTGTTCTGGATTGAGTACTGCCCGGAGGTGGGGGTAACTCTATGATGGGGTATGCTAATAACTTTACCCAGAAGGTGGGGAAATGGAGCCAGGCTAAAGATGTAAATGATAAAGAAGCAGTGGTCACTCCTGTTACCTGGGTGACTGGAATGTTTTGTCCCTTTGGTGATTTGGACAGTGGTCTCATTTTTCTCTCTGCTTAGATATAATTATTGAGTGATCTTGTTTTTGTCTTGTTCAGTAATCTGAGTTGGGTGAATTGTTTTGCTAAATAGGGAACTCCTTGACTTCAGGGCTAATGCCAAGCCATGGACTTTAGACGACTGTGTTGTGTGTACCTACAGACACACCCACACCCACAAACACACATACACCACACACACACACACACTCAAACACACACATACACCCCCCCACACACCTACACATCTACAAACACCCGCAACCACTCCCCCACCACACACACACAACTTATATGATTGTGTATGTGAAGTGGAAGACTTGCACTACCCTCCCCAATCCTTCCATTCATCCTGATACTTGCACCCAGATCTTTGACAATCTGACCAGAATAGCAAAGCGGTGATGTCCTTAGCTAGAGTCGACATCCAGTTGCCATCCTAGCATTTTAAATCCAGAGATCAAGGAATCTGATACCAATTCTTATGCGTTTGCAAACTGTCATGTCCATTTACAGTTGTTTTTTAAAGGATAAGGACAAAACTGTGGAACAACAAACTTAGCATAATATAAACTCTTACAAATTTGCACTTGCATTTGAAAATGAACTATTTAGAGTGTAGGAAATTAGGGTCTGATTAAATAAAAGGTCTGGTTAGTGACAGCTTTCTCCCAAGATGGCGCCCATGCCGCTCAGTCCTCATACCTTTGCCTTGCTTCCTCTCTCAAGCTCAGTTGGCCCTCGGACTCACCTTTGAACAGTGGGGTGCACTGAGGTGACACTGTGGGGCTTGCAAGCCGAGGTGCTAAGAAACCTTGCAGTTTGGGCCTTGTGCTTTTGGAATGCTTACTCTAGGAGAAGCTGTCCGCCATGCAGAAGGCCAGTTACCCTGAGATGCCAGGCTGTGTGGAGCCCAGACTAGTCTTGTGAAGAGGCTGCATGGAAAGAGAGAGATGGCCAGGCAGTGCCCAGCTGGTTCCCAGCATCCCAGCAGACATACTAGACCTATGAGAAAAGATGCCTTCAGATGATTCTACCCCTAGCCACCATCTGACTGCAGGGAAAGACCCCAAGTGAAACCACCCTACTGAGCCCACCTGGTAGTTTGCTGTGCAGGAAAAGGTAACTAAAGCCATCACTGATCTTAAAATAAACATTACTGTTATCCATGGCAATGGCCAGGAAATTGTTGGCAGTTAACAGATCAGCTCTGCTGGTTTGAATGAATTGTCAATATTCATTTGCATTAATCATGCCTCTTATAAGAAAATAAATACTATTTACTGCTTGAAAAAGTTAGAAATTTCACCCTGCAATCTTCTTTTCATTATTCATTTGCTGAACAAATATTTTCTGACTGATCGATGCCATTTTAATTCCCATTCAGCACTCAGCTCAGACTCTAGGACTTAAGACCCCAGAAATCATGAACTGTACTTTTTTGCAGTATTATCCATAGGACATGGTTGGGACATAGTGGAGACAGTAATACTAAACAAATATTCCATTCGCTTCTCTGGATTGCTCTTACCCTCTGCCATCAGATGGTACCACATGACAGATTTCAGCCAATGAAATGTTGGTGGAAATGGCTTGTAACTTATGTTCTGAGGCTGTATGACTCTCCAGTCTTCATCACCAGACATGGAGACAGAGAGAACCACGTGTTTCAGATGGAGCAGTTACAAGATGGTAGGGCCTCTGAGAGCCTGGATCCCTCAGTGAGTGACGAGGGGCAGAGCACCTTGTTAATCCTCAACAGACAGAAGCACAAGCCAGAAACAAGCCTGGATTTTTCTTAAGCCACTGAGATTTGGGGTTAATTTGTATCTGCAGTACAGTCTAATCTCTTATGACTAATACAGGAGGCTTTAATGTCCCATAAGCTTCATCACAGCAATCCCAAGCCATTCAAAATCAACTTGAAATCTAAATAAAAATAATGTGATTTCTATGTAAACAGAGCTTCAGGACAGACTTTCTGATTCTTTCTCCAATTATATTTATATCCCTAAGTCCCTCCATATAGAAATTCTGGCAACAGTACTGTTTATTCACTTGGGTAATTGGAGAACACTTGATACTCAAATCATTCTCAAATCAAGTTGTTTTCCTTTTTATTTTTCAGAGTAATTTTACGGCAAGCTGTTAATAAAATAATCTTTAGAAGATTTAAAATATTTATTCAATCAATGTAATATCAACAAAAACATCTAAGTTATTTTTTTTTGCTTTTAAAAATGGTTATTATGGAACTTCCAAACACATGAAAGTAGAGAGAACAGTGTAATGCACTCCATGTACCTGCAACAATTATCAACATATGGGCAGTTTTTCAAATAGAAGTTTTGGCTACACGAAATTTTATTCTGATTGATTATCCTTTTAAATGTCAGATAATAACTACTCTTTTCCCTCCACCTCTAAAAATAGATCTGAATTTTCTATGAACACATGTGCTTTGTAGTCACGATGCTATCTTCCTCATTAATTTCCAACTTTGCCCTTTAGGAATAACTTCAAAATACTTTGCTAGAGAGGCTTATTTATAGGGTGACCTTTTCTCCCACTTTGACCAAGAGAGTCACAGTTTGAGCCTCTTGTCTTGGGGTAATTATTAATAGCACCCACTTACATTCTCATTCACAATTGCTGGATATCAGTTTATATAGTCACCCTCCTTATCAAACAGGTGTGCCCGGGCTTCCCTGGTGGTGCAGTGGTTGAGAGTCCATCTGCCGATGCAGGGGACACGGGTTCGTGCCCCGGTCCGGGAAGATCCCATATGCCACAGAGTGGCTGGGCCCATGAGCCATGGCCGCTGAACCAGTGCGTCCGGAGCCTGTGCTCGGCAACGGGAGAGGCCACAACAGTGAGAGGCCCACGTACCAAAAAAACAACAAAAAACAAAAAAACAGGTGTGCCCATTCCTCTGTCTAGTCTGTCCTGTTTTTGCTGTTTTCCATCTCCCAAAGCTGGATTCTGCCTTGCAAAGCCCAGACAAGTCTAAACCAATCGTAGTCAGTGGAGCCTTATCCCAACATCTATGGGTACTTGCAATATCTTCAGTGTTTGAAATGTCTTTGGTATCCATAATGGCCTACCCAGGACCAGCTATATAATTGCTGGGGTCCAGTGCAAAATGTTAAAAAATTATTGAGAATTTCAAGATGGTGACAGTAAAGCATTAAACCAAGTGTGGAACTCTTCCAAGTATAGGGCCCTGTGTAGCAGCAAAGGTGGCACACCTGTGAAGCCAGCCCTGGGCCCACCACCCCCTCCCCACTCCCCACCTTACCTAGGTCCCCATGTTGACCAAGTCCAGGATTGTATTCCTGCACTAAACCCTCTGCTATATGTATGGTCAACTTATCCTCAATCCTTCTTGACAATTCTGAATGCAGGCTATTGTTACCCATCGAATGAGCACTTGCTATTACTAATGAGTGGCAGAGCCAGAATCCAACACAAATGTGCTTGATTTCAGAGCGAGTGATTATAATTTCTGCTGTTCTAACTCTTAGCCCTCATGGCTTAGCTGACTTTTAGTGGGGTTCCCACTCTGGTCCAGGATTCCAAGGAATGGAAGTTGGTCATTTATGAACAGATGTCCAGGGACCACGATGTACTTTTGCTGTTCTCTGTGTTCCCATCAGTCACCCAGAACTTCTCTCTGACATGCCACTGGCTGAAATGTACCTTCTCCCTGCCCACACCCCCTCCCTCTACCTATCAAGACAAACCTGAGCTTGAACTCTGAGGATCTTCTGGGCTAACGTCTGGATCTAGCTTAGTTTCATCCACTCTAAAACTTGCTTCCCTGTCTCACTGGTAGCGTGTGGCTTGAGCCTGAGCTGGTTTCCGCCATGAACATTTGGAATTAATTGAAACATACAGACTTTTAGGGGGAAAATGCATAGTCATACCTGTCATGTTTTCTCCAGCATCAATTATTTTTATTCTATAGAATTAATTTACATCTTTCTGATGACTGCTAGTGTTACTGAAATTTTTATAGAACCAACTTTAATCTACTCTAAGAGATGGAACTAAGAAAAGGGAATCTTTGTGCACCATTGGTGGGAGTGTACATTGGTGTAGCCATTATGGAAAAGAGTATGAAGTTTCTTCAAAAAATTAAAAGTAGAACTGCTATATGATCCAGCAACTCCACTTCTGAGTGTTTATCCAAAGGGAAAAAAAATCACTAATTTGAAAAGATATCTGCACCCCTGTGTTCATTGCAACATTATTTACAATAACCAAGACATGGAAACCATCTAAGTGTCCACTGATGGATGAATGGGATAAATAAGGTGTGGTATATCTATAGCATAATATTATTAAGCCATAAAAAGAAGGAAATCCTGCCATTTGCATCAACATGGATGAAGCTTGAGGGCATTATGCTGTTTAAAAAAAAACAGAGGTAGAGCTGAGTTTGTTGTATTATGGCCGTTTTCTTAAAGAAATCTCAAGATTTGTTTCAACTCTGAGATGAACAATCCTTGGAAATGCTATCAAAAAGGGAAAAAAGCTGGGGAAATAAAGAGGATGGGGGAAGAAAATAACTTAAGTACCATCAGTGGTTCCACTTGACTTTCTCTTCAATAAATGCAAACCCTGGAAAGATTAGTCGATATATCTCCTGTGACCCCAAGTATCTCAGTTACCATAGGCCCCTCAGGAAGTGACCATCCTGTTGTCCTGTGTATGATTTTACTGTTCAAATATGCACAATTTTTGTGTAATGTGACTCATAAATGTAAATGATGGCTCACTGAATGCCCAAAGTAACAGAGATCTGTTTCATCTTTGGAGAAAAAGAGGTGTTGAATGTATTGAGAAATATGTATTGATATCCAATGTGATCCCTTCCTAAGGGACTTGCAACTGCAGTTTTGATGACATTCAGTTTTGCCTTCTACCGCCTGTGGAACTTAACCTCTGTTAGGATAGATCAGATTTCTTCTTGATCATTTTGTGTTAAATGGTTAGATTTCTGTACGAGTTTTAAGGTGCATCTTTCATACAGAAATGAAAAATGAGGCTTGAAAATACTGAGGCTCTCATACCCTTTCTATATTATTTTCATTCATTTCATCACAAATACAGATTCTAAAGCCTCTGTCACTAGATCAGCAGTTAATGGGGCTATTATTGGAGCCTTACCCCTAATATGGGTATTAGGGGCCACATTAAATACTTTATGAATAAATGTCTTGCTGTGGGAAGAAGCCATGAGTGGAACAAGAGATTGTTTTGTCCGTCTGATGTTGACACATCCATATTGGCTGTGACGGACTCTCTCACCTGGAGCAGTGACTTCTTCACTTCCACCTTAAGGGAAGCATGGCTACATCAGTGGTCAGCAGTGCACTTGAGACTTGGGGGGATTCTTAGTGTAATAAATGGAGGGCCATCTTGATGTTTTGGGGACTGTGGAATATGAAGTAAGTTGGGGATCTTACTTCACTATGGGTCCACTCATCAGTATAAATGACCATTAGCAAATTATATATGAATGCCTGAGGTACAGAAGCCTCCCCTGCTAACATCAGGCAGGGGAAAAGCTGGAAAATAAGACAATAAACTCAGATAGTTGTTCTTAGCAACTTGTGGTTCAGTGGAGATGAACATGGTGTCTTTATTTTCTGGTTACTGATTGCTGTGTGGAAAACCAACAGTGGCTTCACTGGCTTTGCTGTACTGTACTGCAGTCTCTCCTCTGTCACTGCTGTTGCTTTCTTAGTGGAGCTCGGTGCCACTATTGGTCTCTTGAAGGGCTGCAGAATCTCTGAGTGTGTCTCTTTGGAAATTGGGAAATAAGATACAGGACTTGACCTCAAATTAGAAAAAAAAAAAAAAAAAAAAAAAGCCTTTAGTTCCATAGTGGAATACGATTTTATATGATGAAAATATCTTTATGTTTTATAAGGTATGTGTGTGTTTGTGTGTATACAACATCTTTCACACTGGGGGGAAAAGAGAAAATGATGAGATTGATGGGCTTGTTATTTTGGGTGGAGCTAGGAATTCTCACCATAATAATGGTTAAGAACTCAGACTCTGAGACATGCAAAGCTGGATTCCTATCCCAGCTCTGTCACTAGCTTGATCTTGGGATGCCTCTGAATCTCTCAACATTTGTTTTTGTATCCGTAAAATGGGGGAAATGATTGTGGCTAACTCATAGAGTATTGTGAATAGTAAATGATGAAAAAGTCAGCAAAACACCTAGAATTTTCTACATGAAGTATGCCATGATAATAGCTAAATCATTTCTGCAACTTGGCAATGGAATCATACTTCTGTGCTTAAATGTTGTGGTAACGAACCATTACTCATTCCCACAGAACTAGTGCTTCTGTGTAGACGGTCTGAGACTTAGAACCGCATTCATTTGCCACCATTCAGTGTTCGGTTGCAATCAATTTATTAATCCAAGTGAAGATGAATTCTTTCAAGCCACAAGTCAGCTTAACTGGACTCTTAGTATGAAAGTCACTTTCCAGAGTGTGAATGTTTGGTGAATGTTCACCAAACTAGACTAGTGAATGTTTGGTGATGTTCATCTCTGTAACTGAGACTGGAACCAGAAAAATCTAGGGTGTTAAGGAAATTTAGTTGATGCTGAGGATACCTAGAGAAGAATTCTCCACATCAATATTTATTATCCTTCTTAGAGCTTACATTGACAGAGCTGATAACTTCTCTCTGTGGCCAACCTGAACATTTTGACTATTACAAGGTCTCATTTATATAAAACATGTTAAATTGCATTTCCATCTCATACTAACCATACTATTTTTCTATAAACATTTGGGAGAATTTTCATTACTTTGCTTTGAAATCATTTCACTACAAGAACAATTTATGAGGGGCTATCATTTCTCAACACATATTGTGCATACATGAGCATTCTTACAAAGTGAGAAAAACTGAATCTACATTGTTTTCAAATGCAATGATATTTTATGAATACTAAATTTAAACACTGATGAAGTAGCTGGTTTTAAGTTTTATAGATATTTGTGGTCTACATTTTGTAGATTTGGTGTTATTGAAGGTTAAGCAGCTTGGACCATGATAAAAAGAAATCTAGGCATTTAGTTATATTTTATATATTATGACCTTTTTTAATGTAAGCCCAATGGTGTGTTAGTTTCTGCTTTATAACAAAGTGAGTCAGCTATACATATACATATATCCCCATATCTCTTCCCTCTTGCATCTCCCTCCCTCCCACCCTCCCTATCCCACCCCTCTAGATGGTCACAAAGCACCGAGCTGATCTCCCTGTGCTATGCGGCTGCTTCCCACTAGCTAGCTATTTTACATTTGGTAGTGTATATATGTCCATGACACTCTCTCACTTTGTCACAGCTTACACTTCCCCCTCCCCATATCCTCAAGTCCATGCTCTAGTAGGTCTGTGTCTTTATTCCTGTCTTACCCCTAGGTTCTTCATGACCTTTTTTTTTTTTTTTTAGATTCCATATATATGTGTTAGCATACGGTATTTGTTTTTCTCTTTCTGACTTACTTCACTCTGTATGATAGACTCTAGGTCCATCCACCTCACTACAAATAACTCAATTTTGTTTCTTTTATGGCTGAGTAATATTCCATTGTATATATTCCCACATCTTCTTTATCCATTCCTCTGTCGACGGACACTTAGGTTGCTTCCATGTCCTGGCTATTGTGTTCTTTTTGATGAGAGCCATTCTGACAGGTGTGAGGTGATATCTCATTGTGGTTTTGAGTTGATTTTCATTTCCTTGGTGATTATTAATGTTGAGCATCTTTTCATGTGTCTGTTGGCCATCTGCATTTCCTCTTTGGAAAAATGTCTATTCGGTTCTTCTGCCCACTTTTTAATTGAGTTTTTTGTTTTTCTGTTGTTGATTTGTATGAGTTGTTTATATATGTTGGATATTAATCCCTTATGACCAGATATACTGACACTTTAAAATTCAAACTTTCTTTGACTTTTAGAAAGTTAAAATAGCATATATTCCATATACTTTATAACAGTCCTAAAAGGGTTTGAACAATGTCCTTAATCAATCCCATTAGCATGAGGCTAAATAAATAAAAATCTCCAGATTATCTCAGATCAGGTTTCATCACTAAATCTGTTCATGTCAGATGAAGTTTTGCTGCCAAATGATCTATGAAAAAATGAAGTTTTCCCAGCATTTTGAATTTTGGAATACTGTTGAGGAATTATAGACCTATAATCTATAGCCTATTATTAGCATTAATTTTATTTGATTTACAGATTAAAAAATATCATCCTCATTTTATGGCTGGCAAAACTGAGATACAGAGTAAATTAATAACTTTTTCTAGGTGACAGAGCAAGAATGTTATCAAAATAGAGATGAGGGCTTCCCTGGTGGCGCAGTGGTTGAGAGTCCGCCTGCCGATGCAGGGGACACGTGTTCGTGGCCCGGTCCGGGAGGATCCCTCATGCCGCAGAGCGGCTGGGCCGGTGAGCCATGGCCGCTGAGCCTGCGCGTCCTGAGCCTGTGCTCCGCAACGGGAGAGGCCGCAGCGGTGAGAGGCCCGCGTACCGCAAAAAAAAAAAAAAATAGAGATGATGTCAGAGTGCCCTGACATACCCCAAACCCCCAGGGATCTTCTTAACTTTTAAATAGAATCCTTAGTTATTCAAATGACTGTTTCATTATGGCTTGCTTGGGCCATGATTACAGCCATTTCTCTAGGCAGGCCAGGACCTCAGCACTTCTCAACACCATGGTGCTGCATCCAGTTTCACTGGCTTTTGATGCACTGGGGCACTGGTTGTGTAATTGCTCTAAAAAGCTCTAGGGCTTATATAGCAAAATATACATGTGTGACATTGTTGGGATGGGCTAAATTAAGTGTATCTGCTCCTCGCAAGGTCCATTTTGCTAGCATTTTCCTTTCCTCCCTTTGCTGAAGTCAAGAGGACTGAAGCTAGCTTCCTGCTCTGTCTCCTCCCAGCTCTTAAAATTTCCTGCTCTGTTTCGCTGGCACCATCCATGCCAGGACCCAGGGCATGTTTCACTGCTGCAGCTGTTTCACTCGCCTATTTTTGTCAGCACAGCGGTTAGTCTCAGAAGTGATGGCTTAAAATAATTCACCTGATGTCCTCTTGGACATCTGAAACCTGAATGACTTCGCAACACCTGAGGGTGCTGAGAAACCTGTGTTGTCACTCATGGTGTCTTTAGCAGAAAGCTGATATTAGCATTCAGGTTTTTTTTTGCATATAGGCATTCATTCATTCCTTTATTTGTCTGTTTATCCAGGGAGCATTTATGAAAAACCTAGGAGCGAGCTACCTGCTAGGAAGATCACACGAAGATCACTAGACAGCTGTCTCTCTGGAAATACAGCGGGGAAATAATGTTTTTCCTCCCTGGCACAGATACGATACGTCATAAATTAGCCGAAGCATTCACCGCTTTCCAATGGTGTGAGCAAAGGCATCATTCGTTTTTTACAGCCACACATAAGAAGCCAGGCAGGGTAGTTTAATGTCGTGGGTTAGCAGCACTGGGCTTTGGTGACATATGGCTTGGGTTCAAAATCTGGCCAACCATTTACTAGGCTGGCTGATTTGGAGAAGTTACCTATACATGGAGCACATTTGTGGCTCCATTTGAGAATCCCCTGACTTTTGGTTCTGCTGTCTGTGAAATGTGGGTGATGCTGTTTTGCTGAGGAGCTTAATGAAGCTATTTGTGTGTATGAATTCAGCCTGATGGTGACACGAAAAATAGTTTTCTTTCCCTCCATTGCTGTACTCTGACCTATTCTTTGATATCTCCCTCTCTGTCTTTTCATGAGACCTTCTCTCACTTTTTATTGCCTTTAACAATAAGGACAGTATTATTTTCAGCCATTAAAATGTTTAGTCTAGTTTAGGTTAAAAATTTACATAAACCATCAAGAGAGTGACATGAGCTATTTCAATATATATAATTACATATTAATTTATATATAACTATAATATAATTTATATAATATATTAATATATATTTATAATATATTAATATGTTTTTCAAATACATATATATTATACATCTTGTATACAATATATATGACAAATGGTTCACCCAGAATATATAATATATTAATGTATATTATATTTATATAATATATATTGTTTAAAAATTTATTTATTTCATTATTTATTTTATTTTTGGCTGCAATGGTCTTCATTGCTGTGCATGGGCTTTTCTCTAGTTGTGGAGAGGGAGGCTACTCTTCGTTGTGGTGCGTGGGCTTCTCATTGTGATGGCTTCTCTTGTTGTGGAGCATGGGCTTTAGGTGCGTGCGGGATTCAGTAGTTGTAGCACTTGGGTTCAGTAGTTGTGGCTTACAGGCTCAGTAGTTGTGGCACATGGGCTTAGTTTCTCCGCGGCTTGTGGGATCTTCCCGGACCAGGGGTCAAACCCATGTCCCCTGAGTTGGCAGGCAGATTCTTAAGCACTGCACCACCAGGGAAGCCCCATATAATATACTGATATATATTCATATAATATAGTTTTATAATGTATTAGTATATTATATATTTCAAATATGCTATATTATATATTTCCTACATGTACATTATAGGAATATATATATTATACATATTATGTATAATTATGTATTATACATATTATAATAATATTATAATATCGTACGTATCATGTATAGCTATACATAATAATAAATATTACGTATAATCATACATATTATGTATATTAAAGATATATTAATATATTATACATTAAATTTAATATATAATATATTAATATATTATTTTGGCATATTATTATAACACATATATTTGATATATATTAAATATACATTATATATTATATAAATATATATTTTAATATATTATACATTATCAATATATTATTATAACACATATATATTTAATATATTATTATGACACATTATTATATTACTATTTTAATACATTATTATAACATACAATATATTATTATAATAATATCTCAAAATATTATATGTTATGTATTAAATATATTACATATTAAACAAATATAAATTGTATATAATATATAATATAATTATATATTATATATAATATATAGGATATGAATATATTATATATTCTTATAATATAGTTATATATTGTATTAATATATTTTATATTTCAAACATATATAAAATATAATATATAATAGAAATATTTTTATATTTAATATATTTATATGTAATACATTTATATTAATATATTTATATTATTAAATTTATATTTATAAACATATAAAATATGTTAATATAATTTGTATTATATAATATTTCAATATATATTTTGTATATCATATATATTTGAAATATATAATATATTAATATATTATCTATATTAATATCTTATATTTTGAAATATATATTATATAATATATATGACAAATTACTCACCCAGCATATATAAAGCACTTCTACAAATCAGTGAGAAAGAAAGCAACCCAATAGAAAAATGAGCAAATGACTTGAACAGACACTTCATAAAAAAGTATCTCCCACTGGCTGATAAATTTATGAAAAGCTTCTTAAATTCATTACTCACCAGAAAAATGCAGATTAAAACTACAATGAGACACTACTATATAGGTACCAGAATAGTACCTATTTATTTTATAAAAAGGCAAAAGTGATCATGTATTGAGAATACAGAACAACAGGAAATTTCAATCAGCTGCTGATGGGAACATAAATTGATTTTCCCAACATGGGAAAACTCTTTGGCAATATCTATTAAAATTAGACATAAGCATATGCCATGACCCAGCAAACCCCCTCCTAGGTGTAGACCCCACAGAAATGCATACACTTGTGTTCACAAAAGGCATTCTCTGCAACATTTATAGCCCCACAGTGGCCCCAAACTGGAATCTATCCAAATTTTCACACAATCAAATATTATATGACAATGCAAATCAATGATTTACAACTCAGCAAAAACATGGATAAATCTCATAAATGTAATATTGAGTGAAAGAAGCCAGTCCCCCAAAGACTACATATTCTAGGATTCAATTTGTTTGAAGTACAGAAACAGAAAAAACTAATCTATAACATTGGAGGTCATTCTTTGGGAGAGTATAACTGAATTGAAAGAGGGCAAGAAGGAGACTCTCCTGTTTCTTGACTGGGATGCTAGCTGTACAGTGTGTTCAGTTTGTGAAAATTTATCAAACTATGCACTCATGTATGTGTATTTTTCTGTATGCCCTCTTCAGTAAAATTCTCTTCTTTTCCCCATGACTCTGGAATATTTTTCACTTATCCTTACCTTGCTTTTCTGTACCTTCCCGTATCACCTACCCATTCTTTTTACACTCCTATTATCCTTGAGCTCTGGGATGCTACAGTCCAGAGCCCAAGGAGACCTGGGCTGGGGTAGACTCTTCCCTGTTCTCCCCACCTCCCAGACAAGCTCTGTACATCCAGGCAGAGCTCTCTCTGCAGCTCTAGTCCTTGGTCCTATGAGCCATCTTGGGGATTCTTGAACACATTACACACCAGGATCTTCTTGTGCTCTGCAGCCCTCCCACCTACCTGATGTGGGGAAAATCATGACGTGGCCTGCACAAAACTTTTGAGAAACATTCAAAATTTAATGCAGAATCCGATCAGCCATAACCAGAATGTGAGTGATTCTTTACATCCAAAGGCCTGAGTTCTTCAACAGATCAAATGTAAAGAAAGAAATGGTTTGGGTTCTATGGAGTAAAATAGACATTCAAGGAATATCGAATTAAAACTAATAGGCAAGAATAAACTACCGTGTCTAGGGATGCACTAAAATTATTTTTTAAAAATACACACAAAAATGATTACTGTACCATCAGGGTAATGGTTACTTGCTGGGTGT
>NW_006787659.1:738042-752203 GCF_000442215.2 Lipotes vexillifer | reverse complement strand
GAAAGAGTCGTGATTGGGATGGGCACGTGGATGGAGCTTCTGGGGTTCATTGGTGTGCTGGTTAGTTTTATGTGTCAACTTGGCTAGACCACGATGCCAAGTTATTTGGTTAAACATTATCTAGATGTTTCTGTGAAGGTATTTTTCTAATAAGCCTAACATTTAAATCAGTAGGCTGCAAGTAAAGCCAATTACCCTCTGTAATGTGGGTCCACCTCATCCAATCAGTTGAAGGCCTTAATAGAAAAAGACTGCCCTCTCCCAAACCAAAAACTCTTTATGGTTACCAAAGGGGAAAGCGGGGAGGAGGGATAAATTCAGAGTTTGGGATTAGCAGATACACACTACTATACATAAAACAGGTAAACAACATGGTCCTATTGTATAGCACAGGGAATTATAATCAACATCTTGTAATGACCTATGGTGGAAAAGAATCTGAAAAAACCCCATATATATATATTATATATACATATAATATATATATATAATATATATATATAATATATATATAATATATATATAATATATATATAATATATATATATAATATATATATAATATATATATATATATATATATTCTTTGCTATACACCAGAAACTAACACAACATTGTAAACCAACTATACTTCAATTTTTTAAAAAATTAATGTTAAAAAATAATGAAGAGAGAATTCTTCTAGGAGACACCTTCAGACTCAAACTGAAGCATCAACTCCTTCCTGGGTCTGCAGGCACTGCCCTACTTTGCAGACTTTGGACTTGCCAGATTCCACAATCACATGAGCTAAATTGATTGCCACTATAGGCTACTAGCTAGGCAATGGACTAAGTGCTGAATATACAAAACTAAAAAAGCCATAAACTTGAGTTTAAGTACCTTCCCTTTGAGGATGGATGGGGACACAAAGCTGATTCTCTGCTCACTTCCTTTCTTTATCACCATTACCTGAAGGCAAAAGGTCTTCTTTTGGGAACACATGCTAAAAATAAATTGACTCCTCTGGGCTTCCCTGGTGGCGCAGTGGTTGGGAGTCCGCCTGCCGATGCTGGGGACACGGGTTCGTGCCCCGGTCCGGGAAGATCCCACATGCCGCGGGGCGGCTGGGCCCGTGAGCCATAACCGCTGAGCCTGCGCGTCCGGAGCCTGTGCTCCGCAGTGGGAGGGGCCACAACAGTGAGAGGCCCGCATACCGCAAAAAAAAAAAAATAAAAAAAAAAAATAAATTGACTCCTCTTAGTCCCTTTTGGGCAATTGGTTGCCTACAGAACACATCTAAAGGTCAATGTCTTTGTGTGAAAAGTGCATAAAATTGCTGTCAGGAGGGATAAACATAGGATATTAAAAGTTAACGTAAACAGGACTTCCCTGATGGCACAGTGGTTGGGAGTCCACCTGCCAATGCAGGGGACATGGGTTTGAGCCCTGGTCCAGGAGGATCCTACATGCCTCGGAACAGCTAGGCCCATGGGCCACGACTGCTGAGCCTGCGCTCTGGAGCCCACAAGCCACAACTACTGAGCTCTCTTGCCTAGAGCCTGTGCTTTGCAACGGGAGAAGCCACCGCAGTGAGAGGCCCACACACTGCAGCAAAGAGTGTCCCCTGCTTGGCGCAACTGGAGAAAGGCCGTATGCAGCAACGAGGACCCAATGCAGCCAAAAAATAAATAAATAAATTTATATTAAAAAAAAATTAACGTAAACAAAGATCACAGGTTTAACTCAATGTTAACTGGAGTCTCCTGGTTCCTTAAAATCTAGACAGGACTGATTCCAACAGCTAAGTCGTGGTTTTTAGAAGTCCAAAGCTCTTCTTTTATTTCATATTTATTTAATTTTAATTATTATTATTATTATTATATTTAAAATTATATAAAATATAATATTATATATTAATATTATATAATAATACAATTATTATATATTAATATAATATACAACAATTATATAATAATTATTATACTGTATAATAATATATAATTATTATATATTAAAATTATTTAAAATTATATATTATTATAATATATAAAATTATTATTATTAATGGGGACACGGGTTCGTGCCCCGGTCCGGGAAGATCCCACATGCCGCGGGGCGGCTGGGCCCGTGAGCCATAACCGCTGAGCCTGCGCGTCCGGAGCCTGTGCTCCGCAGTGGGAGGGGCCACAACAGTGAGAGGCCCGCATACCGCAAAAAAAAAAAAATAAAAAAAAAAAATAAATTGACTCCTCTTAGTCCCTTTTGGGCAATTGGTTGCCTACAGAACACATCTAAAGGTCAATGTCTTTGTGTGAAAAGTGCATAAAATTGCTGTCAGGAGGGATAAACATAGGATATTAAAAGTTAACGTAAACAGGACTTCCCTGATGGCACAGTGGTTGGGAGTCCACCTGCCAATGCAGGGGACATGGGTTTGAGCCCTGGTCCAGGAGGATCCTACATGCCTCGGAACAGCTAGGCCCATGGGCCACGACTGCTGAGCCTGCGCTCTGGAGCCCACAAGCCACAACTACTGAGCTCTCTTGCCTAGAGCCTGTGCTTTGCAACGGGAGAAGCCACCGCAGTGAGAGGCCCACACACTGCAGCAAAGAGTGTCCCCTGCTTGGCGCAACTGGAGAAAGGCCGTATGCAGCAACGAGGACCCAATGCAGCCAAAAAATAAATAAATAAATTTATATTAAAAAAAAATTAACGTAAACAAAGATCACAGGTTTAACTCAATGTTAACTGGAGTCTCCTGGTTCCTTAAAATCTAGACAGGACTGATTCCAACAGCTAAGTCGTGGTTTTTAGAAGTCCAAAGCTCTTCTTTTATTTCATATTTATTTAATTTTAATTATTATTATTATTATTATATTTAAAATTATATAAAATATAATATTATATATTAATATTATATAATAATACAATTATTATATATTAATATAATATACAACAATTATATAATAATTATTATACTGTATAATAATATATAATTATTATATATTAAAATTATTTAAAATTATATATTATTATAATATATAAAATTATTATTATTAATTTATTTAATTTTGAAGGATACTTTTGCTGGATATAGGATTCTTTGTTGATAATCTTTTTATTTCAGGAATTTAAATATGTCATCCCACTAAAGCTCTTCTTAAATGTTCTCTCTTACTCTGTTTCTATTATGTGGGAATGGGAATTTTTCATCTCCCATGTGGCACATCTCCTGATCCTCCCTCCAAAGGAACTACAATTATTGCATGTTTTAGGGATTACTGGGAAGGGTTCCATTAGATACTATAGAGCAAATAACTGGAGTATACTAAAAAATTCTATTAAAACATTTTTTTCACCACCATCATCATCAGGTAGCACTTGTAGCAGAATTCTCAGCATCTTCCCAGTTCCTCAGTGGACTGAGTTAAAATCCTCTCCTTGTCTCCTGGTGAGGATATCACTCACCTTTTGTGGTCTCCATTTCTGCCATCCCACATGCACACAGCCATCTTCTAAACCAGTGGAGCTATTTTCCCAAGACCTGCACCCACTCCGGGTGAGAGATTGTTCACAGTTCTCACCTAGGAGAATAGCCAAATCCAGCCTTGGAGACAGTTTTCTTCACCCCAGTTCACCTCCACTCTCCAAAACATCCTCACAAGAAAACGGAAAAGCTGAGTTTGATTAAATAAGGCCTGACCACAGTTTCCCAATGATTATTAGAACTAGAAGAGTCAGGGATAAAATGTCAAAAAATTGTTGAGACGAGAGAGATAGAGCGACCTTCTTCTGTGCTCTGAGGAGGGACCTTACATCTTTGCATTTCCAGTTGCTTCTTCTTGAAATGTATTCCCAGACTCCCTTCTGCCTATAGCAACATGTTTCTCCTTCTCTTTCTTCTTCTTTCGGTGTTTCTTCTATTATAAACAACTTGAGAAATCTTCCAAAGTTAGCTCCAGAAATTTCATCATTGTGTACCATGATTTCTTCTAGCCCTTCTTTCTCTCTCTAATAAAGTAGTTATTTTAAGACAGTATGATTCGAGTGTGACTACCTTTCCTACTAAACTGTGAATTATTTGTGATTTGGGACCATGCCTGGTCATAGGATTTTTTCCGAAGCAGTGTGTTTCTTAAGGTTGTAAATAATGGAAAGATGGCATTTGAGGGGAAGTTGTGTTGATTCATATATGAGTTGGCCCAGAAGGTTCATGTTTTTTTTTGTTTTCTAAAAATTTTATTTATTTTTGGCTGCACTGGGTCTTCGTTGCTGCACGTGGGTTTTCTCTAGTTGAGGCAAGTGGGGGCTACTCTTCATTGCGGTGCGTGGGCTTCTCATTGCAGCAGCTTCTCTTGTTGCGAAGCACAGGTGCTAGGCATGCGAGCTTCAGTGGTTGTGGCTCGCAGGCTCTAGAGTGCAGGCTCAGCAGTTGTGGTGCACAGGCTTAGTTGCTCCGCAACATGTGGGATCTTCCCAGACCAGGGCTTGAACCTGTGTCCCCTGCATTGGCAGGCAGATTCTTAACCACTGTGCCACCAGGGAAGTCCCCAGCAGGTTCATGTTTTGAAAGGATCCAGTGTAAGCTTTCTTACAATTAAAGAAGAAAATTTAGCCTTATAAAGGAAAACACCTAAAACTCTGGCCAGTGTACCTTTCTTTACGCAAGAAACATGATTTAGTGGCTTTAGGAATTGCTAAATTTCTACTATTTTAAGTTATTAGGAGAGACTGCAAGTGTGGATAAAGATGTTGCAAAGATATTTTCCCATGTTTTAAAAAAATCCTACGTACTATTGGATTTGTAGGGAAGATAAGACTTTTCTTCTGTCTTCTTAGGTTGTGTAATAAGGCTTGCAAATTAAACTGACAAAAGACAGATTAATAGGAGAAAAAAACATACAAATTTTACTTGATGTTAATATTTTATGTGGCATGAAAGCCTTCATAGAAAAGAAAGAGATATTGTAAGGATGGGATAGACCTGGAAACTTACATGCCATGTTAACAAAGAACAGTTTGCTGTGGAGACCAGACATGACAAAGGAAAAAGGGGCTTGGCTGGGGCTGCCAAATTGTGGGAAAGTTAGGAAATAAGTGGGGGAAACTAATGGGAGATAAAGGTTATTTTAGTAGGTTTGTTTGCACAGATTCATCGTGGTGTCAACTTTTCACGTCTGGAGATAAGAATGTTCTCTTCTTCCTGGTGCAGGGAGAGCACTTTTCTCATATGAAATTGTATGTCCTGCTTTTAGGTAGAAAGAGGGAGGTCAGAGACCCTTTCTTGCACCTGCTATTCCTCAAGTGTGTGCAGCTCAAAATAATCCATAGAGCAGGATGGCATATTTGGGGGTGGCATGTTCTGATCCCCTTCAGAGTGTAGGGGGTTTTTCCCTCAAATCACCACCAATACATTTATTTGAGGGAGAAAAGGTCAAATCTTATTAGGAACTTTTAAACTGGGTAGGACTAGAGACCCTGATCTGCCTAACTTCTGGGTGTTCACAGCTGCACGGGTGACCAGGTCCTGTACATGAGGCGACACCATAAAACTGATGAAGAGTGGGACACGTTCTGAGCAGTCACACGATGTCCCATTCAGAAGGTGCTGCCTTCTTCTTATCAGAAAATTAGTGCTGAGAAAAATGAAAGCAGAACCTAGCCAGGACTTCCTAGCACATGCCCGGACGCGATGGTGGCCTCCTGAAAGGGGATCACACCCTATTTACAAAGTAGGAGAGCGATGCTCCCAGCTGAGCTGAAGGATGAGAGCTGGGGCCAACTCGAGGGGTGTGAATGGGGGGTGGTACCTGACCCCCTGAGTCTTTGCCCTTCTGACCTGGGCCTCCACAAGCCATTCTCTGGCCCCAGCACAAGGCAAACTCGGCAAATCTGCAATGGAAGGGGATTCTGCCCCAATTCCTCATTGCCACCCCGCTTCCTCAGGTCTAACGGTGACCAAGCCACTGGGTGTAGGCTCACTTCCACCCATCCCCTGCTTCTGTGCAGACACATGGCAAATATGGAACCCAGAGCCCAGCTGGGCTGGAACACATCTAGGTGTTGCTGGGTTGGTCATGTAACAGGTGCTGGAGATGATCAGGCCTCACCCACGGTGGCCAGGCTGAGATAGTGTGGGTTTGTGTGTGTGTGTGTTTCTTTTTTTAAAAATTGAAGTAGAGTTAATCTACAATGTTGTGTTAGTTTCAAGTGTACAGCAAAGTGATTCCGTTATATATATTAATGTATTCTTTTTCAGATTCTTTTCCATTAAAGGTTAATTCAAGATATTGAGTATAGTTCCCTGTGCTATACTTTGTTCTTTGGTCTTTATTGTTTAAGAGACAGTGTTTTTTGAGGTGGTTCGGGGTACTCCAGGGCAAAGCATGATGACACCTGGTGGTGGAAAGGCAGGCTGGAGCCACGGAAAGGCTCGCCCTGCCCACTCAGGTCCTTCCAGCAGTGGATCCGGATTTGAACTCTGGGGAGTGAGTGGGGAGCCCGGCCTGCAGCCATGAGATCGCCCACCAGCAGGAAGGGGTAGGTCGGCATGCCACTGCCACCCCTGTGGGGTAGCTCGGAATGGATGGCCAGGGCCTGGCTGAAGCTGTCCTCCACCAGGTAGGCACTGAGGAAGTGGCCAGCAGGTTACAGCCCTGCAAGAAAGCCGCATCTTCCCGGATGTGAGGGATTAAGCTGACAAAGAGTCCCAGCAGCCCCTCATCTTTGAAAATCTTCCCAATGGAGCTCAACTCTCCAGTGTGCTTGGTCTCCAGTACCACAAAATGGACCGTGCAGCTATTGAGATGACACGTAAGGGGTGACCCAATATGCAGGACATTCCCTGCATCATCATCAGGTAGGAGGTCTCCTTCACCATAGGCTTCAGAGAAGTCTTCGTGTCCTCCTTGCTGGAAACCTGCTCGATATCATCCAGAGAGAAAATCTTCTTTATGTTGCCCGGGGTCAGGGTGGAGAGGGCAGTGGACCTCAGCCAGCAGCTCAGGCCTCAGAACAGCCTATCTTCCCATCCACTTGCACAATGTCCTTGGCATAGGTGAAGAAGTTCGGAGGGTAGAGGACCTTCCTCCCCAGCACATTGGTCTCAACGGTGTGGGTATTGGCTCACGACCCGTCTGATGGGCAGCTCCATGCAGAGCAGCTGGTGACTGAGCTCTGTCACCCCTGCGCCCAGCACCATGAAAAGAGCTTGACGGTGAGGTCTTGGTCCCCGGAGCCCAGGGTCCCCAACTCGCTGTGCATCCTGCCGGCTGAGGGTGGCGGATGTGCGAGGATATGCGAGGAAGCACGAGGTTGCACTGGGATGCTTGGGGAGGCGCGGGGATACACGGGGGGATGCGTGGGTGGTGGGTACAGAGCCTGGCCTCGACCCTACCTCTGTTCCAGCTCCGGCTCCCACCATGCCCAGCACTGCCGCGAGCCCACCTTATGGTTTTAATTTTGATGAAACTGGCTTCTATTAAAATCAAATATCTTCAGGCCCTACACCTCTGAGGAGGACGTGTGGGAGGGGAGCAAACTCCAAGGTATAGGGCTTGCGAAAGAGGGTAAGTTCAAGTGATGCTAAAGATTTACTTGTGCTAATAATTTTTATTAAGATTATTAGTGTGTGCGTGTTAAAGTTCTATTCCAAAGTTTCTTAAGTTTTTATTGAACTGCCTCCAATCCTATTTTTTCCCATAATACAGGATGCAAAAATTTTCAGTAAAATGTATTTAATGTTAGAGCAGAAACGCATGTATCTGCAATTCCTAGCAAAAAGAAAGTTCTCAAAAATATTTGCTAATTGGACAGGCATTCTAACTCTGAGAGTATATTCCCAGAACATTTTACCTAAGTGTCTCTTATTTATAGCTGAGCGTACCTTATCTCAGATTCCTAAAGAATTATCTACCTCGACAGTCACAATTCCTTTGTGAAATAAACCATTCCTGTTTCTCATTATGCCCTATTTATTCTCCCCCCAACATGACCTCTTAATTACGTGTGTATCTGTGTTTCCCATTAGACTGTGAGTTCTGCCAGACCAGTTATCTGGTAGGCACTCCACAAACACAAATCGTTGAATGAATGAATCAGTGTTAGGTGAATATTTGTATCACTTGCCAACCTAGAATCTTAATTTCTCTTGGGAGAGATAGAAAAATGACAAGGTATATCCATCAACAGCAGGGAAGCTATTTCTAATGTCTTTCATTCACTAAGTAATACATATGGACAAATGTTTCAATATAATCCTCATAACTGTATCATATCTAAGAGTACTTTTATTGCCCCCGTTGCATAGATGAGGAAACTAAAACTGAGAGGGATTACACCATCCTTCCCAACATCAAACAGCCAATAAGTGTCAGAGCTGAGGCTGTTACCCAGGTGGTCTGATTTCATGCCAGCTCTTAACTGGCATGCTATATTATCTCCAAATTTCAACAACATTATTTCAATGTCAGTGTTGTACAAATGTGTATGTGTGAATGCTGTGTTTCATCATAACCAAAGATGTTAAAGGACCTATAACTGAGTGACTCCAGAATATTTCCCTCATTGGATGCAACTGTCTTCAGAGTCTTCTCTTTTTTCTAGAAGGAACAGAGGACTTATTTTAACCAACCACATTCAGACTTATGAACTCATTCTGTCTAACCTGGAGTTGTAGTTTGCCATCCTCAGTTAGTCTAACCACCTGAACCACACCACCTTTTCGTGCTTAAGAAACCCAGATTCCTTGGGCTCCCTCCTCCTCAGCCATTCTATGATGTCTTCTCTGCTGTGTGTTCTTTTGCCAAGGAAATAAACTCAACAGAAACTTTCCCTTCCTCTTTCCACCCACTCCTCCTCCTTCTTCTTTTTTTTTTTTTTATTTTTAACATCTTTATTGGGGTATAATTGCTTAACAATGGTGTGTTAGTTCCTGCTTTATAACAGAGTGAATCAGTTATACATATACATATGTTCCCATATCTCTTCCCTCTTGCGTCTCCCTCCCTCCCACCCTCCCTATCCCACCCCTCCAGGCCGGTCACAAAGCTCCGAGCTGATCTCCCTGTGCTATGTGGCTGCTTCCCACTAGCTATCCACCTTACGTTTGTTAGTGTATATATGTCCATGCCTCTCTCTCGTTTTGTCACAGCTTACCCTTCCCCCTCCCCATATCCTCAAGTCCGTTCTCCAGTAGGTTTGTGTCTTTATTCCTGTCTTACCCCTAGGTTCTTCATGACATTTTTTTTGTTTCTTAAATTCCATATATGTGTTAGCATACGGTATTTGTCTTTCTCTTTCTGAGTTACTTCACTCTGTATGACAGACTATAGGTCTATCCACCTCATTACAAATAGCTCAATTTCGTTTCTTTTTATAGCTGAGTAATATTCCATTGTATATATGTGCCACATCTTCTTTATCTGATAGTCTATGATTTATTCTTTGATAGTGTGCAGTGCTGTGCGAGAATAATCCAGAAGGATATTCACCACCATTAGATCCCAAATGCCAGGTTTAGAAAGTTTACTCTTTTTCAATCTCAGTCAAATAATTAGAGAAATCTACTTTGCTTCTGAAATACCATAAACTCATACAGATTGAGACATAGAGAAAATTATGTCAGTGAGTGACAAAATGACGTAAGAAAATGCAGCGTCCAAGTTCTGTAGAGGAGTGTACAGTCATCCAAAGCAGGTCAGCAAGATGTTGCCTCATGGAAGCCCTTTGGGAAACTGTTCTAAAGGAAGGACTCACAATTAACCAGTTAACCAATGGTTTATAAATGGTTTCTACTTGAGGCTGCAGTGGTACTAAAAAATTTTTGAAAAAATTTAAAAACAGGGTATTCTCTTAAGTAAGCTAAAATAGGTCCCCACCCCAAATAACCCCCTGAATCATAACCCCAAAATTATCTGGGTTATTCTGGTATTTTCAGAGCCAAGTTTTTATCCATAAACTTCCATTTAATTCTTTCACAAGTAATTGAAAATTCAACATTTGGGAGCCTGTGTTCTTAAGGTTTATTCTATCTGTTATGTAGAAAGTAGAATTTGTGTGTATGTGTTTGTGAGAGAGGGCAGGCATGTAGGAACACGTGTGTATGTACACTTACATGTATGTCATGTAGATCACTGCATTCTGGACAAAAGTATTCTAATATTATTAAAAAGGACAAAACTGGAGAAACACACTTATGTAACTCCCCTATGCATATTTTAAAGGGATTTTTTTTGGTTTGTTTGCATATTTGTTTTCTCTGTATATCTGAATTTTGATAGCTATTCAAAGTTTTTTTGAACAGTTTGGCTGAATAAATGAGGAAAGAAGAGTGAGAATAAAGACGAGTGGGTATAATCTGTGATTTTGTGGGAAACCAGAAGGCAACTTTAAAGATTTTTCTCAATTTGGGATGTATAAGGAAATGGTGCCCTTTACAATATGCTATGCTTTGAAGCTGGTATTTCAGAGAATTTTTCCTCCTTTAAATTGGATAATTTATAAATGAATGCTCCCAAAGGAACTCGTAAAATCAAAACAAAACATAGGCTGCTGGAAAATTGATTTGTCACCAGTACTTTTTAGCCTAAATAGTTTTCAATTTGATAATGACTTGATTTTAAAATTTCATACGCTGAACGTCAGGAATATGCAAATAATGTAGATGGAAGGGATGGATGTGGTGAAGGTGTCTCCTGGGGAAATGTTTCAGCCACATCTCTCATATCATCTCATGGAAATAGATCATTACTTGCAGTTGTACTTATATACCTCTGTTTTAATATTTGGTTCAAGCTGGGAAAGGAGGAAAACAAAATTCATGCTGGACTTGTGATCATCAGGTGCTGTGTCATGTTTTCTGGATGTCTGGGTAGATCTGATTTAATTCTCAAGGCAATCCTGAGAGCAAAGTGGTGCCCTGATTCTCCAGATGGGGAAGAGGAGGCAGAGGGAGTTTGGAGAGATTAGTCACAATGAACTTGTTTTTAATTACCATTTTTTAAATTGAAGTATGGTTAATTTACAATACTGTGTTAGTTTCAGGTGTACAGCAGAGTGATTCAGTCATATATATTCAGTTATATGTATATATTCAGTTATTATATATATAGTCTTTTTCAGATTCTTTCCCATTATAGGTTATTGCAAGATATTGAATATAGTTCCCTGTGCTATGCAGTAGGTCCTTGTTGTTTATCTATTTTATATATAGTAGTGTGTATCTGCTAATCCCAAACTCCTAATTGATCTAACCCCCTCCCCCACTATCCCCTTTGGTGACCATAATTTTCTTTGTTTTCTATGTCTATGAGTCTATTTCTGTTTTGTAAATAAGTTCGTTTATATCATTTTTTAAAGATTCCACATACAGGTGATATCATATGATATTTGTCTTTGTCTGTTTGACTTATTTCACTTAAGTGGATAGTCTCTATGTCCATCCATGTTGCTGCAAGTGGCATGATTTCATTCTTTTTCATGGCTGAGTGATGAAGTAATGAAGTTTTGAAAGGTCTTTATGGCTCTTTCCAACTCTTTCCGCTGTAGAAGCAGTTCTCAAACTTGAAGGAGCATGAATGTCCCCTGGAGCACTTATTAAATACAGGTCACTGGGCTCCACCCTCAGACCTGCTGCTCAGTGGTTCTGTGGTGCAGCTGAGACTCTGCATTTCTAACAAGTCCCCAGGTGGTGTTGTAGCTGATCCTGGGGCCACACTTTGAGAACCAGTGTCCTATAACAGAAGATGGGATCTCTAAACCCATATCAATCATGCCCTGTTAATAAAAAGTGAGTATCCAGTGCCTGATTGGAATCTTGAAAATCTGCAGCCTGATGTGCTTTTTTGCTCCTCAGATACAGTGTGTGTGCCCCTGGGGAGTGCGGTGGCTTGCCTGGGGGCCCTCAAAGCTGCAGGGTAAACACAATGCATCTTTAAGGAGTAACGGTTTTCTTTGATGGTAAAAAGTTTAACATGCTATTTTTATATTAAAACAAACACACAGCTGGGCTATAGAGGAGAATACAAATTCGTATGCATTCCTGAGATAAAGCTCTAGATTTCAAAGGAAGTCTGCCCTTGTGGTAGACAGCTTTAGGCTATGCTTCCACTCTCAGAGGGTACAAGTTGGCTGTCCTCTGGCAATGAGAGAGTTCAGCTGAAGAAATAAAGAGGTTACTTTATGTTGCTATTAAATACTTTCTTGACCTGAGAGTTCCTGTTTCTGGATTCAGATTCTAGTCTCTCCCTGACCTGATATTCCCCAGGGTCTAGCCTTCAGGAACAGGTACACAGGCCTTTTTCTGAGGACATATAGAAAGTTGAAATTACTATTTTAGCACTGGATGCTATGAACTTCAAATTAGAAACAATATAGTAGCACAGGGAACTATATTCAATACTCTGTGACAAGCCATAATGGAAAAGAATATGAAAAAGAATATATATATATTCTGAGTTACTTTGCTGTACACTGAGTCACTTTGCTGTACAGCAGAAATTAACACAACATTGTAAATCAACTATACTTCAATAAAATCTAAAAAGAAATAAGGAAATTAAGTATATTTTAAGCCTCTTTTCTTCATGGAGGAAAATAATTCAAAGTCAGCTTGGGGTGATGTCTTCCTTCACTGTGGATCCTAGAAAAATCTGGGATTCACTGCATAGGTATGTGCATGACACCTCCCCCACTGCCCAGCAAACACATAATTTCCTAAGTCAGGGTCCCTTTCCCAGGCTGCATTGTCCATCTGAAGCGAGTGCCCTGCTCTACACCAAGCACAAGCGCAGGGCCCTTTCTTTGGTCCCCAGTTTACAGCTTTGCTAAGGGCAGTGGCACTTACTTACCCCCTCCTAGAAGTTCTCTCACTACTGGTTTTGTTTGGCCCACAAGCTGACAATGGTTTTGCAGTTTTAAATGGTTGAAAAAGATCAAAACAGGAATAATGTTTTTTTTTTTGTTTTTTGTTTTTTGTTTTTTGTTTTTCTTGCGTTATGCGGGCCTCTCACTGTCGCGGCCTCTCCCATTTGCGGAGCACAGGCTCCGGACGCGCAGGCCCAGCGGCCATGGCTCACGGGCCCAGCCGCTCCGCGGCATGCGGGATCCTCCCGAAACGGGGCACGAACCCGCGTCCCCTGCATCGGCAGGCGGACTCTCAAGCACTGCGCCACCAGGGAAGCCCAGGAATAATGTTTTATAACACATGAAAATGATAAGAAATTAAAATTTCTATGATAAGAAAGGCAGTTTCCATAAATAAAGTTTTATTGGAACACAGCCACACTCATTCCATTTTATTGTCTACAGCAGCTTTTGGCTGCCTTCCCACTACAAGAACAGACATGAATAGTTGTGGCTGAGACTTTGTAGCCCACAAAGCCAAAAAATAGATACTGTTTTGCCAGAAAAAGTTTACAGATTCCTGCTCTAGACTGTGCAGGAGGCAGGCACATTCTGTACATCTTAGATCCAGAATCAGACCAGGTTCCTGCTTATCCTCCCTAGAATAGGTTCTCTCATCTCCCTGTCCTTCCCCCAAGGAAAGCTTTGGCAGCTGGTGGTTGTCTGAATGCCTGACAGCTCTGCAACAAAAACAGTGATGTGTCCTGAAAATAGGGTGTCCAGGCTCAGAACTCAAGGCTTTTAGAGATGAGGGAGGGAAAATTATCTCCTATTTATTTCTATGCCAGTATTTTAAAAAACCCTAAATTAATGTCAGTACATTTTCTTAACCTAATTCTATTTTTTTTTTTTTTTTTTTTGCGGTATGCGGGCCTCTCACTGTTGTGGCCTCTCCTGTTGCGGAGCACAGGCTCCAGACATGCAGGCTCAGCGGCCATGGCTCACGGGCCCAGCTGCTCCGCGGCATGTGGGATCCTCCCAGACCAGGGGCACGAACCCAGGTCCCCTGCATCGGCAGGCAGACTCTCAACAACTGCAGCACCAGGGAAGCCCTCTTTTTTTAAAATTTTTAATGTTATTGAAGTATAGTTGATTTGCAATGTTGTGTTAATTTCTGGTGTACAGCAAAGTGATTCATTTATACATATATATATTCTTTTTCATATTATTTTCCATTATAGTTTATCCCAAGATATTGAATATAGTTTCCTGTGCTATGCAGTAGGACCTTATTGTTTATCCATCCTGTATATACTAGTTTGCATCTGCTAATCCCA
>NW_006787659.1:736546-738032 GCF_000442215.2 Lipotes vexillifer | reverse complement strand
CCCACCCCCCTTTGGCAACCACAGGTCTGTTCTCTATGTCTGTGAGTCTGTTTTGGTTTCGTAGATAAGTCAAATTGTGTCATTTAAAAAAAAATAAATTTATTTACTTATGGCTGCGTTGGGTGTTCGTTGCTGCGCGCAGGCTTTCTGTTGCGCTGAAACAGAAAGTTGTGGCGAGCGGGGGCTACTCTTCGTTGCCGAGCGGGTGTGTCTCATTGCGGTGGTTTCTCTTGTTGCGGAGCATGGGCTCCAGGGATGCGGGCTTCAGTAGTTGTGGCTTGCCGGCTCTAGAGTGCAGGCTTAGTAGCTGTGGCACACGGGTTTAGTTGCTCCACGGCATGTGGGATCTTCCTGGACCAGGGATCGAACCCATGTCCCCTGCATCGGCAGGTGGATTCTTAACCACCGCGCCACTAGGGAAGTCCCCAACTTTGTCATATTTTAGATTATACATATAAGTGATATCATATTTACCCTGATTCATAAAGTCTTTGTGAGGAAAGGCTCTGAGAAAATAGGAATGGATTTGGGGTTTGCCCTTTATCCCATCAATGCAAGAAAGCACAACAGGTAAAGAACCTTGTACAGCTCCCCAGGTGACGATGTTGGTAGTGGTACCACCTTTTCACTTTTTCTCCAAGGAGAAAAGTACTCACTCACTCACCAGCACCTATCTCCATCCTGTCTTCTCCCCAGAAAGCAGAGCCTGAATCAGGGCTTGCGTGCTTGCGTAATGAACTTTACGAAGGGTGATCCTGGGAATAGGCTTGAGAGACGAAAACAGGATTAGAGGAAAAGCCAAGGCAAGGGTGCATTCTTTAGTTTCTTCATCCTTAAAAAAAAGCTTTCTTGAGATATAATTCACATAACAAAAAATTCTCTCATTTAAAAGGTACAATTCAATCGTTTTAAATATATTCAAACTTGTGCAGCTGTCACCACAGTCAAGTTTTAGAACATTTTCATTATCTCAGAAGGAAACCTTATTCCCATTAGAAGTCACTTCCCATTTTCCCCCAACCCTCTCCCAGATCTTGGTAACCACCAATTTACTTTCTGTCTCTATGGATTTGCTTATTCTGAAAATTTCACATAAATGGAATCACATGAGACTGGCTTCTTTCACTTAGCATGTTTTCAAGGTTCAGCCATATTGCAGAGTGTGTCAGCACTATGTTTCTTTTTATTGTAAGAAACATTTTCTTGTATGAACAAACCACATTTTATTTATCCATTCACCAGTTGGTGGACATTAGGGTTTTCTCTATTTTTTGGCTATTATAATGATGCTAGGAACATTGGTATATTTTACAAGTCTTTGGTGGACATATTTTCAATTTTCTTGGGTGTATTCCTATGAGTGGTGTTGCTGGGTCATATGGTAACTCTATGTTTAACCTTTTGAGGGACTGCTGACCTGTTTTCCAAAGTGATTGTACCATTTTGCATTCCAACTAGCAATGTATGAGTGTTTCAATTTCCCTAC
>NW_006787659.1:735728-736536 GCF_000442215.2 Lipotes vexillifer | reverse complement strand
CATTCTTGGCAACACTTGATTTTGACCATCGTAGGAGGTGTGAATTGATATCACATTGAGGCTTTGATTTGCTTTCCCTGATGGCTAACAATGGTGAACATCTTTTGTACACTTACTGACCATTAGTATATATTTGGAGAAAATGTCTATTCAGATCCTTTGCCCATTTTTCAATGGAGTTATTTGTCTTTTTATTATTGAATTTTAAGAGTACTTTATATATTCTAGATACAAGTATTTTTATCAGATACGTGACTTGAAAGTATCTTCTCCCATTCTGTACATTGTTTTTCCACTTTCTTGATGGTATCCTTTTTTATTTATTTTTATTTTTAACATCTTTATTGGAGTATAATTGCTTTACAATGGTGTGTTAGTTTCTGCTGTATAACAAAGTGAATCAACTATACATATACATACATCCCCATATCTCCTTCCTCTTGCGTCTCCCTCCCACCCTCCCTAACCCACCCCTCTAGGTGGACAGAAAGCATCGAGCTAATCTCCCCGTACTATGCGGCTACTTCCCACTAGCTGTTTTACATTTGGTAGTGTATATATGTCCATGCCACTCTCTCACTTTGTCCCAGCTTACCCTTCCCCCTCCCCGTATCCTCAAGTCCATTCTCTATGTACGCATCTTTATTCCTGTCCTGCCCCTAGGTTCTTCAGAACTATTTTCTTTTTTTTTTCTTTAGATTCCATATATATGTGTTAGCATACGATATTTGTTTTTCTCTTTCTGACTTTCTTCACTCTGTATGACAGGCTCTAGGTCCATCCACCTCACTACAAATAACTCAATTTC
>NW_006787659.1:716394-735319 GCF_000442215.2 Lipotes vexillifer | reverse complement strand
TGCACAGGCTCAGCGGCCATGGCTCACGGGCCTAGCCGCTTCGTGGCATGTGGGATCTTCCTGGACCGGGGCACGAACCCGTGTCCCCTGCATCCGCAGGCGGACTCTCAACCACTGTGCCACCAGGGAAGCCCCTGTTTCTAGATTTTTTGATGATCGGCTTGATGGTGTCCTTTGAGCACAAAAGTTTTAAATTTTGATGTAGCCCAATTTATCTATCTTTTCTTCTGTCACTTGTGCTTCTGTTGTTAACTATAGGAAGGCTTTGCCTTGCCCAAAGTCATAAAGATGTACTTCTACATATTCTTCTAAGAGTTTTAGCTTTAGCTCTTACACTTAGATAGATGTGTGATCCATTTTGAGTTAATTTTTGTGTATGGTGTGTGAAGAAGGGGTTACAACTTGATTCTTTTGCATTTTCATGTCTTGTCCCAAAACCATTTGTTGACAGACTTTTCTTTCCCACATTGAATTGTTCCAGTACCCTTGTCAAGAATCAGTTGACCATATATGTGAGGGTTATTATTTCTGTATTCTCAATTCTATTCCATTGGGGTACATATCTATCCTTATGCCAGTTGCCACACTGTTTTGATTACTGTACCTTGGTAATCAGTTTTGAAATTGGGAATATGTGCTATTGACTGAATACTTTTGTCCTCCTAAACTTATGTTAAATCCTAATGTATTTGGAGGTGAGGCCTTTGGGAGTTGCTTGGATCATGATTTGTGGAATTCTCATAACTCTGATTAATGTCCTTATAAAAGAGATTCCAGAGAGCTCACTCACCCCTTTTTCACCATGTGAGGACATGGAGAAAAAAAGGCCATTTATGAACCAGGAATTGGCCTTTCACCAGACACCAAATGTGCAGGCATCTTGGACTTCACAGCCCACAGAAATTGAAAATCTTGTTTTTTTAAAAAAATTAATTAATTAATTTATTTATTTTTGGCTGCGTTGGGTCTTCATTGCTGCATGTGGACTTTTTCTAGTTGCGGTGAGTGGGGGTTACTCTTTGTTGTGGTGTGCAGTCTTCTCATTGCGGTGGCTTCTCTTGTGGTGGAGCATGGGCTCTAGGTGCATGGGCTTCAGTAGTTGTGGCACACAGGCTCAGTAGTTGTGGCTCACTGGCTTAGTTGCTCTGCAGCACATGAGATCTTCCTGGACCAGGGCTTGAACCTGTGTCCCCTGCATTTGCAGGCAGATTCTTAACCACTCCGCCACTAGGGAAGTCCCAATTTCTGTTCTTTTACAAGCAACCAGTTTATGGTATTATGTTAAAGCAGCCTAAATGGACTAAGACAGTGAGTCTTCCAATGTTATTTATCTTCTTCAAGATTGTTTTGGCTATTCTGAGACCTTTGAATTTCCATATGAGTTTGAGGATCAGCCTATCAATTTCTTCTGCAAATAAGCCAACTGGGATTTTGATAGGGATTGTGTTGACTCTGCAGATTGCTTTAGTGAATATTGCCATCTTAATAATATTAAGTCTTTTGATCCATGAACATGGATGTCTTTCTATTTGTTTAGCTTTTCTTTAATTTCTTTGAACAATGTTTTCTAATTTTCGAAGTGTAAATTTTATACATCTTTTGTTCAAATACTTTATGACTAAGTATTTTATTCTTTTTGATGCTATTGTAAGTGAAATTGTTTTCTTGATTTCATTTTCAGATTGTTCATTGCTAGTATATAGAAATACAGTTGTATTTTGTATATTTCTCTTGTAGTTGTGCAGCCTCACTGAACTAGTCTATTAATTCAAATAGTTTTTAATGAATAGGATATTCTATATACAAGGTCATGTCATCTGAATATGCTAGAGATAACTTTACTTTTTCCTTTCCAAATGTTATTTGGATGTTATTTATTTCATTTTCCTGCCTGATTGCCCTGCCTAGAACCTCCAGTACTAGGAATAGAAGTGAGGAAAGTGAACATCCTTGTCTTGTTCCTGATCTTAAGGGAAAAGCTCTCATTTTTTCGCCATTAAGTTTGATGTTAGCTGTTGGTTTTTTATAAATGCTCTCTATCAGATTGAGAAACTTTCCTTCTATACCTAATTTGTTAAATCTTTTAATCATGAAAGAAGATTGCATTTTGTCAAATGTTTTTTTCTTCATCTTTTGGGATGATTATGTGGCTTTTGCCCATTTTTTTCTGTTTTTATAGAATATTGCATTGATTGATTTTCAGATGTTAAACCAACCTTAGATTCCTGAGATAAATCCTATTTGGTCATGGTTTGCATTCCTTTTTATATGTTGCTGGGTTTAGTTTGATAGTGATTTGTTGAAGATTTTTGCATCTACATTCATAATAGACATTAGTCTAAAGTTTTCTTTTCTTGTGATGTCATTATCTGGCTTTGGCCTTATAGAATGAATTGGGAAATGTTCTTTCCTCTTCTGTTTTTCAGAAGAATTGGTAAAGAATTTGTACTATTTCTTCTTTAAATGTTTGGTAGAATTTACCGGTGAAACCATCTGACTGGATACTATAAAACTCCTAGAGGAAAACATAGGCAGAATACTCTTTGACATAAATCGCAGCAGTATTTTTTTTGAATCCATCTCCTAAAACAAAGGAAATAAAATCAAAAATAAACAAATGGGACCTAATTAAATGTAAAAGCTTTTGCACAGCAAAGGAAACCATCAACAAAACAAAAAGACAACCTACTGAACGGAGGAAAATATTTGTAAATGATATGACCAATAAGGGATTAATAGCCAACATAGAGAAACAGCTCATACAACTCAACATCAAAAAAGCAAAAAACCTGATTAAAAATTGGAATTGTGCATCCTTGAGCCTATCAGCAATGGAGGCTCCTGCAGCTGGATTCTGCCATATCCCTCTGAAAGATCAGGTGTTTCAGAATTGTCCACCAAAGGAACAGAAGAGAGGAGCATTTTTCTACCCACAGCTCCCATCCCCTATCACTAAATGTTTCCTTGTAAAGTGTTAACTCCCTTGCACTTTCAGGATTTCCATGTGTGAGTGCCAAGTGAGTTCTTGCAGATGTTCCACATAGCAGATCCAGGGAAGCAGCAAGGCAGCTGGAGTGTCGTGCTGTTATGTGTAACTGCAGGTAAAGCGTCCAGGTAGAAGCTTGTGCCAGTGGCTGGAGTAAATGGTTTGATGGAAGACATGAATTAAGGTACAAAGCTACTCAATATAGTGCATCCATAGAAGTCTTCAACCTCCTTTTGCTTTCCACTATATTTATTCATTCACAAAGACTTCAAAGCTGTGCTCACCCTGCCAAGTCTACAAAAGGCTTAAGCATGAGGATTCATGGAACAAGCTTCAGCTACTACTTCTGCAACTCATTCTAAGGCCACAATATTCATTTCCTTTCTCTATTTCTCACTGTATATTTCCCTCATCTTTATTTAGCACTTCAGTGCAGACAAGTTGCTTGCCTGGTAGGGTAACTCAGAACTTCATCTCTGGGGGATATGAGTCCTCAATTGTTTTACCTTTGTTGAACTGTGGTTTCTGCAGTTTCCCACTTACAGTTATTACTGAACATGGAAGCACTAAATGATGCCCCAGGGAAGCTCTGTGGTACCATATTGGGCTCCTTCCTGTCCATCACCGCATAACAGCATCCCTCCCTCTGCATGATAATGGGATCAATTAGAACTGCCAATATAACAACACCTTTTCTTTCTGGATGTTCTACTGTCACAAGGAGCCCCAGAATGGCAAGGTGGTAGTTGTAGGTTAAGGTTACATGGAATCCAACCCAGCAGAACCTAACATTTTAGGGACAAGAAGAACAAATTCCGAAAACTGTAAACTGGGTATGATAAGTGTTGTCTATCTCACTTGTATCCCTTGGTTTTCTGACCAATTGATTCTGGCTTTTAGGGACACAGCACCATGTTTATCAGCCATTGCTTTAGTACCAAATCCCAGAGCACAGTGTCCCAGACTCACAGGATGTTGTCCCTGAGGTGGATCTCATAGGAGACTTCAATGAGCCATTCCATCATGCCATTAGGCTGCCTGTTTCTGAGTGATGTGATATATGGTAGGGTTAGTGGATCAAGTGATCAAATGCCCACTGCCATAAAAAGGGTCTTTTAGTTGGCGATGATCAGTAGCATATGCAGCTGTAAAGGTGTTCTGTAAGTCTGTGCGTGGTTCCAACAGTGGGACTATAGGCCCGGAAGGCAATCCCATATCTGGAATAGGTATCAATTCCATTAAGTAAAATTTGAGATAAGAGTTGTCTGATAAATCAATCTGCCAGTAAGTGGCTGGCAGGTCTCCTTGGGAGATAGTGCATCAGACTCTGCTCTTGGCAGGCTGAGTGTTCAGCAGTGACCTTGGTAAGAGGAGTCCCTTGCTGTGTGACCCATACATCACCTTCGTTCCTGTCACCATCACCATAGCAACTCTGTTCCAAGGGCCTTTTGTGCAAGCTCTGGGGCAATGGTTACGTTAAAGTGAGCTCTAACATGAAACATGAACATGAGCATGTTTTGTGTCCTTTCCAACAAGTTCACCCCTGTGCCTGTTCCCCAAATTCCTTTGTCTCTGTTCTTCTGATCTCATTCTTTCCCTGCAGCTGACCAATAAGAAGAGCCATTCGGCAATGCCTAGAATTAGATATCATTATACATTTCAGGTCGGGTCATTTCTTCCTCTGTTACAAAGCAAGGACCACATGTCCTGTTCTTATCTTTGCCCATTGGGAGTGTTGCCCTCAAGGCCACCTCTGACCAGGATTCTACATGGCAGCATCATCAGCCAGCACCAATACCCAGAACTGATCAGTCAGAGAATTGGACCCACATACCTTCTCGTAGGATCTGTGTCCCCTTGAGGATGTAAGACATGAGTTGAGAGATGGGCTACCTCTTTCTGTAAGTTCTGTGTGCCTTCAATACCTGTCTGTGCCTGATCCTGGAGGTACCATTTCCATCATAGGAAGGATGCTGCTGCAGCCACCCTACATTATGGTTTGATGGATCTGATAGTATCAGTTCATAATGGGCAACCCAGACACATAGTTCCTTGGTGTCCTGTGGTCAGGTTCTTAAGATTCTACTAGGGCTTCTTAGAACTCCAAGAACTGTTTTTCAAATGGCAAGTAGTTTTCTTCTGCTAAAGACGTGGCCTTATTGTAGAATCCAAGGTATGCACACTGGACTCTTCTATTGAGGCTTGTCAGGAAAAATACACTGCATTCTTATTCAACATGAGTGTTCCTAACACCATGATATCTGTTGGTCGTATGGCCTTAGTGGCAGGACAGCTTATGCTACATCCTGGAATGGCTGCCAACACCCTTGCTCTGAACACCCCTGAAATCAGGCACTTTTCTGTTTCACCTGATAAATGGCTCAAAGCAATATTCCCAAGTGTGGTATGATCTGCCTCTAAAATTCAGAGAGATCCACGAAATGCTATACATTATTTTTAGAGCTATGGGGCATAAGGGCGACAACTTCTTTTCTGCTTAGGAGAGGGTTTCCTGACATGCCAGACCCTGCTCCTGGGATACTGTGGTCTGTATGCTGTAGTCACAGATCTTTGCGGATCAAGACTCCCTGGTTGCCAATTTGGCTTTACTTTTCCTCAGGGTAATTTCATTCATCTTGCCTCTGTCTGTCAAGTAACGCCACACAGCCTCTGCTGTCCTTATTGAAGCTATAAATCCCAGCCGTTGTCGGCATCTCCTACTGTGAACGCTGTCTTGAAGGACACAGCACCAGGGAGCTTCAAAAAGATGCTGCTGTTCCCCTCGTCAATGGAATGTTTGGGCCACCAGCTGACTCTCTCCTGGGCTTATTTTTATGTCCAATCTTGGGGTGTTACTGCTTTTTGAATCTTCTACTTAAATCTTCTAACAAAATCCCTGTAAACCCCTGGGAACCACCTCCCCAATATGCCATAATATGGCTTCCTTGTGTCATGACAATACATGGGACCTTGGGAAACTCTTATTTTCAGAAACCTAAGAGTAGATTCATAGTCACCATCTATTCTCAAAATTACCCACAATTTCAAGACTCATTTCATACACTTCCTGTCCCTTGGGTCTCAATCCAACAGGGATGGAAGTGACACTAATTCCTTACTGGTTCCTGCTCTCTCTTATTTTCCTGAAATCCTGTCTGTTTTCTCCCCAGATCAGAGCTGGTTTGACCCTCATTTGGGAGGTGTGTGGGGAGGTGTGTGAGCCACTGCCAGTGCTCATTGATACCTACTCTTCTTTTCCTTCTGGGCATGTGAGAAATAGAACTTCTTGCCTCCATGCTGTCAACAGAGCCGTCTCACTAGTTCCCAGTAGTAGACTGGCGTCAGATATGTTGTATGTCACCCTGGAGCTGAGGCAGTCATGTTATTAGTCAGCTCAGGCCACCATAACAAAATACCATGGATTGGGTGGCTTAAACAGTAGGCCTCTGTTTCCTCACAGTTGTGGTAATAGGTGCTGGCAACTGGTTTCTGGTGAGAGCTGTCCTCCTCGTTATAGACTGCTCCCTGATTGCTGTGACCTCACACTGCTTTCCCACAGGTGAGCAGGGAAGGAGATCCAGCACGAGTTCCTGTGCCTCTTCCACTTCTTATCAGGGTACTGTCCCCATCAGATTGGGACCCATCTGTAGGACCTCATTTCATGTTAATCAAAATAAAGGTCCTGTCTCCAAATACAGTCACATTGAGGGCTAGGGCTTCAACATATGAATTTTGGGGCGACACAATTTGGTTCATAACAGGAGGGAATGTCTCCTGTGTCATCCTCCAACTTGCCTGGGCAACCCTGAAAGCTGTGTGTTCAGATGTTCCAGATGGAAGGGAGCTGAGTGCTGAGCCATGGCTTGGAAGGTGCTACCTTGGAGAGCCAATGGGACCACAGAGAACTTGGATTAAGGAACAATATGTATGTAGTCATGGAGCTATGGGGGCTGCTTTGTTATTGCAGCACAACCCATCCTATCCTGACTAATACAGAGGACTGTAGCCCCTGGTATGTATATGCTCCCCAGTTTTTGCCTCACGACTTTTGCCCAAGGTCCTTTAAATCTAGGAAATTTTATGTAATTTTTCTGTATAAGAGTGGTCATAATTTCAAGAATAGGTAATAATTTGCGTATTGCTTCCCCCTCCAATGTCATGATATAGTTCCATAAAGATCATTTTACTGACTCCACAATACTTCGGTCCAAAGGCTGAGATACTCTAATTCTGAAGACATTCTTTTCATATAAGTTATTATTTTATATATAATTTTGTTTGCTAATGAAAAGCTTCCATTTACATTGAAGAAAACAGTGCCTCTCCTAGAGTGAATCATCGCAATTTAAAAGTATACCTTTATTTTTAATTTAAAATGAATGTGATGGGGGACTTCTCTGGTGGTCCAGTGTAAAGAACCCACCCTGCAATGCAGGGGATGCAGGTTTGATCCCTGGTCAGGGAACTAAGATCCCACATGCCATGGGGCAACTAAGCCCGCGTGCTGCAAACTACAGAACCCATGCACTCTGGAACCTGCACACCACAACTACAGAGCCCACACACCCTGGAGCCTGCGCACCACAACTAGAGAAGAGAAAACCCACACACCACAACTAGAGAGAAGCCCATGCACCACAACAATGAGCCCACGTGCCACAACAAAAGATGCCACATGCCTCAACAAAGATCCCACGTGCCACCACTAAGACCTGACACAGCCAAAAAAATAAAATAATATAAAATAAATAAATTTTTGAAAAAGTAAAATGAATGTGATTTTCAGATTCATGAAGCCATGGTATCTTTCATTTCTCAAAACATGACATTTTCTATACTCTCTCTTGCTCTGGCTCTCAAGTAGCTTTATTTATGTGCTACTCTCCAGGTACAGAGAGCTTTCTCATGGAATGAATTGTGTTGAACAAATAACAGAAAATTCCTCCCCTAAGGAGATTGGAGTCTGCAGGCAAGTCACCTAATCCAGAATGCGGAATAAAGAACAAGCATTGTGTGTGGGGTAGGGTTGTTTCTGGAAAGATCAGCAGCAAGGTGTTTTTTTAGCCTCACACACAACTGATGCTACGGTTTGATGATTTATCAGGTAAAATGAGACATTTAATGATGAAACAGGCCATTAGGAAGCCACCAGTGGGTCATTTCAGTAGGCATTTCCATTTTAAGGATGGCCTCAGCCTTGTAGCAGAGAATGACAGAGAAATGCTTACCCTTGCGGAGATCTCGGCATGGCTAAGCTATTTTTTACTGCCTTTACGTGGTACCTGAAGGGAACATAAGAGGACAGAGGAGCAAATACAGTTGGCCTTCCATCGCACCCGTGACAATACCATCTCCAATTATAGCCCTCCAAGAGATCTCTGAAACTGTGTTTCTGAAGTGGTCATTTATTAAAGGCTTAGGGCTCTTCTGATAAATAAACTGGGAGGTTCTGTCATTCTCTCAGGGCTGAAGGAGACAGCTCTGGGGCTCAGTGTGTGATCAGGGACTGGGTGGGCTGAGGCAGGGGGGCAAGGTGCAGCTCAGGGCTGTGATTCAGCCCCTGAGTAACGAAGCGACAGGCTGGAGGTGACTTCATTATGTGTGATGCGGTGGCCCCATCCATCCATGAGAAGTGAGAGCACAGTGAGAGGGCAGGAGGCGTGTGATGGGAAAGGAAGCAGGATGTGCTGGCAGAGCAGGTGGTCTTGGGAGTGAGAGAGGTGTATGAGTGAATCCTGGATGAACGGGGAGATTTGGGACAGGTTACTGAGCTTCTCTGAGCCTTGATTTCCCCATCAGTAAAATGGGGATAAGAACAGTGCCTTACATAAGATATGTGGTACGTATTTGATAAAATGATGTGTAACTGAATCACTTGGCCACACAGTAGAAATGAACACAACATTGTAAATCAACTATATTTCAATGAAATGTAAAAAATTAACAAATAAAAACATACTTTGGATTAAAGTACTGAGCCTAGTACCTGACAACAACCACAATAGAAATAACAACATTCACTTCTGTGACCAGCTGCTAGGTGCTTATATATATAAAATCATATAAAACCTTCCACTTAAAGTCTAACTGTTAGCTCAAGAGGGATATGGAAGTAAAAAAATATCTTCCTTATCATCCCTATGGAACAACTTTAGTGTCTTGGCTGCTTGACAGTCTAGGAGGATGGTTTAGGGGGGAAATTATAGTGGGTGTTTCAATGTGTGAGTTGGGATGGTAGAAATATTTACCATCTTCCTCAAACATGTGGAGAAGATCAATTGAGACAGTACCTATTCATGTTATAAAATACTAGACATTATTAATGATAATTATGTGGTATAGATGCTATGCATTTGATAGTTTCAACTGGTTTTTCTAAAATCAGATATTCAAAGATTCCTTAGTCCCCTGGGGCCTGTTTGGGTACATCAGGGAACTGGAATAAGTGGTTTTTTGGTTTCTTTGTTTGTTTTTTTGATTAATTAATTTTATTTTATTTTTGGCGGTATTGGGTCTTCGTTGCTGCTTGCAGGTTTTCTCTAGTTGTGGTGAGCTGGGGCTACTCTTCATTGTGGTGCGTGTGCTTCTCATTGTGGTGGCTTCTCTTGTTGCAGAGCATGGGTTCTAGGCGCACAGGCTTCAGTAGTTGTGGCGCACAGGCTTAGTTCCTCTGTGGCATGTGGGATCTTCCCGGACCAGGACTCAAACCCGTGTCCCCTACATTGGCAGGCAGGTTTTTAACCACTGCGCCACCAGGGAAGCCCTGGAATAAGTGTTTTACGTGAGCATTGTTTTTCATGTGCCAATAGGCTAAGGGGGTGTTATAAACGTAACTTAGAAAACCGAAGTTATGCCTGCCCTCAAGGACTTCACACGAGAGAATGAGGTATGCAAAAAGGTGAATCACCATGGTGAGGGGTGGGCGCAATAATAGCCCGGATATTAGTATCAGGGAGGTGAGTCATTGATAAGACCATTTCGTTTGTGGGGTTATTGGTGGCAAGCAACAGAAATTATTTTAAACAGAAGAGGAACTTTTCAAGACTACATTAGGTAGGCCACTGAATTGCTTTTGGAAGAATAGAAAACTAGGTTGGCAAAATAGGCAGAAGAAAAGGGAAGCCAGAAACTACAAACCAAATCCTGCCAGTGGGTCAGTCTGCTGAGGATGGCGTGGCTGTCCCCACTGAGTATCTGTGCACTGTCCTCAACTGGCACCACCACTGGCCCAGGGTGCTGCCGTGATCCACTCTGGACCCAATGCCTTTGGCATGTGCACCTGTTTGATAGAATGTAGGTCTCATCCTTTCTCTCTTGCTGCAGGGGACCTGGGGAGTGAGTCTTTGGCAGCTTCTATAGTTGGAGCAGGTTCTTTTTCCCTTATAAATATTATTTATAAAGTGAGGTAAATTCTCCAAAGGTAGGAAGGGAGTTCAGACACTGGCCAGCCAGAAACATATGTTGCAGATACTGGAGGTCACGTTTTCCTCTTTGCTGGTTTTCTTGTGCCTATCAATAAACAGCAAGTTGATTGATTATCATTTCATATTTATGGATGAATACATGTTAAGCTACCATTACATGCTATAGTAATTGATCAAAAGAAGATCCCCTATACCTCCATAAGCTGTGTGTTTGTTCCTTGTTTCTTTCCAAACCAGACATGAGATGTGCACTTACACAAGCTTCACAACTCAAATCATGGCTCCGTACCAAAGAACTAATAAGCAAGCCCAAGTTTCTTTTGTTTTTCGTGTTTTTTTGAATAATTACTTTACCTATTTCTTTCTTACCAATTCAGGCAACATACTCTTTCTCAAGGAAATTACATTTGCTTATGAATGTAAGTGAATAAGCAGAATGACAAGAGTTTGCTTCAGCTAGAATTAGATGGATCTTGCAATTATTGGAGGAAAGAACATTTTCCTAAATTCAGCTATGACTCCTCTACAGATCAAAACAAGGTCCACTTGTAAGATGGCTCTCTTGCTTTAATACATACTGTATTTTGTGAGCATATAAAAACCTCTTGTTATGTGGTAAAATACTCTTTTTGGCCTTAAGGGAAACAAATATATTCTGAATTTCATCATGATAGGGAGAACAGATAAGCTGAGTTTTTTGGGTCAAAAAAGGGGAGATTATGAGCTTTTCAAGTGTGTGTGATAAATACTGAAAAGGTACTGTCACGGATGTTTTTGCAGCTCAAAAGTATATTAGACCTGGAGTCTCCACTTAGGATTATAACTAGAGTTTCCTGGCCATGTTCTGCCAGGCCCTGTTATTGAAATGGAGCAGGACCCTATGGTCCTTGCCGGCCCCCCCACGTCCTCAGCCTGCCTTTTGTCTGTGGAAAAACTTTAGTCGAAGAATAAGTCTAATCAGAGAAGTGAGAAAATGCAGAAGCAAAGGAAAACAGTCCAACAAGACTAAATAATAAAAGTTCAGTCATTAAGCAAAGTCAAGGACCTTTTGTTCCTTTTCAAGGGCTAGAGATAATATTCTGAGCCATATCCTGTGAGCTGTCTTATATACTGAAACCCCCATCAGGTGGAAGAGGTTAATACATGACGACCAGACTGTAGCCATGACACAAGCTGCCACAATTCTGAGAAGTGGCCTCAAAGAAATGGGAACAAACCCACCCTAGAACTGAAGACTAGCTGTACTTAAAACAATCAAGATGATGGTGGCCAGACCACCGATGACCAGGGTCAAGATGACTGTCAGAGCTGACTGTGCTGTTTCTGCATGTAGCCCCCTCCCTCTGTCTATAAAAGCTCTTGCCCACTGATTGTCAGGAGTCCAACCACCAGTTGCCAGCCTCCAAAATAAAGCAAGCTTTCCTTTCCACCAGCCTTGTCTCTTTATTGGCTTTTGAGCAGCGGGCAGCTGGACCTACTTTTGCTAACAGATTTTGGTTCCCAGCCTGAGGCTGGGCTCTCGCGATATCTGGCTCCCGGGTTTTCCAGAGCAGGGCCGCCGACATGAAGACGCGTTGGGATGGCTGCGAGGACCCCTCTGCTCGTGGCTCACTGGCCCTGACCTGAGAGGGGTCTGGCAGGGACATTCCTAGCAGCTGCTCAAACCATTTATTTGGGGGCCCCTCGCTGTTTCTCCCCTGCTTGGCACTGGCTGCCAATATATGCTTTCCCTTGCTGGAACGGAAAGATGCCTCTGGAAGAGCTGACAAGCTCCAAGACCAAGTAAGTCCACCGGTGTGCACCCGGCAAACTTCTCTTTTGAGCATGAAGTGTCATTTGGGTGTTTTGCCAGTTGGTTCTGACGTGTGTCTGACGTCAAGGCCCGTTTGTGAGCACAAAGTGCTATTTGGGCGTTTTTGCCAATTGGTTCTGACGTGTGTCTGATGTTGAAGACCGTTTGTGTTGTTAAGTGTTTGTTTGGGACTCCATATGGGTCATCCTCTCCATGATTTGTGACTGTTCTGTCTTTTGGTGTGTGAGGGTGTATTCCATTTGTGTGATTGGTATTCTTGTTGCCTTTTGTAGAATGGGAACAATATATGGCAACAGTATTCTTTAGACTCTGGAGAAAATTGGTTAAGATGAAACTCTTCTGAAACTCCAAAACTGATTCTTTTTGCATACGCAGCTGGAGAAAACTAGCTTCATAAAATACTTTTTTCAGAATCTTGACCCTGAGAGAACAGTGTTACCACTTTCGGTAACATTAGGTGCCCCTTTTCACATTTCTGTTAACATCCCATGATCCACTTTTCTCCAGCATCTATCTCAATATTTAGTTTACTTGTTTGTTTCCCTAATAGCTGATAACCGTTTTGAGGGCAGAAACTGTGTTTTTTCTCTCTAGAATTGCTAGCTCTTACGGTGGCTCTATCAGTATCTAATGACTTGAACATAGAGAGCTGAATAGTGTCATGGAATTAAAGTATTTATGTTTTATGCAGAGTAATATTCCAGTCAAACAGTAGGTTTTGAGTATGTACTATGAGCCTGGTGGTGTGTTAGGCAATGCTGCTAGATGTGACATGTAACAGACATGATTTGTCTTTCTTGGATCTTGGAATCCAGAAGAATGTGCTTCAAGGAACAAGTAATGTAAAATTATATATGGCTCAAGGGATAGAGAAGGAGTTCCAAAATGCATTTCTGGCCAGATGATTGTGAATTATGTAAATGAGCAAAGATATTAATGTGTTATGTAGAGATGCTGCTGATAAACACAGATTTTAAAATCATTCTACACTTTTTATTTAAAATCTTGTCTAGTGATTTATTTATATCAATGGAAATTTTTAAAATTAATTAGTTAAATTTTAAATAACAGTGATGACAGCATCTCACTGCTTCCCTCAACAATATATATCTATACATGAAAAATGGACATATATTAAATTAAGGCTATAGAGGGAAATCACATCCTCCAATATACTAGAACAAAGAGGGATGGATGAAACACAAAGGTGAAAATGTCATAAATGGATAACATAAATATTATGAGTTTTCCTAAGGTATTTGTTCCTGAGGAATAATCAAGGACTTTTTGATGATGGCCATTCTGGCCAGCGTGAGGAGGTACCTCATTGTACTTTTGATTTGCATTTCTCTAATAATTAGCAATGATGAACGTCTTTTCATGTGCCTATTGGCCATCTGTATGTCTTCTTTGGAGAAATGTCTATTTAGCTGTTCTGACCATTTTTTGATTGGGTTGTTTGTTTTTTTGTTATTGAGTTGTATGAGTGAGCTGTTTGTATACATTGGAAATTAAGCCCTTGTCAGTTGCATTGTTTGCAAATATTTTCTCCCATTCTGTAGGTTGTCTTTTTGTTTTGTTTATAGTTTCCTTTTCTGTGCAAAAGCTTATAAGTTTGATTAAGTCCCATTTGTTTATTTTTTATTTTATTTCTATTGCCTTGGGAGACTGACATAAGAAACCGGTACGATTTATGTCAGAGAATGTTTTGTGTTTGTTCTCTTCTAGAAGTTTTATGCTGTCATGTTTTATATTTAGGTCTTTAGGCCAGGCATAAGAATTACTCTTGATTTCTTTTTTGATAGATTATTAGACTTCTAGATCAGGTGATTGAAAAAAAATCAAGGTCTTCATTAATTTCAGCAAGTCATTTGACAGTTTTTACTGATTTCCTGTTGACAAATTGGAACTCCGTCGATAAAGAATGTGGTTGTGAGGTTTTACTCTGAGAGTGGCTTAGGATGCCCTGTCCTACCCTTGTCCCTCCCCTTTCACAAAGCCAAATGTAGGCTGAAACGGTGTGCAAATGCCTGAAAACTGAGGATCACGTATTAATATGGAATTCAAGATGATTTAAGCTGGTTGGAACAAACAGCCCAAACCAAGACAACTCCATTTATCATGATTAAATTCAGATACAATTGTTTAGGTTAGGAAACAAAGAAGAACAGAGATGGGGAGACCTGTCTGGGCTGCTGTCAACATATACATGAACAGATTTTTATACAAATCAAGTCTTCTGCAAGGGAACAGAATGATGTAGCTGTTAGCATCTAATATTTCTATGGATGGCATTAATAGCAGGTTAATGTGAAATCTGAGGGACCTGATGGTTCTGTCCTAAGCTGGGCTTCTCAGTTCACACCAGAGAATGGTATGTAGTAGCTGATTCAGTGATAAGCCAAGAGGAGAGTGATCAGAGAACTTCCCTGAAATTAAAACAAAACCCAAAACTTCTCTGATGGTAATGTGGATATTTGGCTTAAGGGAGAAAGATTTTAGGGCCACGCTGATAATTTTTATTTATAAAGGGCTTTTATGTAGAAGAAAGAATAGATTAATTTTGCATTATTCTAGCAGATGGTAGAAACTGTAATAAGGATGTGGAATGTAATTCATGACAAAGAACTTTTTAGCTATTAGAACTGTGTGAAATTGGGGTAGAAAGTCTTAGGAGGCACTGAGCTCCCATGATTGTTAGTGTTCAGACGTGTAACTGACAGCTCTCCAGGTGGGGATTTTTACATGGAGGGAAAGTTGAATTGAATGGTAGACTTCTAACTCTGGGGTGGTCTGAGCTTGTAGATTCTGTTTGTGTTTACTTTTTAACTCCAGAGGCTAACTTTTAATATCTTAAAATCACCCTTATGTTACAAGATGTCTTGCTAAAGATAGTAAACAGAATCCATTAGGAGGAGACAAAATGCATTTGGCTTGCTGTTCTTTAATAGGTCTTAGCTGAGATTGACATTAACTGTGGCATATGTATGTGTCAGGTTCTATCTTTCTTCATGATTGTTGCTTTTTGCCATATATGATGCTGTCATTCTTCACATATTCCAATCTTTCTTTTAACTCCCCTCAGAGTTAGCTTTAACAATGAATAAAAACTTTAAACCATTACATTTTACTGTGCTTTTAAATAACTGGAACAAGAGTTTTGTATTTGAATTGAATTATAATTCTAGGTGGCCCACAGATTGTTAATGTAAACTTTCATAGCCTAGGCATGTAGGCAACATTTGGCACACCTATACTCTGCATTAATACTATAATTATGGCCATGTTTATTGTATATTTTGTCATTTGTGGGACATACTTATAATCACTTTATGTGCTTTATCTTGTTTAATCCTTACAAAAATTCTAATAACACTCCCATTTTATGGATGGGGAGACTGCTGTTTAGAGAGTGTAAGCTGTTTTTTATGGTGATTCAGAGCAAAGGCTTTTCTTTTACCTTGTTATCACCATAGGGTAGCAAGATTTATTTTGCATACACAAGAATCTGCAGTTCCATTCCACCATCCCCCTCCAACCTCTCAGGAGCAGACATTTCTGGAATTTTCTTTAAACTACCTTCCCCCACCTTTTAAAATTTTTTTGGTACACATGAAAAAAATAATCAGGCTTTTTATTTTTGTCTAATTATTTCATCTTTCCAGCCTATTTTACAAGTTTCAGTTCTAAACATTTAGACCTCCTTCCAAAGTTAAGTTTTTAAGATTTTTGCACTTAGGTAATTCTAACTATGCCACGCTCCCAGCTATCATCCTCCCTGAAATGTCTCCAAGACTGAACAACGACAGTCAATCAACTGGGACCATTCAATGGAGTCCACAATGGGTAGAGTTCTGACCTAGTTGCCGTGGAGAGTAACCCAAGAAAGAGAAGATTGTCAACCTACTGAAACACAAAGTCATGTAGGAACGCTTTCAGAGGGATGTACATAGAGCAGGGATAAATTAATCAAATGGTAGGGGTCAACTAGCTAATCTGTTGTATTTCTATAGAACGTTGACAACCATGGCTGAGATTATTAAAGGTTTTTCAATGCAAATATTATGAGGCATTCTGCAGTCAGAGCAGATTCCCTACCTTTTTATTTGTTCCAGCCATGCAAGATTAGTCATTGATTTCAGCAACAAGGAGCACATACAATATTGTCACCTGCCGTTGATTGCCTTTCTCTTGTTCACCGAGCATGCGACAGGAGACAGCAAAGTTACTTAGTGGGATATATTAATTCAGCCAAGTATCTAAATACACAGCCAAGCCTATTGAGATAAGGCTGTGACATATCTATAGCAGTTCCCCCCGCCCCCGCTTCTTGTTTATATGACTGAACTTGCTTTCCTTGTGGATAAATCCTTTGAGAGCCACTCTCATTGGGTACCCAATTGCAGAGGGGCCAGAGATGTATCTAAGTCATTAGTCCTTTATTAGTTTGGGGACCACAGAAAAAATGCTTTAGTGAAAACCTCTCTCTCGCTCACTGGCTCCGTGTCTTTCCCTGTCTCCCTCCCTCCCTTCTTCCCTTCCTGGCTCCCATAAGTATATGTTCACTCTTATGCCCATTTCTCAGTTAAAATAGAGTTTGGTGTAATTAATTGGCTCCTAAAATCATAGAATGGGGCAAGTCCTCTCTATGCTATAATTCTGTAGGGAGACGGATTGTAAAAAAAAAAAGATTTTGATGAATGGGTGCTCCAAATTTCCATTGGAAAGTCTCTAGCCAAAAGTCTCATGCTATTCAGAGACATGATTATCTGATTGGATGCAGGGCTTGGCAGAAATCACTTTTTAACTCAGACGTGGGATGGCGACAGAGTCTCATTACGTTAATTTTATTTACAGGGCAGCCTGGTTTCCTGTGCTGCAAGCTGGGTGCTTATTCAGCTGCCTTGGCTTAGGTGGGTTTTCTGCACAGCATATTTTTGTTTCCAAACCATTTTGGCCCTGGAAAGATGTCTGGCCTCGTTTCACTTTCGTAAACTCTGATGAAAGCCACAGAAGTTTCCAGGGAGCCAGAGCAAGCCACTTGTGGGGCCCTTCCTTGCGCTGTGTGAATGGCTACTGGAGGGTGGGTTCTAATCAGAAGACACTCCTGTTTCCTGAGGCTTTTGCCTTCACATAAGAAGGGAATGTTGTCACTGAATGTGGCATGAACCTCTCTGTGCCACCTCCCAGGAAGGGCTGAAAGCCACTAGATCTGCGACTCTTCTTTATGGGTAGATGTGGGGTCTTATCACACACCCTTGGCCTCCCCCAGGATGCTCTGTGTTCATACTTATTACAAAGGATGTGGAAAAGCTGAAAAAAGAGTCTGGATCTGGCTTTGAAGCTGCTACTACTGTTTTTGTTCCATTTGCTTCTCTAAGTACTAATGTTCTTACACATTATAGGGTACCTACACATATACCTTCTCATGGAAGCATCGTAACACATGGATGAGGGACGTGGAAACAGTGATGTTATTTCATAGAATAGCCTCAAAGGGGCCATTTTATACAGGTCACCCTGCTCAAAAGTGCTGGAGGTGGAATTTAAAATCTCTGACAAGTAGTCAATGATTTCTTTTTTCTCACTCAAGAATGGTCCCAATCAAAATTAATATGTTAATTAATATGTTAATATGAATAAATTATTAAATTTATCAGGATAGACATTGTATCACATTTGGAAAACAATGATAGATTAGACTACTCAGATCACAAGAAGATACTGATGACTGCTGAGAAATCAAATCAGAGCTAAATTTACATTTATGTTCAGCAATAAAAATTCAATTCAATTATTTCAAAATATACAAAATTGTATTTTGTGTTGGGTGTGGCTGCATTGAATAGGCTATAAATGAAAGGGACTGAGGTTTCCTGATGTAGGAGTGCTGACAAAGGGCTTCAACAGCCCTGTTTTTAATGATACAGGCTTAGTTGGTCCCGAAACTGAGGTATTTGCACTTCAGGGCTGTGAAAATGCACTTATTTATGAATATATAGGCATGAACTGTTAGTAGAGTTCATCCCAAACCAACTGGGACCAAAAGCTCCTTTTTACCAAGACCATGCTATCTCTGGGTCCTATGCTGAGTACTTTGCTGATGTTATTTTGTGATTTACTAGTCACTACCAGGTAGCAGGTTAGGGACCACTAGCCTGATGAAGACATGGGGTTCCAGAGAGTAAAGGACTTTGCCCGTACCTGCATCTCCTGCAGCCACTGCCCCAGGCACCCAGCAAGGTCTCCTGCTCTCGTCTCGATGGGCCTTCTCAACCCAAAGCTGCTTCAGTGACCAGGACGCAAGGGAGATGAGCTCCTCCTCTCCTTACCTGCCCTCTTCCCCACAAGAATGCAAAACTCAGGTTGAATAGGAATTAAAATGTCAGGCATTTATATTTGTTTTAGGGCAGGCTTGGAGAAATAGGGACTTTGAACAATTTATCTTCCATGCTGGAAAAAGGGAAAAAGAAAGTAAGAAAAAAAAAAGAAAGAAAACAAGCATTTGCTTCAGTGACTAGATGTATAAAGGCTAAGATGTTTCTCTTATACTGAAAGATCTGGGTAATTGCCTCAATTTTCCACTTCTCTTTTTGTGTGCAGACATGGCCTCTTTTTTTTTTTTTTTTGCGGTACGCAGGCCTCTCACTGTTGTGGCCTCTCCCGTTGCGGAGCACAGGCTCCGGACACGCAGGCTCAGCG
>NW_006787659.1:704648-716384 GCF_000442215.2 Lipotes vexillifer | reverse complement strand
GGGGTGAGAGTTGGCCTTTTTTTTTTTTTTTTTTTTGCGTTCCGCGGGCCTCTCACTGTTGTAGCCTCTCCTGTTGCGGAGTACAGGCTCCCGATGCGCAGGCACCGGATGCGCAGGCTCAGGGGCCATGGCTCACGGGCCTAGCCGCTCCGCAGCATGTGGGATCTTCCCGGACCGGGGCATGAACCCGTGTCCCCTGCATCGGCAGGCAGACTCTCAACCACTGCGCCACCAGGGAAGCCCAGACATGGCCTCATTTTTTTAGGGCTTTTTCAACCAATAAGTTTCCAGTATATTTGAAGTTTTCAATTGTCTCAAGTAGAACGTAATAAGATCCTTTTCTTTGGGGCATCTTGTAAACATATTTTTAAAGAATTATTAAAATATGTGTACTTAGCACTGTTAGCAAATATTCACAACCCTTCTTTGAGGGATGACAGAAACTGTGCAGCGAGTTAGGACGACAATAAACCATTAACACTACACATCAAGTATAAATGTCATTTTTCTGCCTGCTTCCCACCTCTTACAAAAAGTAAGCTCGATTTTGTACTAAACACATCTCAATTGTTATTTTAAAAGCATAATTATCTTGATTCTTCTTAGAGACTCAAAATTGTTTCCATTTTTCCAGATTTTTAAGGTTGACAAATTAAAACAGGATAGTTTAGAACTGATTTCTTCAGCAGCTGAGATTGTTTTCTGTAACATTTTGTTCAGAAACAATTTCCATAGTAGAATCATCAACCAGAAAATCAGGACTGATACAGAGAAAGCTATAGCCAGATGGGGACCACAGTTGGGTGGCAAAGTGTTTGGAATATAAAGAAGAAATGTCTGTAAATTTCATAATGGGGAAATTGAATGAGCAGTTCAAATTTATGATCTCAATGCTGTGATTGAGCCAAAGGCAACTCTTGGCACTTGAGTCCTAGTACATCTTCCTTGTTCTACTAGATTTCCTGACTCCAGGGAACCCAGCTGGTGGATGGGAAAAGTGATGGTAATAATCATGGTTCAAATCTGCAACTAATGTCACCTAACTTCTGATTTTACTCTCATTTTATTATCTCAAATGACTATCTTAATTTACCTCAGCAGGTTGAATTTTTAGAAATTTGCTTTTATATGACGATTACCTTAACATTCAGAAAATAATGCAAGACTATATTACTACATATTCTTATATGCATAACATATTGAAAGATTTCATCCACACTCAATGCCCACAGATTTTAGCTGATATAGCTGCAACATACAGCCAAGAAAATAAGCCTTATTTCAGGGTCCAGAAGTAGTTGATAAACCTTCAAACAGTTAACAAGAAGAGCTCCTGCATCTTTTTCTCCATATTGTTCAAAATGTTCTAAGCAAGATTGGGACATGTAATGCAGAGGAATAGGAGTTTGGGTCCTGCCTTCAAAGGTAATAACTGGTTTTCAGTAAGGAATGAGGCTCAGTGAGAGGTGGCTATGAAATAACCACTCCTCATTCCCAAATGAAACATTGAATCCTGGACCCAGGAGAGCAGGTGAAAAAATGGTGGATCTGTCTTGCCCTTTCATTTCTTTGGCATTGGTTGTTCATTCATGCATGCATGCATGCATGCATGCATTCAGTCATTTGACAGTTGAATGCCCATTTTCCGCCACCCATTGTGCTAATTGCTGGGGACAAAACAGTGAACAAAATTGAAATAGTTCCATTCTCCATGGAGTTCAGTGGAGGATATAGATAAATCAATGGGCAGTTACCGTAAAGTTTGCCAAGCCCATGGTAAAATTGTGTAGGGTGATGAGGGTGCATGTAGCAAAAGCATCTAACCCAGACTGTGGGGTGGTGGTAGGGGGTCAGGAGGCTTCCCTGAGCAAGTGATATTTGTCCTGAAATCTGAAGAGTTGGTTAGGCCAAGGAATATGGGCTTAGCAAGGTGGGATGTTGTCTCTCCTTAAACGTTTATCTAAAATATGGGATTCAGGGAACAGAAGAATGCTCCAGAAGAATCCTCTTCTGTGAAGGTCACCTTACATCTACCAGGGGATAAACTGCCACCTCAGGACATTTGTTTTTATGTAGATTATGGACGTTGAGACAGATCAATTAAATCCACAAAGTCTTACTGCTAAAGAGTGATTTTTAACTGGAGCTGTTTATACTTGGGAATGTCCAACTAATCCATCTTTGTTTGGATTGACTCGTTAAGAAAAGAACTGGGCTTCCCTGGTGGCACAGTGGTTACGATTCCGCCTGCCGATGCAGGGGACACGGGTTCGTGCCCCGGTCCGGGAAGACCCCACATGCTGTGGAGCTGCTGGGCCCGTGAGCCATGGCCACTGAGCCTGCGCATCTGGAGCCTGTGCTCCGCAACAGGAGAGGCCACAACAGAGAGAGGCCCACATACCCCCAAAAAAAAAAAAAAAAAAAAAAAGAACTGACAGTTCTCTGGATAAGGGCTGAGGTCACCCTGACCTTTGGTCTTCAGTTCAGGACAGTACAAATTTGTTCATTCTGGTCTCCATGGTCATCCCAAAATCACTGAAAAAAATCAGGGCATCTAAAAGTTTAATGGAATCCCTAGAGAAAAATTTCAAAGTTTCCTTGGACTTGACATTGGTTAACACTTACAAAATATAATATACAGTGTTTGGGCTCAGGTGGTTAGGGAAATTTAGATGGAAACATAAATTCTGAGAATGTCTACTATTTTCTGTCCTTCGTCTACATGAAAAAAAACCCTTGATAGCAGTAAAGAAATCAGCCTGAGAAGCAGATTATCCCGTGTTTTTGAACTTGTAATTCTGTATCACCCACGAAATTGTGTGAATTCCTATTTTACATTTGTACTTACTTGTTCAAGTTGACAGTAGGTAAGTGCCAATCTTCTGCCCAAACAAGCTGAATGACTAACAGCACTTTTTCTGTTGAATATCACATCAGCTATAAGCCACACAAAAGGATAAATACGTACTTACTGGAATTATTGAATGTGAAAAAAAATCACTTAATAGTCCCTTAACAAAATCCTGAAATATTGTTGAATATGTTGTCAGTAGTGGCAATTTTTAAAACTTGGGCTAAACTTCAACCTGCTCTTTAAAAGAATTCATTAAAATGCTACTAAATGGTTTCATGGAAAACGTGTTTGCTTTGGTCCGATTTAATAAACATGTGTTAAGCTCTCAGTATGCACAGTTCAGTGTAACCTTCCCACCCCTCTGGGTCAGGGAGAGCTTTAAACACTCAGGTAGAGCACCTCTTCATTCAGCTGTGGCAATGGCATTCCTCTATCAGAATTTTGTGTTTTCTTGTAACATTTCCCCCAGTTTTATTACATTCTATCAAAAGAGTACAAAGTGATCACAGAAAATTAAAAAAATAAATGATCTGTATTCCCATTACCTAGTTAGAATCATTTTACTGTTTTGTTCTCTTTTAATTCATATTTTTTTCTGTATCTAAATTAGGATCCTGATATATTTATTACATCTATTATTTACTAATGTGCTTTTACCAGGTTAGTAAATAATCTCCATGTCATGAGCATTTCCTTATTTTTACATTTTTTCAGGACTGTGATTTTCAGTAGCTGAATTCACTGTATGAATGAAGTCATGTAAACAATCCTGTATTGTTGGGCATTGAATTAACTAGGGGAGAAGCTCCGCAGGTGTCACAAAGAGACCTGAGCTTTGGTCATTCAGATATGACAGAAGCTGACAACACAGAGAGAGGCAGGTGGCCTCGCTGTGATGGGGGCTTTGCTCTGTGAGGTCCCCTAGAAATCCAGACTTCTTCTGTGTTGTTTCTCTACCGTCTCCAAGGGTGTTGTCTTCTTTTGTGTGCTTGGAATTATTTCATGAGCTCCATGCCCTTGCCCTTTATAGGAAAGGCAAGTTACTTTCTTATAAAAATGTCATCTGATAAAACCTAGGGAGGACAGTGGTGGTGTTTTTAAAACAAAGTGAAGGAGAAAATGGAGAGTGGGGAGGAATTAATAATATCTGCTGTAGGCATATAGATTTTTTCTTAGTTTTTTCTATTGTAAATATCATATAGAACTTTCTTGTATATTAGTATTAATGTGCATATTTGATAACTGATTTGAGATAAATATGGAATATTAGGTAAACATATGTTTTTACATTTTTTCATCTATACTCTTTGAATGCCTTTCAGAATGCTTCCATCTTGGTTATTAACTTTTATTTTAATCATTGAGATTCTTTAGTTTAAAATGGCATTTCATCACAGTATTCATTTGCATTCATTTCATTACTAGTAAGCTTGAGTATATTTCAGGATTATTGATCATTTATTTGTATTTTGTGATTTAACTATGGCTATTCCTGGCCAGTTTTTCTTAGAATTACTTTTTCTTCTGATTTGTCAAATTCTGATTACCTCTTGTAATACATATAGCATACATTTTCCCATGTTATCATTTTTCTTTTAGTTGTATTTATTCTTTCATTAGAGTTTTTTATTTTTATGTTTGTGAATCTATCCATATTTTCCATGATATCTTGTTGCTTCTTTTTAGTTGTTTTTTTGTGTTGCTTAGTAAGGCTTACACAAAACTGAATTGAGATAAATAATTGCCATTTAAAAGAATTATTTTGCTTTTTTTTCCTTATAGTAACATCTTAAATCTCTGTGGTTGAAAACCAACAAACATTTTTTGATCATTTTTTTTCACTGAATTACTCAACAAATTTTTTATTAGTTGTTGAGTATATGCCAGGCATTCTGCTAAGTAGGTGCCATATACCTCAGAGCTTGTGCATTGAGCATGATATTGATATTAATGAATTCCATCTTTCTCCAAGAGTTTGAAATGCCATTTTTTCCATACATAAATTCTTATATATTTCGGATCTGCTTTTGGCTTTCTTTTCCATTAGAGTTTGTTACTTTTTACTCTGGTATCAGCCTTAGATGGGGTTGGGGGGAAATATGTCCTAATTAATACAAAAATCAAATAAAACTCAAGACTCAATGAAACGAATCTCATCTAAATTCCTGGTATGAGGGTGATAATGTTAATATTATTTTGTTACATAGTTTTGCGGGAGCTATTAAAAAACAAAATAAAATAAGAAAGTATATTTTTGTGTTATATACATTTTAATACTCAATTATTAGGATAACCAGTTTTTAATTGAAAGGATCAGGTGTGGCAAATGCAATCCTTCAACTGTCATTAAAATATGATAGGATCCCAGATAACTGAGTATAATAAAAAGTATAATAATAGTTTATAAGCAGAAATTTCAGTAATTGGCACAACTGCCATCGCCCACATATATTTTTTCTGCTTTCATCTTTATTTTATATTGTGTAAAATTGCTACATGAGTAAATTCTGATGCATTATGCATATTGTGATTAAATATTTGCCCTCATTAATTATTTTATTCTAGTGCCTTACGTAGTTATCTTTTTCAATGTTTTTAGACTTGAATATATTATATATATATATATATATATATAAAACATAGACTCTTTACAAATATGTACTTACCCTTTAAAAATTACTTTAATACATCATAATTATCATCATACTTTTACTTTTATCATCATAATTATACCTGTTGCCAAGGTAGTTGAGTGTTTCTCTGTTATTTGTCCAAGTATTTCAACTTGTTGTCAGATTTCATCTACTATCATCAGTGATTATATTCTGTTATTATGCTACATTGCAATCATCTTCTTTTCAATCAAAGACTGTTTTCAAAATCTAGTCTCATAAAAATGAACTACCATCAATTACATTTTGAGCTACATAATCTCAGCTGGATAGATACTGTGTGAGACTCTTTCCAGCCATCTTAGTTATCTGTATCTTAGTTGGTGATAGATTTTCTGATGCTTAATTCTCTAACTTTCAAAAAATTGGTCATTTAAAGGCAAGCATTTTTTCATGACCTAACCTGTATTGGTTATGAGCTGAACTCCAAACTTAGCCATGGAACTCATTTCTCCATTTAGTGGTACATGAGTAATGCAACTGAATCACATTTATCTCTCACTTTGTGCCACAATTCTATCGTTTATTTGGCATTTCGGATGATAAGTTAGGAAATGTTTTCTATTCCCTCATTAAATTTAAAGGTTTTTTTTAAAATTATGATTTGCCATTAGCAATTACAGATGACTGTGCCAAAAGCAGATTTGAGATCACTAAATTAATGCAGTTCTCTTTACGTGATCTTACACAAAGTGCCCAAATTCTATCATTTCATTACAGGAATCCTGTGAAGTGAGACGCGTAACAATGTTTTGTAGTCTGTGGGTACTGGGAGGTTCCGAAATGTGACGTGACAGACAAAATCACACAGTTGGAAAATGTCAGACACATTCTTGAATTCCAGCCTCTGACTTTAAGTCCAGGACTCTTCATTATATACTAAACAAACAAACAAACAAACAACCCCCCCCCCAAAAAAAAAAACCTGTGTAGTATGATATTGACTGATGTTACCTTTTGGGGTGTTCTTGTTTATCAAAGCTACTCACTTGAGTTGAGAATTGAATAATTATATAGTAAAGGCTTTACTTAGTAAATGAAATTGGTTACAATAAATAGAGAAAATGTGTTCATTTTGTATTGAACGTTGACTTGCCTTTAGGTTCTGTTTTCTCTGCTTTTGAATTTATAATTCTAACCTATTACAAGTAAAACAAATTTGTCTCTTCATTTGTTGTTGATTATATTTAGCTTTTAAATTTAAAATATTACTTTGTGTTTATTAATTTTAGATGGGCTGAATATTGGAAATTTTGAACAGATTTTAAAAAATGAGTTATAGGTAATTTCAGCATCTCAAGATTACAAATATTGGAGATATTTTTGTCAATCTGTATGTATATGTATATACATATACACATACATATATATACACATACATAAACACACGTATACACAAACATACTTAAAAATACATACAAACATTTTCTTCTTTTTCAAACAAAATTGGGAGTCTGCTGTTTATTTAGAGTATTGTAAATTTCCCATACTCTTTGATAACATGATTTTAACATTTGTATTATATCAATTTAAACAAACCATGTCCATTTCTCCTTTTACCTGTGTTTTCATTGAATTGCTCAAACTCTGTTTTTATTACTACTAATAAATTTTACTATAATATAGTAATAAAATTTAGTAATTTTATTACTGAATTACTACTATGACAGGATATAAAAAGTGACAACTTTTAACAAAAGAAAATTTTAGTTAATCATATTATAGACTTTGTCTCACTAAGCAAGATAAAACAGTGATGCCAATAATAATAGACCTTTTAAGCCCATACAGGTAAATAAAAAATAAGATGGAGATCTTTACAAGACATGGACTGCTGATAAACACAACTTTAGGATCCTCTGTAAAGTTGAGCCTGGGCTTGCATTGGAACATCTGTAATGTTCCGAGGATGTTTTGAGAACTTAACCATATGGCTTTTTTTAGGAATAAGCATCGTTAGATAGCCAAAAGGTCCGAAAGGGTCACTAATGCTACATTCATCACCCACCCATCCTCTTGGTGAATGTACGTCTGTAAGAATTTTTGGCCCTGGGACTAGAGGTAGCAGATTAGGAGGAGCCACTTCTTTCTTTTGTTTTGGCCACACAGTAAATAAGACTGTGCTCTTTTCCAAGGACTGAGCCTTGAATGTTCAATTCAACTGCCTTTCATGTGTAGGTTAAGAAAGATTGTGAGAACATTTTTCTTTTGGCTCTTAATTCCTCTAACTACTTCCAAGTCTGGCCATCCAGAAAACCCTAATGATTATCTTTAAGTTAAAAAAAAAAAGGATTTAAATCAAGACTGAACAAAGATATTGATGCCTCTCTTGTAAGTTGGTAAATTGAGAAAGCTTTTCTGTCTTCTCTTCCTGGAGGGGAATATGGGAGAGGACAAACTCCAGGTTTTATTTGGAATTATCTGTGACTTTCACTCTAGATCATTACTATTTATTTACATAATTTCATCAAGTATTTTGATATTTGCATACTGTGTCTTTGCCATATTGCAAACATGTTTTTCACCTGGGCTGGGAGTCCGTTTCATTAATTTCTCAGTTGTGAATTTATTGTCCTCTTTCTTTGCTTGATCTAGTCTCATTTATACTAGATCTTGCTATAATTACTTAAAATGTCTGGCTTTTGGATAACATCTTTGCTTGATTTCCAAGGCTAGCATAATGTTTCTTGATTTTTAATTGCAGCTCTTCATTTCAATAGGAATTGGGGGTAGAGGAGACTTAAAAATATGGATTCAACTTACTGTATTGAATTAGGCCTTGGAAACATGACTTTGCAGCATTTTCTCATGTGGAAAAAGATCTTAATGTCTTTAAATACTTTTATTTTTGATGTTTAGTTTGTTTTTAAATTTTGCTTTAATCAATAATGCTGTGACAAACTTCTTTGTATCTCTAACTTTATCCATGTATCTCAAAAATTTTCTGTCTTAACTCCAGGAAACTCAATAATACACCCTTTTGAGACAGTTTGTAAAATGACACAGACCACAGAAGATAAAGAGAATAATGTTGGTCAGTTATAGATCAGAAAATCTGTCTGTTAAAGTAAGCTTCTCCCCTTTCTCCTGCTCCATGGAGCAGAAGGTGTACATTTAAAGGGGATGTTTGTGTTCCAGCATGTCTGTAGTCTCTATCCTTTCAGACATTTATGACAATCACATTTTTAGCGTAAAGAGGAGATTTAGAGTGAGTTAAGTTCAACTATTATTTATCAAATAATTTTTATGTGCTAAACAATGAACTGGATGGTAGGAAGGCAGGAAATAAAATATCTATGAGACAAGATTCTTGCCTTCAAGTGCTTACTGGTTTCACTGGGGAGCAAAGATGTGCAGTTTTCAAACTTTAGAATGAGTCAAAGTGTGTTCTATACATGATAAAGTCTGTAGCCTCGGAGGGTCAGGAGAAGTATTGGTGGCTGATTTGAATGGACACTGGTCAGTTGTTCAGATGAGGAGTTGTAGTCACTACTGTGCCAAGGGAATGGATTCTAGGGTGGCTTTGTAAAGTCTTCTTTATCTTAATATAGTTACCTTTCATTACAAAAGTAACAACTGCATATATTTTCACAAATTCAAACAATACAGCAGTATTTAGAATAAACCAAGTTCCTCGTCGCTCACTATATGTATATATAGTTCTATTTTGTGTTTTTGAATTTTGTAATTCTGGAAATTGGACCATATATATATTGTTCAGAAACTAGCTTTTCTTAAATTAATGTTTTACTTAATAAACCTAAAAAGTCTTTTGTGTTAGTAACTATTGATCCAAGTCAGTATTTTGACTGTAAATTATGATTTCATTAGCTAAAAAAGAGTGTTGTAGGGGAACACTCTATATTGTTGTTCAACAATATAGAAACAGGCCATCCAACAAGAATTGGCATTTTGCATGGCTTTAGCCTCAATTTTTCATCTTCAGATTTGAAGTCTTACACACACACACACACACACACACACGTGTGCACACACACATACATATCACATGTGTTTTCTGCTTATTTAATAGCATCTTTTAAATAACCAGATCATCTACTATTAAATAGACAAGCAGAGGTTAGGGCTGTGAGAAGGAATAAATTGTTCCTCTTCTACGTGACTCATTTTCCCTGACAGACTGAAAAAAAGTGTCTGATAAAAGTGAGATTGGGGGGCTTCCCTGGTGGCGCAGTGGTTGGGAGTCCGCCTGCCGATGTCGGGGACACGGGTTCGTGCCCCGGTCCGGGAAGATCCCACGTGCCATGGAGCAGCTGGGCCCGTGAGCCATGGCCGCTGAGCCTGCACGTCCGGAGCCTGTGCTCCGCAACGGGAGAGGCCACAGCGGTGAGAGGTCCGCGTACCGCAAAAAAAAAAAAAAAAAAAGTGAGATTGGGGGGGGACTTCCCTGGTGGTGCAGTGGTTAAGAATCCACCTGCCAATGCAGGGGACAAGGGTTCGATCCCTGGTCCAGAAAGATCGCACATGCTGCGGAGCAACTAAGCCCATGAGCCACGACTACTGAGTCCGCGTGCCACAACTACTGAAGCCCACGTGCCTACAGCCCATGCTCTGGACAAGAGAAGCCACTGCAATGAGAAGCCTGCGCACCACAATGAGGAGCAGCCCCCACTCACAGCAACTAGAGAAAGCCCACGTGCAGCAACAAAGACCCAACGCGGCCAAAAATAAATAAATAAATTTATTTATTTATTTATTTATTTTTAAAAAAGTGAGACTGGGGACCCTGAGCCATGATCTGGGTCTTATCCCAGGGCATAATATCATCCCTGCCACAAGTCGTGTATTTGTAAGATCCTGCCCATTCCTGAGAGGTGGGGAAGGGGGCAGTACAGTGCACACAGCTGGGGTGGTCACAGAATGTTAGGAGACCTGTTGGTAGCAATCCTGATCTCCTTTCCTTTGTCTACTGTGTAAAAGTAAATCTTTTTTCAACTTCATTCTTCCTCTCACAAACTTTCTCACTTAAACCCGGAAAGAATTCACTGTGGTCCCTATCCTGGTCCCACTTCAGATGGAACAGATGAGCCTGGCTGATAAGTATGTTTTCCATGTGTCTGCAGCATCACCGCATAACCTTTGGGGTATGTTTGCAACGAAATTTCAGTCATATTTATGAGCTGAAACCTGCTTTCCTAGAAAGAGGCTCATCAAGGACCAGACATGCTCTGTTATTAGAGAATAGTGGAAGGCAGTGCACTGATTCAGAAAAAGAAAAGGAGGTTTAGTACCAAGCTTCTAGTACCCAGAGGTCCCTTTTAAAGTTAAAGCTAGGCCCCATGGAGAAGCAATAAAGTCATCCTTCAAGGACACATTTCCTCCCCACCCCTCCCTTAGGGTATAATAATCAAAAGGGGAGACCCTACCTTCCTGGGAGCAGAATAATGCACATCCTCCTTTCACAGAAATCACTGAGCACTTACCTGATGAGTTTATAAGCAAGCAGTCCTGTAGCTGGATACATTTTTAACTTAATGAATATCCAGCTGATTTATTCAAGGTTTCCAAGAACAGTGAAAGAAAAAAAAAACCTGAGGACTTATTCATATCACAAAGGAGACTTCCAGGTACTGGATGGGGGACTGGGGAAAGAGAGGCAGTGACAGCCAGATTCTGTGGAAGGAATTTGGGGGCTCTATGTTCCTTTAACCACAGTGAGGATAGGTGCTCCATCTGCTGCATTGGCAACCTCTCCCCTTCCCATTCAATCCCTCCCATTCCTTCGCTCATGGCTGCCCTCACCTCCATCATAATTCCAGGTCATATGTTTCTCGGGGGAGTTTTATTTTGTTCTTTGTAGGATGGGGCATGAGCACTGGGAGCTAAACTACTCTTGGCATCTGAAGCCAACCCTGGAATGGGCAGCACTGACTTTGGAGGGCTGTTCTCTGCTCCTGATCACCTCCCACTGAGACCTACCTGACTGGTGCCGCTTTGCCCAGTTGTCCAGCATCTGTACCACCTCCACAGTTGATCCTGGGGGCACACAGTAGATTCACTACACAGACCCTCTGTGAACCAAGAATAGGGGTGGCTGCCCGGCATGGGTGGGGAAGTCTGCGGGCATCCAGTGGGTGGTAGTTACTTTCAGTTAATCACGATGGGAACCAATTATTGTACCAAGCATTAGAAATTCACTAGCAGGAAGTTAAAGTACTCAGAAATTTACTAGCAGGAAGTTGATCTTTC